>NC_064293.1:40454574-40787894 GCF_019186545.1 Solanum stenotomum
AAATCGTGGCACATTTGATGCTTAATAACTATGAACTAATATTGGAATTAAGTGAAATTTTGGATTATTTGATGGGTTTGTTAAATGTGTAAGCAAAATCTGCGTTGTATAGAAAAGTGGAAACAGAAGCAGAACTGATGTTGACCAAGTGAAGTTCATGGCCAACTTCACGGACCACGAACTTTATTACGATCCATGGTTGAGCTCGTGAAAGTGAGGCAATGCTGGGCCTTGAGAAGATGAAGAGCAGGAATAACCAAGTGAAGACCACAGAGGGTTCTACGAGCCGTAGTCCTCACCACGGGCCGTGGTACCTGTGAAGCTGAACCAGTGTGAAATCAAAGAAGAGTTGAAAGAAGGTTGAAACCTAAGTGAAGACCACGGGCGACTTCACCGGCCATGGTCCTCACTACGGACCGTGATAGCTCTCGTGGTGTATTTTCCAGTGACCAAGTTTGAAGACTTACTTTCGAGAAGCTCCGAGGCAAGACCACAAAGGGCTTCATGGACCGTGAAACCCTTGACGGGTCGTGGTAGTGGTCGTGAGAAGGCCCGACAACTCAGTCCTAATTCGATTAGGACTCATTTTAAACAATCTATTTTGAATTACTTTAGGTCATTTTTAAACATTATTCACATCTTACGTTTGACGACTAAGAAATACAATAGTACTCTTAGCTTTTGATTTTGGGATTTCGATTATTGTTATCAGTTGGAAGTTTGGATACAGATTATCAAAGTGATTGTTGATTTGCTAATTATTTTCGTACGTCTTTCTTAACATGTTTTCATTCTTCAATACTGATTGTTTACGTGAAAGCATGAGTGGCGGAATACCACGACTGGGGTTGTGAGATCCATGACGAAATTCTAGTTACGATTTCGTAAAACGAGTAAAGGGCAGTCTGTGTTTACACTCTGTAGTTTTTAGCTTTCAATAACATTGTAATCTAGTGAGTGCACGCATTAGATGAGCCTGTATCTGGTATTTGTTCGAGAGAAAAATACCACTTAGGAAAAAGCTGAACTAAATTATCAAATTGGAGTTAAAGCTTGAGTTTGAGAGAAAAGATCTTTAACACCATATCATTTTAAGCGATAGTCAATGTTAGTAACACTCTAGGGTCGAGAGAATATGAGTGATTATTATTTGATTTGGCTGAGAAGTGTTAGATAAATTTAACTCGCAATGATTTTGTAAATATTGATTTGCATGATGCTTAATTACAGAAAAACACTTGAACTAATGTTATGGTGAATACAATCTTGATTTCTCTTAATTAACTGAATCAACCTCACAACGAAATAGTATGTTAGTCGTGAATTTGGATTTTGACTGCAAGTTTGGTAATTATAACATTTCAACCAAACCCAATTTACTTTTCGTTGTTATTTGTTTTGGAGATAATAACAACATTCGAATAAACGCAACAGTGAAACCTTATCTGTAAAAAAATTCTCTGTGGGATCGACCTCAGCTCTAGTTGAGTTCTGTAAATTGACATCGACCGTTTACACTTCTTACTTGAAAGGTAAGTTTGGACGTATCAACAAGCAATAGAAAAATTCAGCTCTTATTCAAATAAGGAACAAATGGCAAGATTGATTAACCTTCTTTTGACACCTTGATCTTAGGCGTATTTATATGCCTAAGTTGTCGAGATTTGCCCATGTTTTGATTGAAGTAAAGAATAATTCTAAGACTAGTAGCTTGATTTTGTTTACTTGTGATGATTGTGCACTAAAACATATGATTAGTTGTTTCAGGAACTCTCAAGGAGATTGAAGTTGATACGAAGAAAAAAGCAGCAAAAAACCGCAAAAAAATGGTTAAGGCAAAAATCACCAGAGGTTGGCGCTGGTGAAATTTCAAAGTGCTTTTTGAGGCACACTGCTACGCGCGAGGCGCCAAGGGCCAAAATTCAGAAGCCTCTCTCATGCGCACTGAGAGGTGCGACACGCAAGGCTAGAATTTCTGGGACGCTTGCCAGGCGCGATGCACCAAGGAGGAAACTTCAGAGCGCCAAGCTAGGCGCGATGGGAGGCGCGGCGCCCTAACCCCTGCCCGACTTTTCCAACGAAGGCAAAATTAAATAGGACTCCTAGTTGGAGTAGAATTTGGCTCTAATTTTCCTAACATCTATAAATAGACCCTTAGGGTTATATTGTAGGTGGTTTGACATTATTTTGGTGTGCAAGAGCAAGTTTCATCGTTTGTAATAGATTTCAATCTTCTAACTCTTCTATTTTCCGAAAATCGCATGAACAATTGTATTTTGTGGTTTTCTATTAGTATGAGTGGCTAAACACCCTAGTTCTGGGATTGTAGCAACAAATCGAATGTTGAATATTTAAGGTCTATGAATTAATTCTTGGTTGTCATTATAAGTTACTTCTATATTCTTGTTTTAGTATTTTATGCTTGATCACCATAAGATAAATCTATTGTTTATCCTTAAAATCGAGAGAGGAGAGGGTAGATAGACCAAAGAATATAGAGAGCTCGATCATCCATTAAGTTGAGGTGATTTGTGTTAAGGACTGACGCCCGGATTATTCTTTGAGGAGCAGGCGATTATTCTTTGAGGAGCATGCTTCACAAATGAGAAGTCATCTTCATTCCTAGTAGATTCTCCATTTTGAGGAATATGCACATGAATTTTTGTGTCATCATGATCAATATGTGTAGTTGCTATCTCTGCACGAGTCATCGGTGTTGTTGGATCATTTTCAAGGTCGGATGCTTCTTGATCGCTGTAGCCCTGGAAACGCGATGAGTGACCAGTGGTTTTGTATCGATGAAGACCAGGGCCTGATGGGTGCACAGGTGAGCTCAATGCAGACCTTGGTCTTGCATTACCCAGCGTCCGAGTAGGGGACCTGTCACCCCTTGCTCCTGTCCGCTTCTTCACAGCCATATGCCACTTCTTTAGTGCCTTGGAGGTTTGCTCATCAAAGATGGATTTTTTCATATGGGATCCCATCTGCAGAAAGGCCAATGCTTTATCTAACTTAACAACAGATCATGCTAAAAAGGCTAGAAATTTCAGTAGTTTTATGTAGTGAGCTTACATCGTTCAACGAAGCAATAGCAAATGTCTAAGGTAATATGGCACAAAATAAAACGTAGATACAATTATACTATTGGTTCGAGAGACGAGTCTATGATAGTACCTGAGTTATAAGGGCATAAAGTGGAAGAGTGATATAACTGCATAGGAATAAGACTCCCACCCTGTAATACAAAGAAAAAATTGATTAAAGCTGGATTCGTGAAGCTTAGGAACTAAGATAATGAATATTTTTAAGTGAGTTTCTGTAGCAAGAAACATACCCTATAACAATTTTTGCAATGACCAGCTCAAACGCCTCGTGGAAGCAAGATTTTAGCCCATACTCATACTACAGAAAAAGTAGAATCCTCATCTCTATCATAGTTTTATGGACATTAAACAAAAAGAAAAAGAATATCTTGCAATATCAGAATTTGATCTTGATACAGGGAGAAGAAATATTACCCATATCCACAGAAAATATGTTATCTGGAATGCATTCTGCAAAGTTAGATAAGCGCAAAAAAAGAGAGTTTAGCCAAGGGAATATATAGAGATTAAGATATGAAAAGCAAACTATTCCGTGCACCATTTTTGTGATTTTGTTTTATGGAAACCATAGTACTTGCAAAGTTGAACCCAAATGACTGGTGCACCAATAATGCTTTAATTAGAATTCTGCAAATTTGGAAATGCAAACCTGAAACAAGGCAAAATGGATGAGGTGAAGAACCAGTCGTGGTCGACCAAACCAAAAATATTTGTCGGAGGCTTGTACAAGAGGGATTCCTTGAACTACTACATGTCTCTCTTTGATGTCAAGGGCCATCCTAGTCAAAACAGCTTGAAGCTTTGTTCCAACAGCTAAAATGATCTGAGAAGATTTCATTAGAAAGAATTTCCCCACAAAGTAATTCCGGAAGATGAACAATGGAAAAGAATCTTACAATCAGAGGAACTAAGGATGCTCAGAACAACACTTGCCACCCTGCAATGGGTCAAATAGTTCAGACCATATGAAAACTGTAGTAGATAGTGACTAAAACGGAAGAACTAAACGATTTCCAGAAATGGATCAGACCAAGAACATGACTTACAGCTAACATTCAGAAGCAAGAAAAGCACAAATGATGCCCATAAAACTGGACTGCCGGAAAATAAACAAGTAACAATCCAATCAGAGAACAAGGAGATATATGCTAATTAGGGACACATAAATATGCTGAAAAAATTGAGAGAGCAAATAGAACATCTAGCTACCTGACACCGACAACTACCTTGAAGTCATCCTCTAATGACCTCTTGATATACTTTTGGAAGTCAAATTTACTTCCAGGAGCCAGATGAACCTAAAAAGGAGGAATTTTAGTTTCATGGGTAACAAAGAATTACCAAGGAAGAACAAAGCACAAAGAATACTCACACTTATGAAACCATTGCGCAGAGCCAAGTAGTCTGACTTACTGACAGACTTGAAAAATTGTCTGAAGAAGCATCCCTGCATGAATTAAGTTTGCAACAGTCAGTCACCTTAGCACTAGTTTGGCCTTCTGCTACAAAACTATGAATTCACATTGTATTAATTTCTCACAATGTAAAAGAAGATCGGGATCCTTGTCCAGAAACTAGTATGCGCTCGGACAAAAGATGTCTCATGAGTAAGTCTAAATCTTGAAGGATCTGCAAGTCCCAAGTTAGAAACATAGTGACAGAGTCAAAACCAAATGAGCAAATAAACACAGACAGCAAGCAACAGTCCAAAGTTCTGGCTTTATAGCAGGCAAATGTATACCATTTGTAAACTCGTAACTATGGGTTGAAGTTTCCTGCTCCCAACCTTTCCAGCCACGAATCTGAAGAATAAAGTTTCAGGCATTTAGCAAATGGATTAATACCATAAAGGCATCCTAAAATAGTTATCACTCTAGACAAGTGGTCAGTCCTAGTAACAACTTTGAGCCTTGGTAGCTGGTCAATTAGAGCTAGGAGTATAAGAGCAGGATTTTAGGGGAAAACAGTTTGAATGATCCAAACAATTAACTACCATAAAATAATTTGATGTTGAACACTTCTTATCATACCAAGACCAGTTTGTCATGCAACTTAGTTTCCTAACATGTTTGAATGTGTCAACCAAGAAAGATAGAGTAACTATCCGATATGAAGCAGAAAGCATATAGCTTTTTGCATCCTTCCATTAATACCACCAGAGTATTGCATCGCCATGATAAATGATTGATCTTGTCAGTTAATTGAAAATCTACTAAAAATGCAGTCAATGATAGGATCTACAACTTTCCTGGTTTACCTAAGAAGCAGTATAGATGGCAACTAAAGCATAGTAGAGGAATACCTAAATAAGTATATTATGAATTACCTTAAGTCTTCCCAACCACATGGTAATCGCACTGTATAACACATGAAGGACTGCCAAAAAGAAAATAAGGATGTGTATTTGATGCAGTGCTTCAACAGTAACGAGAGGTACACCCTGTTAGGAATACTTTAGATTAGTTTGATGAAGTAATGAAATCATGCTGTTAATGCTAATATGAAGTACCACATAAAAGGTCCAAAATATAGCTGAAAAAGATGGGCAGGAACACTGTGCTAACGGAATGCAAGGATGCTGCATCTGGTAGAACAACAACTTTACCTTCAAATGTTAACTTTGCATTAAAATTTTACCCAAAACCTAAGCTGACTTAACAACTTTTTGAAGCTCGTAGTCTAAGACATTTGAAGCACATACATGATGCTTTTTTGGTGGAAGCTGTAACTGAGCTATGAAGACACGATTTAGTCATCCACTCTTATTATACCCAGTGCAAGTCACACCTGTTCAATTTGATGGGATGAACAGAATTTTTAATTTCTTCCAGAACAAACTCTCCTTAGCATATCTATACGCAAGATATAGATACTCATACGAATAGCCCAATCATTTCATCATTGAAGTGATTAACATTCAATAATTCAATGGACCATTTAGGTTATTTCAGGAACACAGAACATTTTAAAACCCCTTTTTGATTAATGGTTTCCCTAAACCCCTCTCCCAACAACCTAGGGAGGTGTTGACGTACTCCTTCATTACAGAAGACGGAGCAGAACAATCATTTTGGATGGATCTTACATATATCAGCTAGTTAGCTCAATTCCTTCTTCCTACGTCAGACAGGACAACCTAAGAATGAAACAGCGATGGAGAAAAGCCAAGTGTTTCCTAATCTACAATTAGGCTACATGAGTCCATCACTTGGCATACACCTACCAGAATGAAGGTGTTTCGTATAAAATTTCTTTTGCAGTTCTTTTTTGTGATGACACCATGTTATTTGAAATGTCCATTTATTTTAATTGAAGAGTCAAAAATCCTAAGCCAGTTTGCGTTTGCTCAAAATATCTCATTGTCTAGGTCAATTGATAGAAACAAAAAAAACATTTAGTCTTGTCACCATATCTAATTCAAGATAGGATTAGTAAATTACCAAAAGCACAACTCTCCCAGAGCCATTTTTGCCATCAGCACTCATTAATAAAACTAAATACATCAGTGAAGTTTTACCCATATTATCAAGGGTCATGTACACATTACCTCTTTGCATTTAGGCCCTTCACCTGCCAAAATTCTACGCTCATACCATAAAAGCTTCCTACGGTGTTCCTCCTCCTTTGCAGAACCTTTATTCTTTGCAGGGCATGGCAGCATTGTATCAGCAACACTTGTGGGAATACAAATTCCAGCAATGTAATATTGACTAAATACAAGGGTTAACGAGATGAAACCAAGAATCATCAACTCTGCAATAATTAGAGGATTCAATCAAAATGGAAACAAGTCGACTCTCAAAAAAAATTATAACAAGAGGAAAAACACAAAATCTTACCAGCCTTAACCTTCTCCAAGGCCTCAAAGAGAGCTTTTTTATGCCTGTCAGTCAACCACTGAGCAAAGATTTCATCGCGTTATTCATCCTTTCTATAGTAGTAGTCATTCAAGGAACAAACAAATGAGCTGAGATACTACATCAACTCATGCAATCAAAATTACTTGTGAAAAGTAAAAAACTTTAAGACAACAAACTTCAATATCAGTGTAATATCAGAGCAAACTTGGTTATAAAATGCAGACCAAAAGCCAAAAAAGGGAAAAAAAAAGGAGCAAGTTATTACAATTAAATGGAAGGACGAAAAATGAATCCGAAGTAGATGTTATTGATATTTTCTGCAGTAAAAAGGAGTAAGTTCACAAGGCATAACACAAACATTGAACTATTTTTCACTCCTGTCCCTGGTTTATTGGCCAAAATTAAATAAGATGCAGAAAAAGACCTTTATCGTTTTTCATTTTAACATAAATGCAACAACATCCAATTACAACAATCAGAAGTTATGTTGCCCAAGGATGCTTAAAACAACTTAAAGGTGCACAAATAATCCCAACCAAGTGAGAAAACGGTACTGTTCCTTCTTTCTGGATATGCAACAGAGGAAGCAATAGTACTAAAGCAAATTATCTCGGAAACACACATATAAAGACTAAAGCTTTCTTAAAGAGTTAATATTACACCAACAGAAACACATTAACTACTGCCCCTCTAGACTGGTTTGGCTGTATGTATCATCAATATCAATGCCGCTTCATTTGGATCCACTCACTCCGTTGTTCGATCATATACCTTTTATGACAAATTAGGGATTCACTAATGGCTAACTCGTAAACAAACACGAGCTCAACGCGAATATCCATTGTAAAACTATGATTACCGAGACCTCATGTACATATACTCTCATAATTCTCATGCTTTTTTTTTTCCATTGTGCATAATCCTTATAACCGACACACACTGTAATAATCAAGATGCACTTAAGCAGGCTTGGCCACCATCATTATATAGAGGACGCAATATTTGGCAACAAGCATCTGAGCAATCAAGAAGTTTGTAGGTTCTAGAGTTTATAGTCGGAAAAAAAAACATGATATCACTTCCAATTTGGCAAGGCAAGACTTCCACAGACAAATGATGTTCCGTTAGGTTACAAAATAAGCAGTCAATTATCAACATAGCTGCAACTTAAAACTCTTGAT
Organism: Solanum stenotomum; assembly: GCF_019186545.1. Lineage (NCBI taxonomy): Eukaryota > Viridiplantae > Streptophyta > Magnoliopsida > Solanales > Solanaceae > Solanum > Solanum stenotomum. Next base: position 40,462,720 of record NC_064293.1, read on the forward strand.
TCCCAAAACAAGGAAACAAGAAAGAGAACTACTACAGGTCCCACTTTAATAAATGCTCTTGGCTAAGACTTGTCAATAAAATAGAAGAACAAGTAAGGGTGAAAAAAATTAACTAAACAAAGATAACATCTTTTCAGAAAAACCAGGATATTTTCAAGAAACATCAACAACAAAACTCAAGAATTATTCTTCGTAAAAGCAAAACAAGAAGGTCAACGAACAGGTTTATTAAAGAAACAAAGAAAGACTTAAGTTTTTATGTCACCATACCGTTCCAAGTTTGTGTAATATCTTCTCTAAGGCAATAGAAATGAGGATAATAACTGCACAAACACCAGCCACAGCCCAAGTTGGTGTTTGATCAAGTCCCCTTGATTTACTATCACCCCCACCTGCCATTACTAACCCTCAACACAACAAAATTTCAACTTATCTTGAAACACAGAATTTTAGCTTCAGATGTATCAAGAATTTCAAGAAAACAAATGGGTTCTTGTTAAAACCCTCAAAAGACAATCAAGAATCAAGAAAATGCCAAAAAGACATACATTTATAGATAGAGTTTTCAAGAAAACAGAGTTGTAATAAGTAGGACATAAACAATTATAGTGGTGAAAGGGAAGTTTATTGAATTGCTAGTAGTTAGGACCAGACTTCTTAGGTATAATTTCACAGATATTATGTATAGATAGACAAGTTAGTATAATTTCTCACGTCGTTGAGGGAACACTTCACAATAGAAAATTTAGTGAGGGACATCGGATTTTAGCATGTTTTCTTAAAAATGGTTTTATGTGAAATTACTTTACCAAATGGATAAGCTTTAATTAACAATTGTTCAGAAAAAATTCATTTATGTCATTATTTGCTAATTGAACAGTTTTGATTTTATAAAATTATTTTTTATACACGGTCAATTATGATTTGATCACGTTATTAATTAAATTATTTTTTTTTAAGAAAAAGACTCAAATATGCTATCAAACTTTGATAAAAGGTTCATCTATGTCATTTTTGTTATAATAAGTACGTATTGATGTCATTATATTTTAATTGATTGAAATAAAGGTTTTTGTTCTTTCTCAAATTAGATAACACTTTTTTAAATAGTTATTAGTAGTACTTTTTGAATTTTATTTATTATTTTTCTCTTTAATCTTTCAAAAAATTTAAATTTGTCATATTCAAAGTTGTTAAATTTTTTTTCTATATAATTAAGCTAATTATGTATATTAAGATCATTAGTAGCGAATAATTTACTATACGGTCAATATGTTCAATTGACCTCAAATTTATGTTTTAGATCGATGTCTTTATATTAGTATACTTGTCATTTTGAAATTCTATATATGTCTTTGCTATTGAGGGGTCTAATTAGTCATAAATTGACATGAAATTAAATATTCTATCTGTCCAATAATATTTATCTATTATTGACTTTGCACATTTCTTGAGAAACTATAAATAGAATGATAATTTTGTTATATCACATTTTGAATATAATAAATATAATGTCTTGTAAAATGTAATAGAGAAATGATTATAATTAATGATAAGGGTAAATTAGGAATTACGTGTAAAATTATCTATTAATTTTATAAAGTAGACAAGTATTATTAGACATCTCAAAATAGTATAATGGACAATTATTATGGAACCAAGAGCAACACAGTAGTGCTCCATGTCCCTAATTACTTGTCTACTTTTGAATTGACACACTTATTAAGAAAACAATAATTGTCATAGTGAGTTTATCATTTTACTTCTATTAATTATGAAGTTGATGAATTAAAAATGTAAGATTTTCTAGAAGTTATACTTTTTTTAAAGCTTAATTTTTTCAAGACTTCCCCACAAGCCAAGCGGCATAAGGCAAAGTGGGTGAAAGAAATTAAGCTCAACTATGAATTATTTTCATAGAAAGTCACTCATCTAATTAAGGGTTTTTCAAAGAAAGTCACTCAACTTTCTTTTTTAACCTTAAAATCATTCAAGTATTGATATTTCACTTAGAAAGTCACACAACTAATTTAAATAATTTTTTAAAATTAAATTTTGTTAAAATACAATTTTTGTTTAAAGCTATTTTTAAAAAAGTAACAAGATGCTCATTTAATTATTTATTAAGTTTTGTTAAAACACTTTCTTTTTAAATTTTGTTGAAATACAATTTTCGTTTAAATAAGTTTTTTAAAAAAAATAAAATATTCATTTTAATAAATTTTATTAAAATACTATTTTATTTTAAACTAATAAAGCGAAATGTCATAAAAGTGAAAAAGAATATGGACATGGAATAAGTGTAGTAGAACTTGATTGACATAAAACTAAAGGATAGTATCCATGCTACAAGGCCATGCATCTGCCGTAACTCGCAATATGGATCAAAGACGATAAAAGTAATTTGTATTTTAATAAATAATTAAAATGACTATCTTATTATTTTTTTAAGAAATTAGTTTAAAATAAAAATTGTGTTTCAATAAAATTTAATAAAATAATTAAAATGAATATCTTATTATTTTTAAAAAACATAATTTACAAAAAAACAATTAAATTTCAATAAATTTTAATGAAAAAATCATTTAAATTTGGATGACTTTTTAAATGAAATATCAAAAGTTGAGTGACTTTGTAAATAAAGTATTCATAGTTAAATGACTTTGAGGTTACAAAAGAAAGTTTAGTGACTTTCTATGAAAATAATCTTTAATTGAGTGATTTTCTATGGAAAAAATTTATACTTCGATAAAGTTGAGTGATTTTATGTGAAAAGAATCATTAGTTGAGTTACTATCTGAGATATTTACTCCAAACATTTGGTGGAAGATTGCATCACACTGATGGGACGACTGCTGTGGAAGCTCTGAGCAGATAGCTTTTGCAGAATGCTACAGTCTCCTTAAAGCTCTAGTTTATTCACAGTGGAAAAGAACATTAATTAGTCGCGCATACTTTTTGAGAGAAAATGATCAAAATGGTCCTTGATGTATTGGGGTTATTTTATATTAATCTTTAATATATTTTAGGTGATTGAAATAGTTCTTCAAGTATGACAAAATGTGTTCAATTTAGTCTTTTATCCTAAACTTAACAATTTACCCCCAAAAACTGTTAAATATAGCGATGGGCCCCACCGTTATATTTAACAATTTTTGAAGGTAAATTGTTAAGTTTAGGATAAAAGACTAAATTGAACATATTTTGTCATACATCATGAAGGACTATTTCAATCACCTAAAATATATTAAGGACCAATATAAAGCAACCACAATACAATCATTTTCTCCACTTTCTGACATCATTGATTATTAACACATACAAGGGTAAATTACCTGGCATGAGTGGCACATCATGAACAGTGTTGATGATATTGTTATTACCTGCTGTCATTCTTGAAGACTCGATCGTTTGTGGCAAAGAATTGAACTTCTTTCGTGAGGAGCTGAATGACTACTTGTACTCTTCTTCTTCACTATAAACTCATCTGTTTTACCTCGATCGATTTCCAGCATGAATCCATTTATGCGAGTCGAGGAGAGCATAGCTGTGGTATCAAATAGTAATTATTAAGATTTTCTTCACCATCATATAATATAATATAATATAATTCAGAAAGACCTGAACTATAAACGTCAGCTGTCATTGGCCTGTTCTTATGCTTCCTTTACACCGCGAACATCAAAATACATCCATTCAGATAATATATCCGCTGTTTTTGTTGAACCTGAACTGTCCAAGTACATGGCACCAATCCTACAATTAGTACCATTAAGAACCAACTAGTCACCAAAAGACATTCTTGAAAACCACATTAAAATAGCTTTATCAGTACCAACGGTGCCAACAAAGGGAGTTAAAAGCTGCACATAATATCTGGCAAGTTGGAACAAAAATGAACAAGTGACATGTTTTTGCTTCTCTTTTTTTCTTTTTTTGTGGCGATATAAGTCGAACCACGTACTCCTCTTTCAAAACAAAAGATCATAATCCTTGACTATGTAAAAATGAGTTATGTATGCAAATAAATGACCATCATATATTATAACTCAATTACTCCCAACTAGTATAAATATTAATACTCCTTTATGTTTTTATACTACATAAAGTTAACGACTTTATGTTTTTTTTTTTTTTAGTATACTATATTATAAACAAAAAGTATGAAAAAAAAAATTAGTATATACTATAAAATTGTATAAACAAACAAAGTTTAGGGTTTTGGAATTATGGTTTAGGGTTTAAGTTTCTTAAGGTTTTTTACAATTTCTTAGGATTTACGGTTTAGTATTTAGGGTGTATGGTTTAGATTTTTTTAAGATTTAGGGGTTTAGGGCTTAGGATATTTCATGATTAGGGTTTTTTAAAGGTTTTTTGGGATTTTTTTTAAAGATTTTTTGAGGTTTAGGGTTTCAAAATATAAGCTAACAATGCCAGGTAACTTCAAAAAGACACCAAGTTGTTGATTTTGAGAATGTCGAATTCCAAATTACCCATGTTAATTTCAAACAGACAACAAGTTGTTGATTTTTTTCTTAAAACGTAAGATCATGAGAATGTCGAGATCCAAAGATAATCAACGAGTTCCAAGAATACCCATGTAAGTTCGACATCGCCGGAAAATAAGAATCTTGATCGGACCTTAGAGCAGCCATTGGAGTTGTCTAAGATGCGCAGCGTATGATATATATAAGTTCTAAAATGAGCACAATTTTATATTAGCGTTCAATAAACGCACATAAATAAAATTAACGCGTAAAAAAATAAGGAAACTTCTTATTTTCAATAAAAAAAACGAGGAAAATGAATTACTTTCCTACTTTTCTCACCACCGATTGGGCTGAGCCCACTTATTTTCGTACATATTCACTTAGCCCAACCAAATTTATTTTGTTTTCATTTTTGAAATTTTTACATAAATAATACTATATTTTATTTGGTCAAATACGTTTATAAATGTTACTTTATTTTTATTACACATAATTTTAGCTTTAATAACTATTTGATAAATTTGTATTAAAATTGTATAAATAAATATTAGGTAAAGTTCTGAAAAATTGTATTAAATATAAGCAATCGGTGGTCTGGCGGTAGTGATTTACCGGAAAAAAGAGGTGAAGCTCTGAAAATCATTATTAAAGTTGTCTTAAAACTGTATAAATATAAACGATAGTTATAATACAATTCAAATTCAATATTATACATTACTATAAATTTGATAGTTATTAATCCAGAACAAATATAATACATTTCTAACAATGTAAGCTAATTTAAATAGTACCTGAATGTTTGAAATTCACATATAATACTTATAATATATTTGTATTAATAATGTTTTAGTTATATAATTATCATGTGTATTGAAACATGCCTATAATATCTTATATATAGGAAAATATTGAATTCAAAATGTAATACAACTGATGTAAATTTTTTCCTCTTATTGACCGATGCTCCCCATCTCCCTAAAAAACGTAGAAACAAATTCTTGAATTTCTTAAAGAATACCAATGTAGTTATTTTAAAAACTACCATTTTTTAAAACAAATTCTTGAATTTTCATTTTTTATTTAAGAATAGCAATGTAGTGAGAAGATACATCGTCATTGGGACAGTTAAAAGAACAGAAATCAGGCGGACTCAGAATCAATGAATATGAATTAATTATTTTGATTAATTAATTTGACCAATAAACATGAATTATTCATTTAGTTTTTCTATGTTAGTCAAATGTATATATTTTCAAAGCTAATAGTAACTCACAAGGGCAAAATAGAAATAATATTACTCCTTCCTTTTCTATTTATATGTCATCCATTTCTATCAATAGTTGGATCATAATATTTGTCATTTCATAAAATCAATGCATAAATTACTATATTTTTCCCGTTATACCCTTGATAGAATAGTTAATTAGTCTTGAAAATATATACTTTGACCAACCTAGGAAAACTAATAAGTACTAATTAATATTCATTCGAGGACTTCATACATTGATTAACTACTCTCTCAATTCCCTATTCAATAACATTTGATTTTGAAAATAAACTCAAAAATTTAAATAGACATCCAAATGCATTTTAATTTTTGAAATCTATCATTTATTGAAAAGTTGACTTAAGAAAACATTAAATAAGGGTAAAAGGGTAAAATTACTTAATTTCTCAAAGCTAGCGCAATCTAAAAAGGTGGCATACAAAAAGGAACGGAGGGAGTATAATTTATGCATTGATTTTATGAAATGACAAGTATTATGGACCAACTATTTATAGTAAGGATGACATTTAAAAATGAATGGAGGAAGTAGTTAATACACGCGGGAATCAAAATAATAATAATTAAAAAATAGTTTTAATACAATATATTTATTTTTGTAAATTTTTATTCTAGTATTTATTTATTTAATTAATTAGTAAGAAGTTTTTTTTCATGATTTGCTTGAGTTGGGAACTTTCGTAAACAAACTTTTTTTCTTGAATAGATAGTGATAAAGACTGTGTGCATTCTATCATTTCTAGTCTCTAAACCCCCACTTCATTGATTTCACTAAATATGCTATTGTTCTTATTGATTCAATGATTTTTTTAGTGTAAATTTCAAGGTATAAAAAATAATTACGAAATATACTTTTTACTATTTATTTTTTTATTCATAACAAAAATCATAAATGAACATATTATGAGTAGCATATTAATTATAGGTCAAACACATGCATGCCCCTTCTAATTTGTTCATAATTTTTCATTTTGATACATTAATTCAATCTTGTTTCATTTTAACTATTCATCCTTATTTTTAATATACCATTTAAATACAAGATGTTAATCAGACAAATTAAAGAAACTATTCACCTTTTAAATGCGCAAGGAACTCAACATTAATATCCAATATTTTTATCGTTAACAACCTTCTCTCTTATTTATTTTTCCTATTTTTTTTCTTCAACCCCATTTATTTCTTCACACTTATTACGCTTTATACTTGGATTTGCTACACTTGAGTTGAGGGTCTTTCGGAAATAATCTCTCTACCTCCACAAGGTAGTGATACAATCTATGCATATTCTACACTCCCATATTCTACAGATAACACTGATTTTGTTGTTGTTATTGTTGTTGTAATGCTTGTGTAACACACGTTAATTAACACTTATACTAGGTTAAAAAAAATGTGTTAAATGGTATAGAAAAAATTAAATAAAATTGAAGAGTTCAAATGAATCAAGATTGAGTTGAACTGTTGAAGTGCCAAAATGATTCTTTGAAGAAAGTTAAATGGTTATGTACGTTTGGCAAATTATAACGTTGATAATGTGAAATTTGTTATGTTATTCATTGATATAACTTAAATTTTTAAATTTATGCAATTTTCACAGATCGGTATATTCATAATATGAAAGTTATGATTTGAAATTTTAATTCTAAGTTATGAGATTATACATTATTATTTTATACATATTAAATGTATTTTTAAATATTTGAATACCGAATTTAGGTCAATGTAATTGTGTTTCAAATTCGTAGTCGAATTGTACATCTGTCTCTAATGACCATAATCTCAGTTTTAAATTAGAAAATATTTGATATCGCTTTAATTAACTTGAATTTTTATTTTCTCCATTGACTTTTCTCCATGCTTAATTGCTTCTGAACGTTTATTTTTTCCTTTTTTTATTTTCTTTTATTTATTTATGACTATTTTTCTTTTTTTGCTCAACTTTTTTTTTTTTCTTTTTTTTTTTTGAGCAACTTTCACATATAGCAAATAAAAAAATCATATTTGTATGTTATAACAAAGTTTGCATAATTGCACTCCATAGCAAACATATATATGTATAATTCGCTATACATATACAATTGAAACCTATGTCTATTTCGCTATACATATATACAAAAGGAAGCAATTGTCTAATTCGTTGGCTCCTCTTCAGATTTGTATAATTTCACTGGCAGGCCATTTGTATAAATTGTTGTTTGCCTCTCGTTTGTATAAATCGTTGACAAAAATATTTGTATATCAAAAATTGCTCTCTCTTTCCCTTTATACAAACATAAATTATACATTATATTTGTATAATCTGTGTTTGTATAAAACGAGAAAGAGAGAAAGGCAAAAGAGAACTGGACAGGGGAATATTTGTATTGTATAATTATAAGTGTATAAGACGAATATATATGTATTTGCATGCGTATATACAATTTTCTTTCGCTTTGTACAAACATAAATTATACATTATACAAACATGAATTTTACATTATATTGTATAATTTGTGTTTGTATAAAACGAGAAAGAGAGAAAGGCAAAAGAGAACTGGACAGGAAAATATTTTTATTGTGTAATTATAAGTGTATAAGACGAATATATATGTATTTGAATGTGTATATATAATTTTCTCTCGTTTTATACAAACAGAAGCGCAATTTATGCAATTTTGTTGTATAAAGCGAGAGAGGCGAGCACAGAGGGAGCGAGCGAGAAAGGGAGAGTGGCGAGCGAGAATTTGGAGGGAGAGAGGCGACTGACAAACATTTGCTACGAGGCGCAATTAAATCAAATAGTAGCTACTCCATTTATTTTAGATTATAAGTTTGTCATTCTGTACAATTAGCCTTTTTTTTTTCTCACTACCGACTGGACTGCTTCATCATCAATTGTTGTCCATACGGGCTGAGCCCAGTAGATGTGGATTGTGGGCTTCTATTTTCGTACATGCAAAGTTCATTTAGCCCAACCCAATTTATTTTGTTTTCATTTTCTGCAAATTTTAGTTAGAGAAAATTAACATGATAAAATAGGTTTTACGATGACTATATTTCTGAGAGCGAACTACAGATGAATATTAAAGCTACTCACAAGAAGTCAAAGGTATGAGAATCACATGACATCAATGTCTACGTTAACAATTCGAAATACAACTTTTATTTAATAATGTGACACTTTTTTTTAGTTTGTTTGACTTTTCAAATATTTCTTTTAAAAGATAATCTTTAGGAAAGTATTTGTAATTATACTGATATTAAGATGTTTATTTTAGATTGTAAACTTCAAAAAAAAAATCTTGACTAAATTCAAAATATTCATAAAAGATGTAAGTTAGTAAATATTCTCTATTTTTCAGAAATAAATAATTTTTGAAGGACGTACTCAAATTAAAAATATCACGATCGATTTTATTACTACCACGTGGCAATTTTAGCACCTAGTAGTTTGATCCAATTATTGGATTTTGGTATGAGAAAAAGTAATGGTTATGTAGACTTGTAGTGGTGGACAGTGCAAAGTTGTCATCATGATTATTCACAAGCCAAAAATTAGTCTTTTTAAGTCACGTCAAGTGGAATCAATAAATATTTTTTCGTTGAATTTCAACAATTTTTTTTGTGACATTTTTTCAGAGTTGAAATTGTGGGAATCATGTTAAACACTGTTAAAATTGATCACTAAATTTAAATGTTGAATACTTTTAATTTACGAAACAGTAATAATATCTACATATGTATTCTATCCTTCTCATTTCTTATTTAGCAGATAATTGATCAGCAGCCAATTTGAATCAAAACTGCATATTCAACAAAATTGAGTATGTCATTCCACATGTCATTCTACAGTCATCAGAGTATTTACAAAAATAACAACTATATCATACTTAGAAAATTATTAGTCCCGACTTGTCCAATAATTGGACTTTTAAAAAAAATAATAATAATAAATATAATGATAATTTTATTACATTATAAAATAACGGATACTCTCTCAAATCCTATATAAATGATTTATTAATGAGTGCCCCCCCGGGGGGATCGAATTTGTATTCAACTACTTCGAAAATCTAATATATTTTAGAAAAATCGTGCTCATTAATAAATCAGTAAATATAATGTGCAGTTTATTATAAACCATCTCGATATAATTGTACTTATTATGGGATAAATATTTTTATTGAAGTGATACTTGTTTAAGGGTGGATGGTTATTAATTTTTGTCTTAAATTTTAAAAGTAACACTTATTTAGAGATAATTTTTTTTTTTGTTGGAATGACACTTATTTCGAGATGAGAAAGTTATAGCCAATTTCATGTAAGATCTAGAGGAAGAACCATGTGAATATTTTAAATATCAACATCGATCAAGTCCTTAATTAGATGGCTAAATCTGCCTAACGCCACGTGATCACCCAAGCAGTAATTGCCAATTATTTATTTGTGTCAAAATGAAAACGTTTTTGACAATTCTTTTTTTTTTATCTAGTACTCCCCAGTATTTCCACTTAATTATCAACCAAGGTTTCATATGACTTAAAAAAAATAGTTATGCTTAATATTTCTATAGCACATTACATTAATTTTTCATGATTAATGATAAGATTGAGATGATTAGCTCTCTTCATCCCATTTTATGCGAAGTTTTCTTTAATAATTGTGAAAAACATTAAGACGATAATCATAATAGAACGAAGGAGTATGTTAATATAATTTTATTGTGTTATAATAATGTACACGACACTGAATGAACACAGTAATCGCAGTGGCGGAGCTAGAAATTTCACAAAGAGTGTCCAGAAATAGCACAATAAAAGTTCTTTTCAAAAAGTAGAACTCGTGAGATTCGAACAGACCAACACTTCCTCATTCCAAAGAGGTGAAATCATTGGGCTATAACAGTTTGTTAGGTTAAGAGTGTCCAAAATATATTATTTAATCATTTCGTGTATCATTTTACTTGTATATATGATATTTTTTTCCGACGAAGGGTGTCCAATTGGACATCCATGTGGCTACGTCACTGATTACACGCGCCACAAATTATCTGTTTCACTTTTAATCGTCATAGTTTTTTTTTTTAAAGTCAAACTATAAGAACTTTGACTGACATTTTATGATATAATTTTTCATCATATTCATATGAAAAAAATTGTAATTTATAATACTTTTCATATATTTTTTGAATATTTAATTTTTTTGTTAAAAATATTTAATTAATATGTAATTTAATTTACCTTTAAAAATAATCAAATTAACTTTCGAAAAACATAATATGACAAATAAAAATGAACACAGGAAAGTATTATAGATTTAGGAGTGCATTAATTAGAATTAAGATAGAAAAAAAGTGCATACTGAACAATATTGTTTAATTTATTGGGTCCTATATATTAAAGTATAAACTTAATTTCACCCCATCAAAGAAAAGGCTGAAATTTGTCGAGTTAGTTAGTTCGGACTTTAATTTGGAGGTAGATATGCTACTTAAATACTTATGTCCTCTTGATTTATTAACTTTCAATAATTGATGATGTTTCTTAAAGGTTCTTGTACATTCCATAATTAAATATTTTATAATTTTAAGTTAATTTCATAAAATAAAATGTAATCTCTTTATCAAATAAAACGCCGATTGACACAAAATCAAACATTTTTTTGCATTACTTTCGACTGAATACTTGATAAATTGTTTCTCATTTAATTTAACAGATCTCTATTGTTCTTATTCAATATATGGAATCTGAAGAGAGTATTGTTTACCGTCCTTAAATGTTTAAAAGGGTATAGTGAAATTGTTTATAATCTTAATTATTACCTATAAGAATTAATATTAGTCTAAGTTTCTTTTTGATTCTCTATAAAGATTCTACTAAATTGGGGAATAATTAGTACAATAATTGTAATCTTCACAGCTAGGCCATGACCACACTTTCATTGAACTATAAGTACTTGTATTAGAAGGACAATTGAAGCAATTAGCTGGTGTAACACCACTAATTTAGAAAAAAGTTGAAAACTTTTCAATTAAGATTATTCTAATTTTGAAAAAAGAGTCGAAATCTAATTGGAATTTCTCTTCTTCCAAATAAAATCCAAAAATCTAAATAAATAAATAAATAAACAAGTTGCAGCAGCCAGCAGACAGCCAATTTGGATTTACATTCAACAAAATTACATGTCATTTTAGAGTCAGCACCCATACAACAATACTATCTTACCTGACTCTTACATTAAAAATGTTTTCTTTCACTTATCCTTTTTATTTAACAAATTTAGAAAATTTTCTTTTTTATATTACCCCTAATATTAAATAAATATGTAAAGTAGTAATAGTAATTGTCAAATTTAAAACTTCAAAATATCACTAACTTTAATAAAATAAATCCTTCATAAAAAATTAAATCATTGTAATTATTTTTTTCTTTGGTTTTCCCATAATTCCAATCGAGGAAAAGCGCTTTTACAATATGTCATTTATAAATATTTCCTCCTTTGGTGTACGTTGTCTTGTTGTTGGGGCGGTATCAACTCTTTTTTTTCTTTTCAAATTATGTACATAGAGTTTGAGTCCAACACGGACCATATAATACATATATTTCAGTTGAAATAATTATTTATTATTAAATAATTGTGATAATAATAAAAATAATAATTAGTATATACTTACTAATGTGATTAGATATTAGTAATATTGCAACAGATAATAACCAGCCACCACTCATATTATTTGGCTACTATATAAGAAAGTCCGATACAATTGGAATTTCTATTGCTTTCTTCTTCTTCTTCATTTTTCTTCCTACAATATTTAAACTTCAACTTCTTTATCGATTTATGTTAGAAGAAAAAACTCGGATTGAAAAAAATAATTCCAGGTTTGTTTTCTTATCTCTCTTGATAATTTTATTTTTCTTTTTAGTTTGTTTTTGGGATGATTAGGAATTTATTTTCGTGAGCAAAAATAAGATGCATGAATTAATATTCTTGTTGCGTTCATTAGAATTCTTTGTTTTCTTTTCTTATTATGAAAATGAAGATGGCTAGAATATTAAAGAATTTATATAAGCATGAGAACAATTTTTTAAATTTTTTGTTTTATTCTAGGTCCTCCNGAATTAATATTCTTGTTGCGTTCATTAGAATTCTTTGTTTTCTTTTCTTATTATGAAAATGAAGATGGCTAGAATATTAAAGAATTTATATAAGTATGAGAACAATTTTTTAAATTTTTTGTCTTATTCTAGGTCCTCCTATTGCAAGAACATCAGCTGAGTAATGTTGATTTTATTTATAGAGATGGGAATGTGTTGGTGTTTTCAACTGTAATTTATTGTATTTACGAATATTTTATTTTGTAGTTTTGATATGAACAATGAAGATTTCTTGTAATCACAAACGTAACGTTTTCCTGACATTTAGCTTAACACAAATAATACTGTTTGGTGAAGTTTTTTTTTTTGAAAATAGGTGTCTGGCTAAGCTTTTAGGAGAAAATATGAACTTTTGAGAAACAACAGAAGCTGATTCTCAAAAGCTAAAAAAACAATTTTTGTTGACAATTTTTTTAAAAAACACTAAGAAAAATACACATAATCACTTTTTAAAAAATTTAATCAAACACTAATGATTATCTTGTTCAAGTACGCTATAAGCCATTCTGAGATAAAGAAACATTTAAGCTTTAATTAAAGTTTAGTAAGCCGCAAATCCATTCATTAATTGATAAATATTTAGCCCGAAAACTCATACTATTATTTTTTATATACGTAGTAAATTTTAATTTTCTCATGATTGGATGGGCGTAAAGTATCTTTAGCAACACCATTGCTGACGTAAAGTAACAGAATTGCTATTAATAGAAGTGTATCACTTGCCCCTTTAGTCGTTTTCTGTCACGTTAGTACCACCCTTACTATATATATATAGACATGTTTCTATTGCTGACACATGCATTTGAACTTAATTTGACTAAGAATAACAGCAGAAAAATGTAAACTTAGAAGTGTTCAAATTTGTTTTTTCACCGAGGGGTGAATCGAAGCGATTGCAGAGAAGAATTGATCTGAAACGAAATTTGGACGGTGATTATGTGAAAACATGAGTCCATGTCATGTCAAGGAACTGTTGTTTCCTTGGTCTTTCCTATGCTTACATAAACAATGTCACGCCCATAGGCCCATGCAACAATAACGAGATTGTACAGACTACGACTGGTTAGGGGCATGGGTTTTGTCTGAATGGATGAAGTCCATTCTCTCTTACTGGTCTTGATATTATACTATCGCGTTATTCATACCTCGAGAAGGTAGAAGTTGTTTCGAAATGAATGATGAAAAGGAGAAAGTATCATAAACAATGCACACATTAATTTTTTGCTTATTTATTTATTTGATCATGTATTCTTTTTGTTTGTTTATTGGGGTTTAACCATTCCACGAATTAACTTTTTTTTTTTTTTTTTTTTGGTTTGGGGCTTGTAGGACAGAGACAGAGACAGAGACNCCCTTACTATATATATATAGACATGTTTCTATTGCTGACACATGCATTTGAACTTAATTTGACTAAGAATAACAGCAGAAAAATGTAAACTTAGAAGTGTTCAAATTTGTTTTTTCACCGAGGGGTGAATCGAAGCGATTGCAGAGAAGAATTGATCTGAAACGAAATTTGGACGGTGATTATGTGAAAACATGAGTCCATGTCATGTCAAGGAATTGTTGTTTCCTTGGTCTTTCCTATGCTTACATAAACAAATGTCACGCCCATAGGCCCATGCAACAATAACGATAATGTACAGAGTACGACTGGTTAGGGGGCATGGGTTTTGTCCGATTGGATGAAGTCCATTCTCTTTTACTGGTCTTGGTATTACACTATCGCGTTACTCATACCTCGAGAAGGTAGAAGTTGTTTCAAAACGAATGATGAAAAGGAGAAAGTATCATAAACAATGCACACATTAATTTGTCACTTATTTATTTATTTGTTCATGTATTCTTTTTGTTTGTTTATTGGGGTTTAACCATTCCACGATTTAACTTCTTTTTTTTTTTTTTTTTGGTTTGGGGCTTGCAGGATATATAGACAGAGACAGAGTTTATTAAAAGGAAAAAAAAAGACATTTTTGAAACTCCATAGTTAGGCATTAGAACTAGCAAATAATATATATACATTTTTTATCTACAAAATTTTGCAAAAAGAAAAAAGAAAAAATGGGTTTTATGACATTATTAGAAGTGGCATCAATGCCAATATTGCAAGTGCTAATAGTAAGTGGTTTAGGAGCTGTAATGGCCACTGATTATCTTAAGCTGCTTCCTGCTGATGCCCGCAAATACCTTAACAGAGTAAGTTATCTTCCTAATTTAGCGATTTTTATTTGTCCAACTCTTAATATTTTAAGAGTTTAACTTTTATACGTTGACGTATCTATGCAGATAGTGTTTGTGGTATTTACACCGGCCCTGATGTTTGCGAGTTTGGCCGAGTCTGTCACCTTTCAAGATATCATCACATGGTACATTCTTGGCTAATATATTAATCTTTTGGGTTATTAATCGCTCAATCAAACAATATTACATAAATTGAGACATAAAGAATATTTGATCACCACGAATTGTCAAAATCTAAGATGATGTGTCATTTCAGTGGCATTTTGTACAAATGAACTAAATCTTATTCTATATATACAGGTGGTTTATGCCAGTAAATGTTGGGTTAACATTTCTATTTGGAGGGATTCTTGGATGGATAGCTATGAAAATATTGAAACCAAAGCCACATCTTGAGGGACTCATTATTGCTACATGCTCATCAGGTAACATCATCAAAAGTTACCCGGGCTGAGCTAGAGTTTTAGTTACACATTCAGCAAAACACAATACTATTTAATACAGTAACTCAAAATTCTGGATCTGCCTCTGCTTTGAACGCCTCCACATTGTAAAAGTTGCTCTAACATAATTCTGACAAACAGGAAACTTGGGAAATCTTCTTTTGATTGTCATTCCTGCAATTTGCAAAGAAGATGGAAGTCCATTTGGTGATCATAAAACTTGTGCTTCTGTTGGCCTTTCCTATGCATCTTTCTCAATGGCAGTAAGTTCTAATTCATCACATTCTCCCCTGAAGTTATGTTCATAAAGTTCCAATTATCAACACAAAATTTTCTCGATTTGGTAGCTTGGAGGTTTCTACATTTGGACATTCACTTATCAGCTAATAAGAAGTTCATCCTTGAAATTTAAAGCTCTAAAAACAGCAGAGGAGAACGAAGCGATTAAGGGACCAAACAATGACTCGGAGACAAATGAAAAGTCTTACCTTCTTGACAACAATTCTCAAGATCAGCTTCCTGTAAGTACCACAAAAACAACTGAAAATCAAACAGTAGAAGTATCATCATGGCGAAAAATAGTAGGTGTGGTACACACTTTCTTAGAAGAGCTAACAGCACCTCCTACTCTTGGAGCTGTAAGTACTACGAATTTCTGATTTCACTTGTGGTTTTTGAAGGGATGTTGTTCTTAAGTAACTCTGTTTTTTTTTTTTCTATTTTTGAATGATATTTCAGATTGTAGGATTCCTATTTGGTTCAGTTACATGGCTGAAAAATCTGGTGATTGGGGATGCTGCTCCCCTTAGAGTTATTCAAGACTCTGTCAAGTTACTTGGGTATGTACTACTAAATAAGACATTTACAATCGCGATCGTGCTGAGGTTTACATGTTATTTTCTTACATATCAGGGATGGAACCATTCCGTGCATCACTCTTATACTTGGAGGCAATCTCACCCAAGGTATTGAAGTATCATTAAAGGCAAATCTAAAACAATGTTTATATGTATACTCGTTCTGAACTCTGGCAACTTTGACAGGATTGAGGAAGGCACAAGTAAAACCATCAACTATAATAGCAGTAGTTAGCGTACGATTCATCTTCAGTCCATTGATAGGGATTGGAATTGTTAAAACAGCAGCCAACTTAGGATTCCTTCCAGCAGATCCTCTGTACCATTTCGTGCTAATGCTTCAGTACACCGTCCCACCTGCTATGAATATCAGTAAGTTATAACAATTTCATATCAACTGAATGCTGATGTTTATGGTTTGCTTATTGAAGATGATGATGAAATGCAGGTACAATGACACAATTAGTTGATGTAGCACAAGAAGAGTGTTCTGTTCTAATCATGTGGACTTATTTGGTAGCAGCATTAGCACTTACCATTTGGTCCACTATATTTATGTGGCTCTTATCATGATAAATTACAAATCTTAGATACTGAAAGCAGTATTTTTTTCAAAATTTTTTTTGCCAAAATTCTTTTATGATTGTGCTTGTATACTGTTCTACATTTATTTATGAAAATATAGAATCATTATATCTCATCTGTGCGTATAAAGCCGAATCGAAAATCGAGTCAAAATCTAAAAAAATAAATATGACTAATAGTTTGGTTTGACTTGGTTTGGTATTGCAAAAAAAAAAAAAAAATTGGACTTAATTTGAGTTGGTTTGGTTTTAACTAAAAAAAAGTCAAACTCGAGACCAAACCAACCTGACATTATATATATAAGTTTTAAAATTTATTTTATACATAAAAGTATTTACATTGATATAATCTCTAAATATCTCTTAACTTTTTCATAATTTTTTAACTTTTAACATAGATATTATTAGTAACTCTAAGTCTCTAATAAAGCTCAATTCAAAATCAAATCACTAACAAAAAAAAATTAATTCAACATAAAAAATGACAATAATGTTGAATATTTGTTCTTTAGTTTTATATTGATTTAGGCATTAAAAATACATAACCTAATTTTAATATGTAATAATACGCATTAAGCTTATTTTAATCCTTTTAAAATATGATCATTTTCACTACGACCTATTAATTTACAATATTTATTTTATGCAATTGTAGTATTTTTTTTTCTTGAATATACTAATCTCATCACTCATTCCATATTTGTGCTATTTTCTTAGATAACACTTAAATAATTGTATTTTGATAGGACTAAAAAAATATTTGAATCAAAAAACAAGTTAATTAAATGTTTGTATAAATACTTTACCAAACAATCCAAAAAAATCAAGTTGAAAAACCCAAGTTTTATTAGTTTAGTTTGATTTGTAATTCTAAAAATCCGATACAAATAATTTGATTTGATATTTAAAAATCCAAACCAACTCGATCATATACAACCCTACTAAAACGTTTATCTAATTTAACCCTTAATATGATAATTTGACCGCAAGTTTCAATAGACTCTTTATTTCTAAGTTTCTATTCACAGTCAAGTAGTATCACATAAATTGAAACGAAAACAGGATATGTTACTACCACACCCCTATGCAATTTAGATAATGTTCCAATATCTCAGTCTATGGTAACCAGCTAAAATACACTTTAGAACATTTATGTAACATATAATAGTGGCAGAAAGCAATAAAAGAATAATAATCAATTTTTTGAACATTTAATGGAGCTGCATCGATATATGATACACAATGTCTGTAGAAAAACAATTCAACTATCACACTGGAATAACAACTACTTGCTATCAACCTCGACTTTCTTGGTAAAGTTATCGGTCTCATACAAGGGTTAGTTGTAGTTTAGGCCGATTAGGCTGAGGCTCAACGACTTCCATGTGAATTCTCACTGTTCCAAGTACACCATACGAAACACTTCCATCAAGCTTTCTAATTTTCTGTTGTTTCTCATCGACTACCCATTCCCCTCCATTGTCGCCTTTAGATGTCAAGTATACAGGCCCTTCAATACCGTACCTGGAAAGGTATACAATAATCAATGAGCTAAACTGATGCAAAAGGAAATCCATTAACTTGTTTTGCTCTCTAAATGAAGAAACAACACATACTTGGGCACAAAGACAATGAAGCCATTGGATCTTATTTTCACTATTCTCGCCTCAGTATCTGTTGGTCTGTACACAAGAATGGAAAAGTAAAAATGAGAGAGTATGGAGGACATAAAGGGATATAACCAAGAAGATGTTCTTCATACCGCTTCCTGAAGAAAATGAGAGTATGGAGCTCTACTGATGCTCTGCTGGCCATCTGAGCATTCCTATGCCGATAATTTAGATCTGTTTTGGAACACAAATGAGCAAACACAACCACATAAAATTTGAAACTAGACCATGATTTCTACTATTTTCCTATGAGAAAAGACTTCTACTTTTCTTCTTTTTCTTTTTTCCTTTTCACGTGTCATTCATAAAGAAAACTCACACTGCCATAAATAGTAAATGTTGATGAGTGAAAACTGGGTCTGAACAGAAGTTCATTATAAGTTTTAACCCTTTTATGTCCAAAGTTCAGCAATACATAAATACTAGAAAGCTAACACTGCACAAATAATTATTTACTTTGAACAGATGGGCTATAACAGAAGTACTCAAGTTCTTTTGATAACTGAGAAATCCTCCAATGACAGTGGCGCATGATTCAAAACTCGATGGGATAATGGGCCTCCCTCTGCCCTTCTCAAATTAAATACCATGTTTTTGTCTGCAGCAAGTTTGAATCCGTGGCATATGTCTAACCCACGCATTACACAGTTGTGCTCTTACCACTAGACCGAAGCCCTAGGAGCCAAAAATACTCAAATTATTGCTAAGTAAAACCTCAAGACTAACAGACACATTCAATCCCAAGTCCCCACTATTCACTCAGTGGAGGAAAAAAGCGTAAAAGCATTAATACAAACTTCTTCTGATACCTCTGGACAGATGACACAACCAAAAACATAAAAGCATTAATCAAGAACAAGCATAACTATAAAGGCAAGCTCATATACTCCCCATCCACAAGAAGTCTAATGCATTTAAAACGTAATGCCAAGCATAATGAAAAGCAACACTTACTGTCAGAAATACTAGTTAGCTTGGGTCTATCTTGGAAAACACCGGGAAGCTGATAAATTCCCAAAGAAGCAGCAAGCAATCGATGGACGATGACATCTACAAGACAAGACAGAAAAAGAGGCTCACAATTGGTCGCATCCATTGCACTTTGTCATTATAAATGGACGGTAACTTTTACTAACCAGCATATCTTCTAATGGGCGAGGTGAAATGAGTATAAAGAGGAGAGGCAAGACCATAATGAAGATATTCCGGAGGACTAAGGTCTCCACTACAAAAGTAAACCGCCTGAAAATGCATACCAAAAGCAACGCCAACTCAGAAATTACATGATATTTCAGAAGTAGGGGATTTGGTCAAACCAACGAAGAAGGAACACCTGTGTCATGCATCTGGTTGCCAGAATCCGGATCAGCTTGTTGAAGTATGGATCGTCACCCTAGGGAGAAGACAGAAAGTTAGCATATGAATGCACAACAGCAACCAATGGAACTAGATGTCCCTTAGCTACTTTGAGGAGTGCAATATCATCACTCTATGCAGTGTTTTCTTGGCTATTAAGTCCCCGATTGGTAATTCTTCCACAAAAGTAGTCCTTCAGTCAATTTTGAGCCAAATTAACTTATGTAAATGTATGCAATAAAATTACGGGTATTTTAGTGAAGGACCAATGCAATCTTTCAATAAATAACAGAGCAGCCGAAAAAAGAATCAGAGAAGGCATTCATCGATTGTCTTGTTATTTTCCTTTTATTTTGAAGAGAAAACAACAGCTTTTTAGCCAAATTACCTTCATTTGTGAGCTAAACACATTATTAAGTACATTATGTTTGGCCGAAAAGTATAGCCAATAGTGAGCACCTTGTGTTATAAAAGAACTGATATGAAATTCTTAACAGTAAAAGTTAGTCTAGCCTCCATTTAAGGCTAGGATTGAAATAGTTTGAGCCTAAAATTCCATGACTCGAGCTCGGGGCTTGATATTAAGCTGCAAAAAGCTTGAACATATAGAGTTGATCTGCCACAAGCCCTAAGTTCCAATTAAATAATGCCAAATTTGAAATAAAAATCCTAATAATTTATGAACTGACATATCACTTTTTTTTTTAAGGATATGAACTGACATATCACTTAAATCAGCAAACCAACTTTATTCCTCTAAGCCAATAACAAACATGACTTGCAAATATCAAGTATCCTAATAATAACTTAATACAAGTGAATGTTACGAAAAAGCCAATTGCAAAATTAGTTGTTCATTCCATTTCAATCAATTGAATAGAGAAGAGATTAGTAAATCATTCCTATGAATGGTTTTAATACAACAAAAAGCCCAGTGCACAAAGCATCCTGCTTTAGCAGTGTCTTGTAAAAACAATATGAGAGGGAATGAGAAGAAAGCAGAGTCACACAACCACCTTTTTATACATTGTCCAGCGGCAGCAGACTTATGGAGTATGTTTATCACACTTTTTGGACTCAATTGGGTCATGCCACAGAATAACAGGAATGGTTTTGAGAGTAGGAGTTGTGGGAAAGTTCTTAACACCATCAAGAGAATTTGGAAGATGATACCTGCTGCTATTTTTTGAAGTATCTGGAATGAAATAAATAGGAGATGCTTTGATGGAATATCTACTACCTACAAATCTCTAAAATCTCATTGTCTTATGCTGTTGTATAGTTGGGTTATATGTCCCCAATAAATTCCCCTGTTACCTTCTTGAATTTTACCAGCTCACTAGCTCTCAACTAGATATGCAATGGAGGTGATAAGTTCTTTCTGCTATTCTACTTTTGTAACTATTATGCATTCACTTGATGCCAGGCTGCCAGCAATGAAATTATTTACTTCATCAAAAAAACGAGAGAATGAATGAGAAACTGATAAAGAAAGAGGTTGTGTGGCTGCAAAATGAGAGAATGAATGAGAAACTTATAAAGAAAGAGGTTCTGTGGCTGCACATTAGAAGTAACCGGAAATATCAGGTAGTGTTGTATGAAGCTTTGTCTGCTAGGGTTCTATGTAGCTTGTATGGAGAGATGAAACTCGTTTCTCATCTAGGTCAGCGAACCCATACCCAAGCTTATTCTGGAATTAGGTCAATGCTTGTTCAGGTCAGCTCAGCTCAGCTCAATAATAGCCAGGCCGGGTTAAGCAAAAAATGAGTCGACACATGCAGCTTGTGAACTCATCTATAATATATGACTTGATTTATAGCTAAAACCCCTTCAGAAATATAGTGGAAGGAAGAAAATTCATTCTTTCATTCTTAAGTTTCACTATGCACATCACGTTCAATAAGCCACAACTCACCTTGGCAAGATCTAGAGAGTCAGCCAATGCTTTGGATGATGTCACATCTAAACTTAGACCAACTGCTTCAGCTGTGCGGAGAAGAGGCTCAAGCATTTCTTTGGTTGGGCTTGGATGGCGTCTGCAAATAAAAATGCATCATGTAAACTTGGAGAATTATCAAATTTAATTGAAGTACCAAACGTAATCTTTAATAGCCATTTCATAGTGTCACAACTCTCTGGCATAACATGTAATTCGAGTTTTTGCGGAACACTTGGAATTAGACTAGAGCCACCATATCTGTCTCTAGTGCTCCATCTTAGACAACTGTGAATAGCTATCTGATGTATGAAAATTGTACAGAAAGAACAGGTTGGTAAAGGAGGGGAGAAGATGAAGCAGAGTTGCATGTAAAAGTGGACTGAGTATGTTGAGCCTGTTACTACCAGACAAGCATCACCCCTACAAGGAACTGAAGCCCTTTAAAAAATATGTCATCATCCCTTTAAAGAATTGAAGCCCTTAAAGAAATGTAGCCTCAAATGTGTGTTTCTTTAATTGTTATCCTTATTTACAACTTTGTAACTCAATAAACATATGCCTGTGAGCAAGGAATCACTCTAAATAACTGCCTATAAGCATTCATCAAACTGCTAGATCTCCAAAAAAACTTCTCATTATTACCTGCAATCACATATTATACCATCTTAGGAAAGTTAATTCTTTCAAAATGACAGGATCAGATTACATTCTTTTTTTAGCACATGAAGGATACGGAAAGAGACCTATACAGCATAGCAGGATATAGATATGAGACCAGAAAGTTTAGACACCAGTTAAGGAAGATATTCTAGGTAAAAGAAGCAAACTATACAGACAGATTTGTTTCTAAGTAACAATAGCAACAAACCTTAATAGTGAGCAGACAGGAAAATGCTTAAGGATTTTTTCAGCAACTGCAACATTAGCAGCAAGCATAAACTCCTCAACCATTTGGTTTGCTTCACGAATCTGATACATTCCTATACATACATCATAAAATTAACTTCTCACGACTACTCAAACAATCTAACAAAGGATGATGTCATTGTGCAGTCCCACAAAAATAGCAGAATTCTTCAGTGAAACAGTGGGTGTAAAAATTGGCAAGGGATATGTTATAAGAGCTCAAAGCTACGAAATTTTAATGTCACAATACTGCACCAATTTGAAACAAATGATCCTTAAACTGAATCTTAAGCACTGTAAATATATAATTTAAAGGAGATCTGTAAGAAAAATTCTTGGCTTTCCAAAAAGCAGGTAATTGGGCACCTTTATCTAAATTACAATAAGCTACCAAAAGAAACTAGAGAGAGAGAGAGAGAAAGAAAAGAGTTGGATTATACCGATATCAAGAGGGTCATGAGTTTCAGTATCAATCTGAAATTTGACTTCAGCAGAAGCAAGTGTCAGTGCACCCCTATCAATGCGTCTTTGCCTCATTATCTGCAAAAGTTGGTCTCATTAGAATGCCTTTAATATATTGATACTAGAGCTGAAAGTCCAAAGCTAAGATATAGTAATTAAAGGAGAATAAGGATTACAAGATCAAAACCTTGGCTAACCCATTCAAATTTCGTAAATCTGAAGTTATTGGATCCACCAAGCGACTGGAATAACAAACATAACTTGTTAGGTATGGGAACTAGGAATTACAAAATGGCAGATACAAGTACTTTCGAAGTTCAAGAAGACGGGCATGCAAGTACTGACTAGTTTATAGTTGAACAGGAAACAAACTCATAAGTTCAAAATTTTTCAGGTTGAGCAGTTCACCCTGTCAGACCATACAAAAATCCACTTCCACAATCATCAGTAGTGGATTTTACTTCTAACCATCTATGGCCCCTTTAGTTGAAATAAGTTATACTTCGGAATTATTTTCTGCGACTACATCAAAAGTAAGATGCTTTGAAATAAACAAATTTTTAGTTCTTAAAAAAAAACAGTTTTAGGCCTGTGGGTACTGTAGAATTTCAATTTCTACTACATGTACAAACACACATCTAATCTGGCTGCTATTTACTTGATCACAAGCCCAAACAAAAACTTAACCCCCAGCACGAACTACAAGCAGGACAAGATACAGATGCTAACCAACCTCGAAATTGGGCAAGACAAAGCAACTTCACATTTTGATATGGAAGTTCCACCGACAGATTTTGTACTTTGTGTAATCTTAACATATATATTTTTTTGAATCAGGTAACATTTTTGTGTAATCTTAACATCTTTCTAAAGGAAAGGAGTCCTGTCATATGCCTCTCCGTTTAGCATGAAGGCGGGGGGAGGGGGTCTGCTCAATCAAGTCCCCTCTTAGGATATTTTAAACTGTAAAAGCACATCATGACCTGACATCATTCATACAAACCATATTTTTTGTAAGGAAATGGAAATGTTCATTGCCTATATAAGCATTACGAAGGAACTTATCATATCCCCACAATCCTTCATGTATTTCACTTTTGTTACTAAGATACATAAAGGATACAAAGCATAACACGCCAAAACTACAAGCCAGGTCAGGAAAAGAAAGAAGAAGGGAAGAGACTATTGCGAATCTCATCATTCAATACTATATCGTCTGCAAATAACATATACCATGGCACCTCACCTTGGATATGCCACATCAGTTCATCCATCACCAAGGCAAAAATGAACAGAGTTAAGGGTCAATCCCTGGTGCAGTCCCATCATAACTGGGAAGTGGTCCAAGTCCCCTCCCACTGACCTTACCCGATTCTTAGCTCCATTGTACAGGTCCTTAATCGCCTTAGTGTAAGCCACATGCACACCTCTAGCCTCCAAGCATCATCATAGGACCTCCCTAGCCACTTTGTCATATGCCTTTTCTAATCTAGGTCAATACTCAATAAACACACCATGCATACGTTTCTCTTCCTCTCTCGATACTGCTTTACCAGTGTTCTCACAAGATGAATGGTTTTTGTCTTCAACGCGGTCTTTCAAGGAAGAAGAGGTGTCAACTTAAATCCTAATACAAAACGGTTTCTCAGTGGCGAACATCCTAATCTATCACGGAATTTGTTATGGAAGTCTATGGCTCCAAATAAGTAACATTTTTCACTTAGTATGCAATGCTAGAACGCACAACACTTCTATTACAGAACAAAATTACTGGATTTTGAAGAAGCAGCCAGTCGAAGAAGCCTAGTCCAAGAGAGAGAAGAGGAACTGTATTGTAGCCTTTTATTTTTGGTGTAAAGAGAAAGGTTTAGAGGAAACAGAACAGATTGTAGAATTATTACGATCCATGTAAATATCTTTTTTTCTCTTCTTTTGTTCCCCTTTGCTTGCTGAAGGTCACCAGCATATCCTTAATGCTGAAGAATACAACATGACCATTTTCAAAAAAACAAAAAAAACGAGAGAGAAGAGGAAACTCCTTGAACTTTTTTTACAAAACAGGTTCCCATCTCTCCTTTTTCTTCTAAAAGTTGCTTTGGGAAAAAAAAAACAGAAGAAGAAGCACCGCAGAGAAGATGCAGTGAAACAAAGGAAAGAAGAAGTAGAAGAAAATTACTGGATTTTGGAGAAGAAGAAGAAGCAGCAGCCAGTCAAAGAACCGTAGTCCCAGAGAGAAAGAGGAAGCTCTTTGAATTTTGTTTTCTAAAACAGGTTCCCTCACCTCTCCATTTTCTTCAAAAAGTTGCTTTTTAAAAATATATAAAAAAAAAAAGAAGCAACCAATTTGTCGCTACCTCATTTCACGCTTCGCAAACAAAAGTGACCGCTTTATTCACTTCACAGCACCTCACCCCCCACCCCAAGTAGCTCTGAACCCTTGCCTTGCTTCACCTAAAGCAATGAAACGAGCACTTTTCACAACACTAGTCTATAGTCAAGCACTTTTCAGTGCAAAGTACACCATGCGTAGAGATGGTTGGATACTGGTAGGCTTTAAAGTGCTTCAAAGTACATACTACAACACTTCTTTAAGGATAACACCACTTAGTTTGACATCAATGAGATCTTACAGTTTATCAATAAATGATCAACAAATAAAGATA
This sequence comes from Solanum stenotomum, assembly GCF_019186545.1. Classification (NCBI taxonomy): domain Eukaryota; kingdom Viridiplantae; phylum Streptophyta; class Magnoliopsida; order Solanales; family Solanaceae; genus Solanum; species Solanum stenotomum. The sequence continues at coordinate 40,488,758 of NC_064293.1, forward strand.
AATCTACCTTCCAAATGATTTACATTGGGAAGATGAAAAATCATGAGAAATATTGACCACAAGACAGATTAAAGGGAAGACAGAAGAAGACTGAGCAACGAAACGAATTTGTCAGACATCTGAAAACTTTTTTAATAACAGTTGAAGTTTCCATACTCTCAGTGCCAAAAAACTGGGTCCCAATTTGATCTTGTTGAAGGCCTCATTATACCTTGAAGGATTAGGTATCGCTATTTCTGAGGGCAAAAAACAACAACATAGACTGGAAAAGGCAACACCAATTGCCTCCAGCTAAATCACAGTGCTAGGATACAGTGGTTAATGAGGGGCCATCTGCATACCTAATACTGATGAGAATGCGTTTGGTTCAAGATGTTTGAGAGGAGATAACGCTTTAGAATCTGATATGACCAGAAAAGAACCAAGAAGACAAAATGTAAACAGAAACATCAAATGGGAGCACCTATCATCCATTCTTGCTTGCGCCTCGACATAGGATAATGCTGCACATGATTTAATCACGCTTTTAGTGTATCTTGTAGAAATAATCTCGGCATCAGGTGTCATTTCCTGAAATACAAATAAATGCACATTGGGTGAAAATACAGATATAGAACTTATGTCGGGGGGTTGGGGTGGGGGGTGGACACAAGCACAAACCAAGTAGACAGGGCCTAATGAAGGTTGTTATAGTATGCCAGTATAATTGAGCCATACAATCCAGAATGCTACAAATGTATTTCATCAACAACCTGCAACAATTAAGTTCTATCTCCTTATATGTAGCTATCAGCCTCACGGAAGGATTAGTCATGCGACATAGCAGCGCAAAATGACTGACAATTAATGCAGTTAGATAATTGACCATTAACTAGGTTTGTATAAGCTGCCTGTTAGTAAAAGACAAAAACTATACTGACTTCAGACTGGGGGAACATTGTACGAAGCTCTAGGCAGATAGATATGCAGCAAGAAAGAAAAATAACAAAGATAACTGGCAGATATTTGAGAGAGAAGAAGCCTGTCAGAAATAGAAGATCAGCTATTACTTCTAGAAATATCATAAAAATAAATTACATACCCAGATAACTGAGAAAGCTAGTCTTTCAACATCAGAACGAAGTGAACAAATATCTGCCAAGTAAAGAAAAAAGACAAGATTAATTGAAGACAATAAAACAATTGATCCAAATCCATCTCCAAGCCATCTGACAAGCAAAAACTAGTCCAGGCTAGTTCCTGAAAAGTAAATTTTACCTTCCGTAAGAGGTTTTGGAAGCATGTCGATTCTACGCTCTACAAGATATACAGAAGTACCCCTTTGTGAAGCCTCATCATCGAGTGGAGTTCCAGGATGAACAAAATTAGTAACATCGGCAATATCTGGTATGTATTAAAGACTCACACCTAGACTTTCCCATGATGTAGACGTTATATTTATTTATAAATATAAATAAATAACAAAAAAGTCCTGGAATACAAAAGGTTGTTTTGTAGGCGAACTAACTAAGTTGTTGGAGGCGAGCGGAGTGAGGCAATGAAATTGTTTAGGCGAAAGAAAAGTGAGAACTAGTGGATTTTCGAGAATGAGAATCATCTATAGTCTCATTTCTTTTTCGTAGTAAGAAGACACTAAGACACACCCACTACACACCACACACTCAGGCGTCTAGCAGGGTCCTTCCCCATGTGAAGGGGGTGCACAGCTATTGTAGCTAAGGCCAACAAAATTTGGGAAGTCAAAAGATTTTTAGGTACAAAATCATGAGGATAGGAAGCATCAAAGGAAATAAGAGATGGTATCACAAATGAATACCCATCATTACACTGGTTGTACACAGAAATAAGCCAAAGATGATACGAACAGCCTCATGTGCCCAAAACCCTCATCACACCCCTCTTCAAGGAGATCACTGTCTCTTGAAGAAGGAAATTAGCAAAAGAGATCAGTGTTAAGTTTTGTAAAGAGGATCATCCCATCATGTATTTGGTGGACAATTTGGAAGGAAAGAAATGATAGATGTTTTGAGGATAGGAGGAGTTTAGTACAGGATATTAAGCTAAAATGCATTTTGCTTTTCTGTTTTTGGTGCACTAAACTGTATTCTAGTGACACTGAATCAATCCTAGATGTCCTAGGCACCATTAAGGATTGGTTTCACATCTGGTATATTATGTATCTATCCATCTATCCATTTGAAAATTGGTTTTTTCAGTACTACCTAAGTGCTGGTTTTAATACGAAGTTACTTTACTCAAAAAAAAGTTTTGTAAATTCTAGCCAAAAGATTTCAAAATTAAACATGGATACGAACTCCCACTTCAAAATTTCCATTTGAAAGAGCCATACAATGCAATGCATCATCAATATCTCTGCATCCTGCATCACAGAAAAAGCAGAATTCTGTCTCAGATTGACATCACATGTAAAAAGTATCTCATCTATGCTGACACAAACTAAATGTGGGCACTGCAGTTAAATGGAAGACGAAAAGCACTATAAATTTGGACAACATACCAGGAGGGTCCACACTACATACACGCAGGTGACGCAAATCCTGTCTAATAGGATTTGTCAAATCTTGAGAAGACACAGACCAAGGTAATGGTGGCAAGCACGCCAACACTTGGGCAGAAAATGGCCTGGCATCTATATCATTCTCTATTAGTACCACCTGAAGTTATTACAGAACAAATATAGTCAGGACTGTTATCCATCAGCATCAAGAAATAAATCAAATCCTAATTATTTAAGCATGTAAGATAATATATAGGTACCTACAAGCAAAGGACACCAACGCCCTGAGCACTTATTAGAAGGTATTCAACAATAAGCCACAACAGAAAAACTACAAACAATCTCAAAAGTACATTACAGAAAGGGTAGAGAAGGATAATTTGTTCAAATTTTAAAGAGCAATGAATGACATTTCATCACATACCTCTGTTTCGGTGTCCCTATCACCTATTTCACCAATTGTCCTCACATAGTGACCGCTTGGATATCGAGACAAACGATCCCATGAATCAACCGCAACGATAATCCGTTTATCCAGCAAATTTCCCAATTGACGAGTTTGTATCCGTATCTTCGGAATCCTGCGGTCTTTGGATACGAATAAGGCATGGGCACGACCACCATCACCAGCTGGCATAGGCATTGGCTCCAAGGATCCACAGTAACTGCAATGATGAAACATACAATATTATATACCACATAAATGAAGACTTTGTTGGTGGAAATAGATACAGGCATACAGCAATTTAAAGTATGAGAGTTCAGTGACAGTGCAGAGAGTCCAGCGACCATATAATTTTTGCAGGATTTTCTCATATTGAAGAGGCAGAACTCTCTAATCCCCATGTCACTTTGCAAATGATTACGGAAATTGAACTCGGCCCGACTTAATCGTAAAGCTATCACAAGAGGTAAGAAACAGTCACGAGAGGACTGACCAACACCTGAAAAGGTACCATATACAGAAGCAGTGTCTGAACTGTCCCGATAGAGGAGCAATACCTAGAACGGTCGTCAGGAAGAAGAGTAGTGGCACCAGAGGGTGTAAGCCGCCCACCAGTAGCATAAGCTATGTCAAAATCGAAGAGGGTCGAATACCATGTTACGGAAATGGACGTTGGATCTAACCCAACCTCAAAGGCTAGCACATGAGACAAATCCAAGACCATAGAAGGAGAAAAATCTCACACATTCTTTTTGATGAAATAGTGTTATAAATCGCATCAAGAAGATGCATGATAGCAAAATAGGTGCAAAATCTCACACATTTGAAATGCCAAGGGCTGAACGTTTGGAGCGTGGAATTTATGATGATCCAAATTTACTATACCTCTTGGTTTAAGATTTAGGTGAGATGTGAATGCTTTAACATGGAATCACAGCAAGCAAAGTACGACTCTCTCTATATAATTTTTTTTTACATGTTTTAGGGGGAAATGACCAACACATGATGGGGCATGGTAAAGACAATCAAATAATTTTTTCTAACAGTTTGAGGGGAAAAGCCCTAGCCCCTATACATGCCTTAAGCGTCGACGGCTCAAACGAAGCAAAAGTATAAAAATGTAGTTCAAATGTGTAAAAGAAGGGATCCCATTAGTTTTTAGTTCTGAGTGTCCCGTCAGTATGAAAAAGTATTTGACTGGACAGAAATGGTCATTGTGCGAATCCCAAATGCAAACCACAAACACTCAAACGAGAGGAAGAATTTAAAAACTAAATGTAAGTGGTGCATTTAACTCTGTCAATAATATTAGGCAAAGACATTTTTTACAAATATCTATCATGTCAGAAAAAGAAAGAGCAGGCTTTTCAACCTGATTAAAGTCAAGAAATTTCACACATTTTATCCATTTCAAGGAAAGAAAAGAATTCAAAAGACTTAACGATTTGAAAAATGAAGAATAAACCATCAAACAATATGCCATGGCCAAATCAAGTTTGACCCAAAACATGGTAGCTGAAAGGTTCCTAAAGTTAAATGACCACAACTGTGTTGCTAGGTGGTGACCTATTTGGACGGACCAAGGTGATGTCCTTTTTCTAATTACCAAAATGAAAAATAAAAGGATACAATCTTTTAAAAGAGAGAAAACATATTGTACTCTAAAGGTGATAGGATAAGTCGCCTTAAAATTTTTGCTAACTCATTTGTTTATTCAGGCAAGAACCAGCAAAGGAAAATTGTTTTGAAGGTATCTTCAGAAATAGACTTGAAATGTCTATTTGAATTTTCTGAAAACATGATTGTGTAATGCATGCACATTTCAAAATATCCTTTGAGATGCTTTTTCAAAAAAAAAAAGGGGGAGAGGATAAGAAAAACTTTAAAATCACACTAAAAAACGCACTGAATGACAAGAACAACAACACATCTAAAGCCAGCAGATAATAAACAATAACTTACGAGTGCCAGTTCCGCTTTATGATGCCAACAACACATCCAGTTGGACGAGAAGGTTTCATTTCCTCAGGTGCAGTTTGCCCTTGATTTAGGACTCTAGGAGCATCATCAGCAGTGTTTGGAGCTAAATGAACATCTTCTTCTTCATCGTCTTCAGGATACCGAAATAGTTATGAGATTTACATGCATAAAAAAAAATCCTCCATAATGAGAGCAAGTGAGGACAATCGCGATGGACAGACATGCAGGAGCAGAAGGACAAGTTCACAATCATTCATTTTGATTTGCATGAAAGTTGCAAAACATAAATTAATAATTGAATAACTTATCACACTAGAGAAATATTAAAGCAGTTCCAGAAGAGTAAGTTTGAAGATATACTATTACAGTTAAAATATAATATGGAATGAATTAAGTTTTTGAAATTTGTAAAGTTTGTACAAGTAATGGTGTAATAATAATTAGAAATGGGTCAAACATACTGAAATGGAAATGACTACTCTTTTTAGCTGGGTTAATCTCACCCCTGTATATAACCCAGATTCTTTTTTAGAATTTATTAGCTCTTTAGTCTTGTGCTAGACCTTTGGATTTGTCAGCTCTATAGACTTATGTTAGGTTTTTGTTATCTTTATATGAGCTGCTATCTCCCCCTCTTTTGTAATTATGCATCTCCTTGATGCCTTTGTGATTTATTATTCACTTGCTTCATAAAAAAAAAAAAATTATGGATAGCCACAGCAGGTTTGATTTTTGTGATATAATAATAGAGTTGTTACCTTTAAAAATAGGATTCCTTAATATCATAGAAAGTGAACCACTTATGACTTTTTTCAGGAGAGAAATGTAGAGATCTCCTTCTTAATCGAGATAGTCGAGTTGCAATATAATAGAGAAACAAGTTATATTTACAACTAAACTATGTGAAATGGTCTAGATATGACCTCTGTTAATAGTTTGGGACAATCATGTCCCTGCAATAACAAAAGTAGGTTATGTTTTCCCTTATTTTCAAATAAACTACCCTTATATTTGTCGCTATTTTCACTTCCTCCACTATCTTTATCACCCTCACAATCTCAATGCCAGTAATTAACTTCAGGAATGAAGGCAGATAAGGGGACGAATCCGAATTTGAGGATGAATAAATAATACTTCTTAGGAATTGAGATTCTCAGATTTATGAAAAAAGGGATAATGACAATGTTAGAGAATTCCTGACATTAAAGAACATGTGAAAAGCAGATAAATTATAGAAGGAATTTCAAGTTCAAAAGAAACGAGGCTCAGATTGTCAAAAAACTATCAGAAAAATGCGCTAGTCCACGATTGCTGCAAAAAGCAGATGGAATATTGTGAGAGAAATAAACCAGCTCGCAGATTCGACTGATCTTTGCCAAGCCAAACCATAAATCATCTCAAAGGCATCATTCTTTTAACTAAATCAGGCACCAAAAGGGCATCCCCAGATTTGCCCTTTTCTCAGACATAAACGAAAAGATCTTTGAATCCAGCCATGGCTGCAAGCATCAGCTAGCCTTAGAAGACAGAAGAAACACCAAGAAATGGATTTTTTCCCCAAAATCTCATAAACCCGCCTGAACTACCATGTCGAGCTACAGTTTTTCAGTTCAAGAGAAGACATGTTTGATTCAACACCCACAGAAAACAAAATCTTCACAGCCCCCTTTATGTATAAAATGGACCAGAGAATAATGAGAACAGAAAAGAGGGAGGATATGTATGATTTCACTAAAAGGATGGTTTGGTGAGGGGAAAAAAAGAAACTGAACTTTGTCAAGCCAAAACATGAATCAGCTCAAAAGCTTTGAAATTCGCCGTAAAGAAGCACAACCAAAAATAATTTTTTTATTTCCCAAAATATAAAAGATCCACCTGAGGTACCAATCATATATATATATAAAAGAGAACCATAAGCCCGCCTACGTGGTGCCACCACAAACCAGGATTCCCTTTTAATTTATTTTATTTCCAAAAATAGCCTTCACCTTTCGTGAAAAGTTATGAAACATTGTGACTTTTATGAATAGTTGCCACTTTTATAAAAAAATTGTGCTTTTTATGAAAGGTTGTAACCTTTCTGAAGGATTGTAACTTTTCCAAAGAGTTACTTTTCCAAAGAGTTGTAACATTTCTGAAAAGTTGTGACTTTTATTAATAGTTGTGACTTTTATGAAGAGTTGTCACTTTTATGAAAAGTTGTGACTTTTATGAAAGGTTGTGATCTTTCCGAAGGGTTGTAACTTTTCCAAAGAGTTGTAACATTTCCGATAAGACACAATAATCATTTGTTCACACTACTCTTTGTTGTCTATAATTAGAGGATTTTCCTCTCATTTTAAAACAACGAAAATTTTGAACTTCTTCTTCTTCTTCTTCACAATTAAATATTTGTGTACTTTGCTCCTGTTGAATGGCTCACTGAAACCATTATTTTTGTATCAATACACTGGTGAATAGAATCGTTCTATCTTGAGAGGATCTATTCCTTTAAACATCGTGTATTAGATGGAAATAATTTCCTTAAGGACACAATGTGCATACAATGGACTCGATTTTTTCCATTTTGTTTCATTCTATTTTTGAAGATCCTGGTATGTTTTTTACGGTCATTAATTTATGCTTATATTATTAATTGTTGTTTTTGAGTACATGCTTTAAACTTTGTTGTTTATGTTTATGCAAAGTTATTGTTATAAGTATTTGTTAGTACATATTAAATAACAAACGTTAATTGGGTATTCAAGCAAGGTTTATCCACTGAAATTGTTGAAGGTACAATAAAAAAGCCCTTACAAATCCATTTTCATACAAGGATGCGATTTTGTTTTCTTTAAAAAATACTTTGAGAGTTAATAACCTTGCATGCCCATATTTTTTGGTTGTTATGTTGTTGTTATCTATTTTTACTAAATTTTATCAGTGGATATTATGGGTACTTAAGGATTGAAAGTTGATTGAAGTGTAAGTCAATTTTTTGTGGTATGTTATTCTAAAACATAGGAACTTTTCTGGTTAGAATGATTCGTTATCATCATTGGATATCTCATAGTTTAGTCCTTTTAATGATATTTTTTCTCGTTGTTTTGTTGGTTCCTTAAAATTGTATTGATTATTTTTCGTTTGGTATGTATATTATCTCACTTGAACAAAACTTTTCGTCCTTTTAATGCTTTTCTTTTTTTTCCTTCTCATTCGGCTCTTCTAAATATTTTTCGTGTGAGTTATGACTATTTTCGGCAAACTTAATTTGAAGAATATGAAACAAAACCTACTCTATATAAAAGTAATACCTTAAACTACAAAAGATATGTCTATTAACATAGATTTGTTGTCCTTCATGTTCCAAGTCATTGCAAAGCGTTTGAGTTATCTAGGTTAGACTCATTTTTTATTTTTTAATGTTCAAGAATATTTCTTTAACATGAGCCTAGAATCCAACATTTTTATCTACTTGTACTTTCATAATGCAACAATTATACATACATATTTTTGAACAAGTCGTAAAGTTGCATTAATGAAGCATCTAGAAGGGCCTTCAGACCAGCAGTTTATTGAAGATTAAATTTCTAAAAGGGTCAACAATATTATTTTGTTGTTGTTTCAAATTTATTTTTCTCCTTCTATAAATTTTGTTAGAGTAACAAAGTAACAATAACGAAAAGTGGTGAACGTTTGACCTCAGACAAGTAGATTATTGAAAAGGTTGTTCAAAAGCTTAGAAAGATTATTTATACCCGCGCGAAGCACAGGTAAATTACCTAGTTACCATGTAAAGCAACAGATTTCAGCACAAGAGAAAACATATTGATTAACTTCCACAGAAGACAAAGTTTGAACAACCTCATTGTGTATAAAACGGAGCAGAGAGAGTAATAAGAATAAGAAAAGAGGGAGGTTTTGTGTAGTTTCACCAAAAGGATGGTTTGGTTGGGGGGGAGGACCTTATGAAACAGAAGAAACACGAAGAAAGGAAACTTCTTTCAAAATCTCATAAGCCCACCTAAGGTGCCATGCCAAGCAACAATTTTTCACTCGAGAAAACATGTTTGAATGTGTATAAAATGGGCCAGAGAGAGTTATACCACAGAAGGTAATAAGAAAAGAGTAAGGTCGTGTATAATTTTATCAAAGAGGTGGTTTGTTGTGTTTGTGGTGGGCAGTGGGGAGAAGGGACAGACGTTTGCCAAGCCAAAACACGAATCAGCTCAAAAGCTTTGGAAACTGCCATGGCTGAAAGAATCAGTTAGCTTTAGGAGACAGAAGAAACACTAAGAAATGGAACTTCTCCAAAATCTCATAGACCCACTTGAGGTACCACACCAAGCAACAGCTTTTCAGCTCAAGAGAGAACATGTTTGATTGCAATTTTAAGTTATACCAGAGAGACTAATAAGAACAAGAAAAGTGGAAGGTCATGTACTCTCACCACAAAGGTGGTTAAAGTGACGAAAAAAAAACTTTCCAATGCCAAAACAAGATTAGCACAAAAGTTTGAAACACAGCATAGCTGCAAGCAACAGTTATTTAGCTCGAGAGATAACATGTTTGATTGAACATCGACCAATGAAAACCTCCAAATCATCATTGTGCATAAAACGGAACAGAGTGAGTAATAAGAAGAAGAAAAGAAGGAATGCAAGAGTATGGAGATAGGAAGAAGACATTCTACTGAAGACTGGTGGGAGTTAATACCAGCTTGCATTTGGTATTTCAGACCCCAACCTGAGGTGCCATGCCAAGCAACAGTTTTTCAGCTCTAGAGAGAACAAGATTGATTGCCATTCTGAGTAAAAGCGGAGAGAGAAACAAAAATAAGAAAGTTATCTGTAATTTCAGCAAAAAGGTGGGTTAGTGAGAAAAAAAGGAACTTTGCGACGCCAAAACACAATTAGCTCAAAAGCTTTGAAATCCATCGTGGCTGCAGGCATCAAGTTAGCCTTATGAGACAGAGAAGAAACACCAAGATATGGAAATTGTTTTACAAAATCTCATAGATTCACCCACCTGAGTAGCCAAGCAAGCAACAGTTTTCTAGCTCAAGAGAGAACATGTTTGATTGCTTTTCGAGATATACCAAAGAGAGTAAGAAGAACAAGAAAAGTGGAAGGTCATGTACTTTCACCAAAACGGTGGTTAAAAAGAAAAAAAAAATAGAATTTCTGATGCCAAAACATAATTAGCTCAAAAACTTTGAAACGCATCATGACTACAGATTAACTATGAGGACAGAGAAGAAAAACCAAGGAATGAACCTTTTCCTAAAATCGCATAAAACCACCTGAAGTGCCGTGCCAAGCAACAGTTGTTTGTCTCGAGAGATAACATGTTTGATTGAACATCGACGGATGAAAACCTCCAAATCTTCATTGTGTATAAAACAGAGCAGATTGAGTTAAGAATGAGAAAAGAAGGAGTGCATGGGAGATATCACGAAAAGGTTGGTTCGGAGAGGGGGGAAAAGCATGGCTAAGTCAAAACACGAATCAGCTCAAAAGCTTAGGAGTCTATCATGGCTGCAAGCATCAGATAGCCTTATGAGATAGTGAAGAAAACCATGAAATGGAATATTCACCAAAATCTCACAGACCCCGACTAGAGGTGCCATGCCAAGCAACAGTTTCAGCTCTTGAAGGAACATGTTTGATTGCCATTTTGAGTACAACCAGAGAGAGAAATAAAAATAAGAAAAGTTATGTGTAATTTAAGTAAAAGGTGAGTTGGTGAGAAAAAAACTGATCTTTGCAATGCCAAAACACAATTAGCTCAAAAGCTTTGAAATCCATCGTGGCAGCAAGAATCAGTTAGCATTATGAGACAGAGAAGAAACACCAAGAAATGGAAATTGTTTTCCAAAATATCATAGACCCACATGATATGCCATGCCAAGTCCCAATTTTTCAGCACATGAGAAAACAAGTTCTACAAAACTTCCACGGAAAAAAAAACCTCCACATCCTCATGGTTTATAAAAATGGAGCAAAGAGAATAATAAGAACAAGAAAAGTGGAAGGTCGTGTGTAATTTCACGAAAAGGGTGGTTTGGTGTGGAGGGGGAAAGAAAATGAACATTGCCAAGTCCAAACAAGAATCAGCTCAAAAGCATTGTAATTTGTTGTGGCTGCAAGAATCAGTTAGCCATATGAGACGGAGAAGATACATCATAAAATGGAACTTCCTCTTAAATCTGATAGACCCACTTCAGTTGCCATGCCAAGCAACAATTTTCTAGCTTAAGAGAGAACATGTTTGAATGCTTTTTAAGTTATACCAGAGAGAGTAATAAGAATAAGAAAAGTGGAAGGTCGTGTACTTTCACCACAGAGGTGGTTAAAGTGACAACACGATTAGCTCAAAAGCTTTGAAACGCAGCATGGCTCCAAGCAACAGATTGACTGTGACAGAGAGAAGAAAGACCAAAAAATGGTCTTTTTCCTAAAATCTCATAGACCCACCTGAAGTGCCATGCCAAGCAACAAGTGTTTAGCTCAAGAGATAACTTGTATGATTGAACATAGATGAAAACCTACAAATCTTCATTGTGCATAAAACGGAACGGAGTGAGTAATAAGAATTAAGAAAAAGAGGGAGTGCAAGAGTAATATCACGAAAACGGTGGTTCGGAGAGGGGGAGAAAAGCATGGCTAAGTCAAAACACGAATCAGCTCAAAAGCTTACGAGTCTGTCATGGCTGCAAGCATCAGTGGGCCTTATGAGATAGTGAAGAAACACCATGAAATGGAACTTTATCAAAAATCTTCTAGACCCCCACCTAAGGTGTCATGCCAAGCAACAGTTTTTCAGCTCAAGAGAGAACATGTTTAATTGCCATATTGAGTTAAACCAGAGAGAGCAAGAAAAATAAGAAAAGTCATGTGTAATTTCAGCAAAAGGGTGAATTGGTGAGAAAAAAACTGAATTTTGCAAAGCCAAAACACAATTAGGTCAAAAGCACTGAAATCTGTTGTGGCTGCACGCATCAGTTAGCCATATGAGATAGATTAGAAACACCAAGAAATGGAAATTGTTTTACAAAATCTCATAGACCCACCTGATGTGCCGTGCCAAGTCCCAGATTTTCAGCTCCAGAGAAAACAAGTTTTACAAAACTTCCACAGAAGAAATAACTTCCACATCCTCATGGTTTATAAAATGGAACAAAGAGATTAATAAGAATAAGAAAAGAGGAAGGTCATGGGTAATTTCACGAAAAGGGTGGATTGGTGTGGAGGGGGAAAGAAAATGAACATTGCCAAGCCCAAACAAGAATCAGCTCAAAAGCATTGGAATTTGTCGTGGCTGCAAGCATCAGTTAGCCTTATGAGACGGAGAACATACACCATGACATGTAACTTCCTCTTAAATCTGATAGACCCACCTGAGTTGCCATGCCAAGCAACAGTTTTCTCGCTTAAGAGAGAACATGTTTGATTGCTTCTTGAGTTATACCAGAGAGAATAATAAGAACAAGAAAAGTGGAAGGTCGCGTACTTACACCAAAAATGTGGTCAAAGTGAAAAAAAAATTAAACTTTCCGATGCCAAAACACAATTAGCTCTAAAGTTTTGAAATGCAGCATGGCTGCAAGCAACAGAGTGACTATGAGACAGAGAAGAAAGACCAAGAAATGGACCTCTTCCTAAAATCTCATAGACCCATCTGAAGTGTGGTGCCAAGCAACAGTTAATTAGCTCAAGAGATAACATGTTTGATTGAACATCGACGGATGAGAAGTTTCAAATCTTCATTGAATATAAAACGGAGCAGCGTGAGTAATAAGAATAAGATAAGAAAAGAAGGAGTGCAAGAGTAATATCACAAAAAAGGCGGTTGGAGAAGGGGGGGAAAGCATGGCTAAGTCAAAACATGAATCAGCTCAAAAGCTTAGGAGTCTGTCATGGCTGCAAGCATCAGTTAGCTTTATGAGATAGTTAAGAAACACCATGAAATGGAACTTCTTCAAAAATCTCACAGACCCCAACCTGACGTGCCATGCCAAGTAACAGTTTTTCAGCTCAAGAGAGAACAAGATTGATTGCCATTTTGAGTAAAACCGGATAGAGAAACAAAAATAAGAAAAGTTATCTGTAATTTCAGCAAAAGGGTGGGTTAGTGAGAAAAAAATGAACTTTGTGATGCCAAAACACAATTAGCACAAAAGCTTTGAAATCTGTCATGGCTGCAGGCATTAGTTAGCCTTATGAGACAGAAGAAACACCTAGAAATGGAAATTGTTTTACAAAATCTCATAGATCCACAAGATGTACCGTGCCAAGTCCCGGTTTTTCAGCTAGAGAGAAGAATTTTTACAAAACCTCCACGAAAAAAAACACCACATCCTCAGGGTTCATAAAATGGAGCAAAGAGAGTAAAACAAACAAGAAAAGTGGAAGGTCGTGTTTAATTTCACGAAAAGGGTGGTTTGGTGTGGAGGGGGAAGGAAAATGAATATTGCAAGGACCAAAAGAGAATCAGCTCAAAAGCATTGGAATTTGTCGTGGCTGCAAACATCAATTAGCCTTATGAGACGGAGAAGATACACCATGAAATGGAACTCCCTTTTAAGTCTGATACACCCACCTGAGTTGCCATACAAACAACAGTTTTCTAGCTCAAGAGAGAACATGTTTGATTGCTTTTTGAGATATACCAGAGAGAGTAACAAGAACAAGAAAAGTGGAAGGTCATGTACTTTCACCAAAACGTGGTTAAACAGAAACAAAAATAAACTTTCCGATGCCAAAGCACGATTAGCTCAAAAGCTTTGTAACGCAGCATGGGTGCAAGCAACAGATTTACTATGAGGACAGAGAAGAAAGACCAAGGAATGGACCTTTTCCTAAAATCTCATAAAACCACCTGAAGTGACATGCCAAGCGACAGTTTTTTAGCTCGAGAGATAACATGTTTGATTGAACATCGACAGATGAAAACCTCCAAATCTTTATTGTGTATAAACAGAGCAAATTGAGTTAAGAATAAGAAAAGAGGGAGTGCATGGGAAATATCACGAAAAGGGTGGTTCAGAGAGGGGGGGGGAAAGCATGGGTAAGTCAAAACATGAATCAGCTCAAAAACGTAGGAGTCTGTCATGGCTGCAAGCATCAGCTAGCCTTATGAGATAGTGACGAAACACCATTAAATGGAACTTTATCCAAAATCTTACAGACCCCCATCTGAGGTGCGCCATTCCAAGCAACAGTTTTTCAGCTCAAGAGAGAACATGTTTGATTGCCATATTGAGTAAAACCAGAGAGAGAAATAAAAATAAGAAAAGTCATGTGTAATTTCAGCGAAAAGGTGGATTGGTGCCAAAAAAACTGAACTTTGCAAAGCCAAAACACAATTAGCTCAAAAGCTTATGTGGTGGCTGCAAGCATCAGATAGCCTTATGAGCCAGAGAAGAAATACCAAGAAATGGAATTTTTTTTTACAAAATTTCATAGACCCACCTGATGTGCCGTGCCAAGTCCTGGTTTTTCAGCTCGAGAGAAAAAAAAGTTTCACAAAACTTGCATGAAAAAAAAACCTCCACATCCTCATGGTTTATAAAATGGAGCAAAGAGAAATATAAGAATAGGATAAGTGGAAGGTCGTGAAATTTCACGAAAAGGGTGGTTTGGTGTGGAAGGGGAAAGAAAATGAACATTGCCAAGCCCAAACAAGAATCAGCTCAAAAGCATTGGAATTTGTCGTGGAGCCTTATTAGACGGAGAAGATACACCATGAAATGGAACTTCCTTTTAAGTCTGATAAACCCACCTGAGTTGCCATGCCAAGCAACAGTTTTCTAGCTCAAGAGAGAACATGTTTGATTGCTTTTCAAGTTATACCAGAGAGAATAATAAGAACAAAAAAAGTGGAAGGTCGTGTACTTTCACCAGAAAGGTGGTTAAAGTGACAAAAAAACATAAACTTTCCAATGCCAAAACATAATTAGCTCTAAAGCTTTGAAACGCAGCATGGCTGCAAGCAACAGATTGACTATGAGATAGAGAAGAAAGACCAAGAAATGGACCTTTTCCTAAATTCTCATACACCCACCTGAAGTGTCGTGTCAAGCAACAGTTATTTAGCTCGAGAGATAACATGTTTGATTGAACATCGACCAATGAAAACCTCCAAATCATCATTGTGCATAAAACGGAACAGAGTGAATAGTAAGAAGAAGAAAAGAAGGAAAATGCAGGATAATATCACGAAAAGGGTGGTTCGGAGAGGGGAGGAAAGCATGTCTAGGTCAAAACACGAATCAGCTCAAGTCTTAGGAGTCTGTCATGGCTGCAAGCATCAGTTAGCCTTATGAGATAGTGAAGAAACACCACGAAATGGAATTTTTTCCAAAATCTCACAGACCCAACAGTGTTTCAGCTCATGAGAGAACCCGTTTGATTGCCATTTTGAATTATACCAAACAGAAATAAAAATAAGGAAAGTGTAATTTCACCAAAAGAGTGGTTTGGTGAGGAGAAAAACTGAACTTTGCAAAGCCAAAACACAATTAGCTCAAAAGCTTTGAAATTTGTCGTGGCTGCAAGCATCAGTTAGTCAGATGAGACAGAGAAGAAACACCAAGAAATGGAAATTGATTTTCCAAAATCTAATAGACCTACCTGAGGTGCAGTGCCAATCAACAGTTTTTCAGCTCGAGAGAAATCAAGTTTAATTGAACCTCCACTGAAGACAAAACCTCCACATCCTCATGGTTTATAAAAAGGAGCAGAGAGTGATATAAATAAGAATAAGAAAAGAGGAAGGCCATGTGTAATTTTACGAAGGGGGGAGGACTGCACTTTGCCAAGCAAAAACACGAATCAGCTCAAAAGCTTTGAGATCTGTCATGGCTGCAAGCAAGCATCAGTTGGCCTTATCAAACAGAGAAGATACACCATGAAAAGTGGAACTTTCTCCTAAATCTCATAGACCAACCTGAGGTGCCATGCCAAGCACAGTTTTTCAGCTCAAAAGAGAACATGTTTGATTGCTTTTTCGAGTTATACCAGAGAGAGTAATAAGAACAAGAATAGTATAAGGTCGTGTAGTTTCACCAAAAAGGTGGTTTAGTGACAAGAAAATTGAATTTTGCAACCCCAAAACACGATTAGCTCAAAAGATTTAAAACTCAGCATGGCAGCAAGCATCAGTTTGCCTATGAGACAGAGAAGAAAGACCAAGAAATGGATCTTTTCAAAAATCTCATAGACCCACCTGAGGTGCCATGCCGAGCAACATTTTTTCAGCTCAAGAGAAAAAACGTTTGATTCAGCTTCCACATAAGACAAAACCTTTAAATCCTCATTATGTATAAAACAGACCAGAGAGAAATAAGAAAAAGAAAAAGGGAACCAAAAAAATTCTAAATGTTCCCAGGCACTAGTTTCGAGACAATCTTCTGACGTCCCTTCTGGACTTCGGAGGTTTTTCTTTTCTCCGGTGGACTTCTTCCACCGGAATACTACTCTTTTCTTTCTCGTTTTTTTAAAACTCCATTGCTGTTCAGATGGACAACAGAGTTTATTTCAGATCTGGGGGGAAGTCTTACGACATCACGGAGTCTAGATCAAAAGCTGAAGTATGGTATGACTGGGTTGAAGATGCTAGGCATCACATGAGGAGAATGGTTCTTAGCAGGGGAGCACTCGGTTGGGTCTGCAAAAGGCTAACAGAGGCTTCAGGGATCAGAGGGAAAGCAGCCAAGTCATGGAGATGCAGGGATTTCTCAACGAACTTCTTTATAGCTTTGAAATTCAATCAATACGGGAGATACCTGTCTCTAATTTCAGTTAAAGGTAGTGACAGAGCAGTTATTATACTCCCAGAAAGTGCATTCAATGAGGGGTGGGGAAAGTTAGCTAAGAAGATAGAAGCATTCATTAATAGGGGTATAAAACAAACAAAAGCATTTAAATTATCAGGGGAGGCAGACTATGCTGCTAACAAGGGGGGAAGGAGTTATAAAGACGTTTTGCAGAAAAGTAAATGGACCAGAATTGAGACAGAGCTAACAGAAGAAGGCAGCATGTTGCAAGCTCGAGTCCAATTAGAAGACGAAGACCTATTGGCACGTTGTCTAGTGGGGAAATTTTTTGGAGAAGATGATACACCCACTAGAAATGATGTCAGAAGATGGGCTCAACAGACTTGGAATGGAGCGCATGGAGTCCAAGTCTATGATATGAATGGAATTTTATTTCTTTTTGAATTCCAGTCCAGTAAAGCAGCAGAACACGTTTTGATGGGTGACTGGAGAAGACAAGGGAGCAGATTAAAGCTTCAATGGTGGTCGCCGACCATTGGGGCTTTCCCAATAACCCATGAGTTCGAATGGTTTTGGGTTCGAGTTCTAGGGTTGCCTCTACATCTCTGGTCCAGGCCAATAATGAAGGAAATTGGAGATCGGTGTGGCGGCTGGATAGAGACAGAAGAAGAAACCGATCTCAAAAATCATCTCCGTTGGGCTAGGATTCGTGTCAAAGGTCCGGCAAAAAAAATTCCGGCATCCATCGAGATCGCCGATGAGGAGAACATCTTCTCTCTACCTATATGGGTAGAATCGCCGGTGACTTTTCGTAAAAAGTACGATGAGGGAGCGTGTACAAGTAAGGAAAGAGACGAGGGTGGGTATCGAGGGAGGAACCCATCAGATCTGTCTAGGTGCAGAGATATTCATAGGTCTGAAAAGCTGCCTGTTAAACCTAACAGAGAAGAAAAGGTTTTTTTTGGTGAAAGAAGTCACGTGGGTGAAAAAGTCATAAAGGGGGCCACTTCAAAACAAATAGAGGGCCACTTGGTTTTAAACCCTGGCCCAAGTCATTTGGGCATGTTAAAAGCCCAATTTTCAAAAGACTGCCCGACAGAACCTGAACCTTTTATTTGCGATGTAAATCGCTGGGAAAAAAATCATGAAATTATATACTCCTCAACTGATCAGATTCTGATGGAAGAAACAAAGGTGAAAGATTCAATTAGCAATTATATACAATCGAAAGTCAACACACAGGTGAATGCTGAAGAATCTCCACAAATTTCGGAAGAGCTAAATGAAGAAGAAGCTGAGTTATATGGGCAGAATAGTTCAAAACAAATCACAATTCTGGGTGACCCAACACCCATTCAATGTGATGCTTCGGAATGCAGCAAAGAAGTCGAAGGCAAGGCAACAGAATGGGTACAGAAAAATCTGTTGAGGCTAAGCAAAGAGTTTGGAGTAGCTTTCGAGGGGTGCACAGAGGAAGCTTTCAATTTACTTTTGAAAATTGACCAGAGGAGGCTCAAAGAGTTAACAAAAATAGACCCCATCTCGGGGACATGTGAGAATCAGATGGTGCCCAAAGAAGTAAGGAATCTTATCTTTGATGTAAATTACAAAGATAAAGAGTCCAGGAGTGCAACAAGGAGTAGAGGGAGAAATGCAACCTCACATTTATCATGAAGCTAAAAATATTTTCATGGAATGTGAGGGGGCTCAACATGGATACCAAGAGGAATCTGGTAAGAAGTAGAATACAACAAGAGGGGGTGGACATAATAGTGTTGGTGGAGACGAAACTTAGGGGGGAGGTAGGGGAGTATGTGCAGCAGTTGGGGGGAAACAGATGGATGGGAGGAATGTGGATGGAATCTTTAGGTAGTAGGGGGGTATCTTGATAATGTGGGACAAAAGAAATTGGAAAGGGGAACCAGTAGAAAGAGGAAACCAAAGCATTACCTGCAGTTTCAGTGGTTTAAATCAAGACCTCATCTGGTTCATCACTGCAGTATATGCATCATGCGATGGGAGGGAGAGAAAGGAACTGTGGGAGGAGTTGGGTGCAATGAGGAGCTTCTGTGAAGGGCCATGGGTGGTATGTGGGGATTTCAACACCACAAGGTTTCCATCTGAAAAGACCAATTGTAGCAGAATTTCCGAGGCTATGTCTGATTTCTCCAGTTGCATCAATGAATTGGAACTTGTGGATCCCCCTTTATTTGGGGGACCCTACACATGGAGAGGAGGGGAAAATCAGAAAAATGCTTCAAGAATCGACAGATTCCTGTACTCTTTTCCTTGGGATGAAATGTTCACCCAAATTAGACAAAGTACTTTACCTAGTTTGGGGTCTGATCATAATCCAATAGTACTGATCTGTGGGGATGAGGTTTTCAAAAAATCATATTTCAAGTTTGAGAAGTGGTGGTTAAATGTGGAGGGCTTTCGAGACAAAGTTAAGGAGTGGTGGGGTTCCTTTAATGTGACCGGCAGTCCTGACTTTATACTAGCCTCAAAATTGAGCTTCTTAAAAAAGAAGCTCAAAGAATGGAGCAAAGAAAATAGAGGCAACTGGAGGGTCAGAAAAGAACACCTACTGGAACAAATTGGCAGGTGGGAAAACATTCAAGTGCACAGAGCATTAACAGATGATGAGCAACTTTTGAAAGCTCATATAGCAATGGAGTATGAGGAAGTAGCTAGAAATGAGGAAATCCATTGGAGACAAAGATCCAGAATTCAGTGGATAAAGAATGGAGATAAGAACACCAAGTTCTTCCACAGAATGGCGACATCCCACAAAAGAAACAATACTATAGAATCCTTAGTGATTAATGGAGAAGAGTCTTCAGATCCTGTTGCAATCAGAAATGAAATTGTGGATTTTTATCAGATTTTGTACAAGGAGACAGAAAGTTGGAGACCATCTTTGAACATCTTAGATGTTCAAACAATCACAGAAGAAGAACAAATATTGTTGTCTAGAGGCTTTGAGGAGGAAGAAGTTTTGGAAGGAATAAAACAGTGTGCTGTTGATAAAGCACCTGGACCAGATGGCTATACAATGGCTTTCTTCAGTGCTTTTTGGGAAACTATCAAAGATGATGTGATGCAAACCTTCCACAAATTTCATGCTCATCAAAAGTTTGAAAAGAGTTTTAATGCCACTTTTGTAGCTTTAATTCCAAAGAAGGTGGGGGCAAATGAGCTAAAGGATTTTAGACCTATCAGCTTGATCACAGGGGTATACAAGATCATAGCTAAGGTGCTGGCAGAAAGGTTAAAAAAGGTGATCAGTAAGCTAATAAACAAGCATCAAATGGCCTTTATCAAAGGAAGGCAAATCATAGATGCTGCACTTCTAGCTAGTGAGTGCATTGATTCTAGAATTAGAGGTGGAATCCCTGGACTGATGTGCAAGCTAGACATTGAGAAGGCATATGACCATTTAAACTGGGAGTTTCTAATCAATGTCCTAAGGCAGATGGGGTTTGGGTGGAGATGGTTAAGCTGGATAAATTTCTGCATTAAAACCACGCGGTTCTCCATACTTGTAAATGGAGAACCAGTTGGTTTTTTTCCAGCAGAAAGAGGCCTGAGACAAGGGGACCCACTATCCCCTTTTCTATTTATCTTAGCCATGGAAGGTTTGGACAGATTGATGAGAGTTGCTTCTCAGAATAACTGGATAAGGGGCTTTTCCATAAAGAACAGGGTAAATGATACAATTGAACTAACACATCTTTTGTATGCAGATGACACATTGGTATTCTGTGAAGCTGAGCAGGAACAAATTTGCTACTTAAGAGTGATCCTGGTGGTCTTTGAGGCTTGCTCAGGATTGAAAGTAAACTGGAGAAAGAGTAGCATTTTTCCAATTAAGGAAGTGCAACAGATTGAGGATCTTGCAAGCATCTTGAAGTGCAAGATAGAGAAGCTCCCAACAGTTTACCTTGGGATGCCTTTGGGTTCTGAGCACAAAGCAGGAAAAATTTGGGATGGCATTATTGAGAAAACAGAGAAGAAATTGGCTATATGGAAATCTCAATACCTATCTCTGGGAGGTAGAGTTACATTAATTAACTCAGTTCTGGATTCTTTACCCACTTATGTGATGTCCCTTTTTCCTATTCCTAGTAGCATAGTGAAGGTTTTAGATGCACTCAGAAGGAACTTCTTATGGCAAGGGAACAAGATAGAAAAGGGATTCAACCTGGTGAAATGGCCTGTAGTACAACAAAGCAAGGAAAATGGGGGGCTGGGAGTGAGAAATTTAAAAGTTCATAACATGAGCCTCCTCTCAAAATGGTTGTGGAGATATAATCAGGAGGAGCAGGCTCTATGGAAAGAGATAATAAACCACAAATATGGGCAAGAGGATTTCTGGTGCACTAGTGAAGTTAATGAAACTTATGGAGTTGGGGTGTGGAGGACCATCAGAAACCTTTGGGAGAGTCTAAAGAACAACTCAAAAATTGTGGTGGGTAGAGGAGACAAAACAAAGTTCTGGCTAGATGATTGGTGTGGAAATGGGATTTTGAGGGACTTGTTCCCTATTCTTTTCTCAATATGCACAAATACCAACAGCAAGATAGAGGAGATGTGGTCACCACAAGGTTGGAATATAATATTTAGAAGACTGCTAAATGACTGGGAGATTGATGGAATGGTGGAGTGTTTGGGCTTGATTGGTGGATTCCCAGGTACTACTCTAGAGCCAGACAGATTAGCATGGGGACATCACAAAGATGGGGTATTTTCAGTGAATAGATTATACAACTGGGGACTTAAAAGATGTGCAGGAAGATCCATTGGACCTTGGAACACAATATGGAAAAGTGTGGCTCCTGCCAAGGTGAAGTGTTTCACTTGGTTGGTTGCTAGGAAAAAATGTTTGACTCATGAGGCAATGCAGAAGAGGGGCATCAACATAGTATCCAGATGCCTCCTTTGTAAAGAAGCTCTGGAGACTAACAAACACTTATTCATGCACTGTAAGGTAACTGCTCGGGTGTGGGCTCTGTTTACAAGCATAGCCAATGAATATTGGACTATGCCTGAACACACCTCTGACCTTCTTAGCTGCTGGATCAAAAGGGGAGGCAGCAAAAGTCAGAAAAGATGGTGGAGAACAGTTCCAGCATGTATATGGTGGATTATATGGAAAGAAAGGAATCAGAGAATTTTTGAAGGAAAGGAGTGTACAATACAGAAGATCAAATGGAAAGTAATTACTACTTTAGGTTTTTGGTGTAAAGAACAGGATATAGAAGAGGAGTTCCAATTAGTGGACTTCATAGGATCTCTGTAAGTATTTCTTTTTAGTCTTTTCCTTTTGTTGTAACAGTTTTTTTTTTGGAGGTGGCCAGCATAGCCCTTAATGCTGAGGAATATAAAAAGTTACCAATTTCAAAAAAAAAAGAAATAAGAAAAAGAAAAAAGGTAGGTCATGTGTTATTTCACTAAAAGGGTTAGTATGTTGTGAGGGAAAAAAAGGGAGGTCAAGATGCACATGTTGATGATATTGTTGCCCTTGACCATAACCATGGCCAGTGACGACGACGGTGGATGGTGAAGGATTGATACGTTGAATGGAGGTCAGTAAAAAGTTAAAGGGGGTGGTAAAAGTGGTGGATGAAGCCACGTAATAGAAATGTGGCAAATGATAGTGCTAATTAGTTTGATCAGATACTAATTACTCTTAAATCGTTTTTAGTTATTTGATGACTCAATTGTTAATAGAGGACAAATCTAGACCATTTCGCGTAGTTCTAAGGCAAATTAGGTCACTTTTGCAATATACAAGAAAGTCATGTTCATTAAAGAAAAAAAGAAGTGGACAAACCTTCATCAGCTAATGCCAAAGACTTCTCCTCGTGCCACTGTTCTGGAGGCAAAAGCTCAACTGCCACTATATCACCATCAAAAGCCCTATTCATGTTTGCACGTCCATATATAATTATCTCATCACCAATGCTTTCACTTCCAACATATGCTTCAAATGGATTAAAACGGTTAACGCGAAGTTTCCCCTGGTGAAGGAGTCCCCGAAGCAAGCCAGAAGTAATTTCTGACATGGGCTTATGCTATAGAAAACATGAACAACAGGTGTAATTTACCAGATCATAGCCTTAAAAACAGCACCCAAAAAAATCCCCTAGATAAATTGTATTAAGCGGTTAAATATACCTCATTATAAATGACTTTTCGCTTTGAAGGCCTCAAATCCTCAACATCAGCCATATTAACATCTTCAGAAGGAGGCTGTACTATTAGGTCAAGCAATTCTGGCTGACCAAGTGACTTTACATAGCATTCAACTGAGATCAATGGAAGTAAGTTGGTTAAGATTGCTGAAGATAAATTTAACTAAGCAGGAACTAAAGAAAACAGCTCTATACACAGTAACGACTAAAGAGAACTTTCATGAACATTAACAGAAGCCTCTCAGTGGTCAAATCAGTACACCACAGCAGTGTTACCAAAGGCGCGCTTAAGCCCTAAAGCAAGGCTCAAAACGTGTTGAGTGCTTCGCCTCGCTTTATGTGCGCTTCAGTGTCGTCATCAAAGTTCTAAGACAAACTTTTCCTTGTCAATGAATTGATATTTAACTTTATCATATTTTTTTTTCAATTTCTTTTGTCATATATTTGTCATTCATGGTTATAATTATTAGTCTTGGACTAAACAAACACATTTTATGTTTTTCTCCCTTTGCGCCTTTTTTCATTAAAGCCCGCGCTTTGCGCTTAAAGCCCCCATGGACCTTAGAGCTTTTTTGCGCTTTTCACTTTTAATAACACTGCACCACAGTAACATACTACTCAATAATTGTCATCAGACAACAAGAAGAGAGATTTACCTGTCTCTGCAGAAATTCCCTCTTCAATTGCCTTCTTCTTATTCTCTCTATCATTCGTAATTAGCAAGACACTTACTGCGCTGCCAAGATGATCCTGATACCATTTAGCTGCAACCCTAATAGCTGAACCACCAAAAATTGTTGACGTTTATCAATCTACTGGTGATTACGAACAAAAGCATTCAGCTTCATTAAGTATAGATTTGAAGGCATAGATGTAAAGACCTATAAGAGATAAACGACCATGGTTCTCGATTATACCTCCACAAATCATGTTAACCTTTCCCATCCACTTCTTGACTACTAAACTTAATATAGCTCAACTTACTTAAGAGTTTTGCACTCAGATAATCAAATTTAAGAGATCTTGAAGCCTTAGTAGAGAATCTATGTATTATTTTATACTGGATAGGTGGTGGAATAAAAATACTTGCATTAGTTATACTTGGATAAACATCAAAAAGGCAAAAGTTACCCTAAATGTTAATTCAAAGGCTCTCGTTCTGACATCGTCTAGAATACTCCACAAAAAGATAACCTCAAGATTGAAGTGCTTCACTCCTCCGTGCACCTAAGAACCCAATGCATCATTGGGGTGAGTACATGGGAGAAATTGACAGGTTACCTTAACTTCTCTAGCAATTGATTTTCCCCAAATTTAGTGAAGTTATAACTTATAAAGCCCTAACTATTCAATCACATTATGAAACTGCAAAGGAATAAAGTCTAGCATTCTATTTTTCACTTTGTATTTCGCAGGAGCAAAACTTTCTCATCAGTTTAGATTATCAATCAGATACTCTACACTGCTGCTTAAAATCTAGGGATATAATTGTAACATTAATTCAAAAGAAAATCTAGGGATAACGAGTTTCTAATATTCGCAACCATTAAAAAGACAATCTTAATGCACAATGATCAACACATTCATGCAAAGATTTTAACGTAAAGAATTCATTATCCTTCTCCCTATTCTAGGTCCCATAACCCTAATTATGATACTTAGCTACTCATAACATTTTGAAAAGAATTAAAGTGCTAATAATTGTTATTCATAGAAATTACAGTAAAGTGAATTTGTGTAGACAAAATCATAGCATTTTACATTCTTTTTGATGAAGTAACAAACACATTTTACATTATATATTGCATATCCAACTTTAACACGACGAACGAAATGTCCGACAAAATTACAATCCTTGAATAGACTCGATCCAAATGACCCCTAAGTAACTTGGTTATAGTGCAATGCGTTCTTCCAAACAGAAACAGAAACTAATCATTGCAGCTTTCACTATATAAAATAGTGTGTAGATACTAAACAAAGGCATAGTTCCTCAAAATAGGTTATTGACTAGTTCAGTTCTCATCAAGCATGAAAGTATAAATATACAGTTATCAAACACATAAGTATGAACTCTAATGCATGTTTTTAGCATAATCTGTATGCACATAATAAACATGTAATGTAAGTATGACCTTTAATTCACTAACACAAGCACATACCATAGGACTTAGAGAAATTAGAATGGAAGGGCCCAGAAAACTAGTGAATGGATACGCAGAAATGCATAGCACAAATTGTTCAAGAAAAGCAGTGATTTACAACTTCAATTGCTACTGCACAAAGGTGAACAAACAAACCTCTATCATTCCGATCATTTGGACTTTCACCAGCCATTGCCTTCACATAAGTATCCCTGAACAATGAGCAGAAGAAGGAATTTTTAATCAGATTTCAGCCCTGGCTGTAAAGTAGCAATCGATGTCTAGTAGTGGTTGTATCGTATAAGTGGATCACAGTCAAAATGCAAATATATAAAGATATACTACAATCTTTTTCTTTCTTATCAAAAGATAAATACTAAAATATTTTTCTGCGTCATTACTGAAGCCAGGAAAGGAAGTTTCTACTGATAGCAACCCTTGCAACCATTATGAATGAAAAGGGACCCAGACCAAGAATCCAAGTAATCAACAAGTGTAAGGTGATAACCACCATACTATCCTAGCCGATGTCAATGCAATGTAACTTAGCTATATCTTATGAGCTTTGACCAAAGAGTTTTCAGCAAGTGCCACACATGTGATAACCACCATACTATCCTAGACGCTGCCAATGCAATGTAACTTAGCTATTATCTTATGAGCTTTGACCAAAGAGTTTTCAGCAATTGGAACACTCTTTCATAGAGGACTAGTCCTGGACATACAATTACATGGACCACTAAAGTAATTGGTTTCTCGGGCCCAAAGTCTTAAACAGCATACTCTATCCTACCTCTTTTTCTCACTGTGTTTTTTAAATTCAATAATCTACTCCCTCTATCCCAAAATTACAAACAACACAATGCGGTTTAAGTGGATCAAATGACAAATATTACTAAAACATTGACCAAACCCTAGCATTCAAAGTCAATAGTTCCTGCACCCCTGCCCTCTCCCCAGAATGATGCAATTAATTGCTAAGCAGAAGGAAAAGCAATATTTTGAGAATGAATAAATGACTAATCAACACGGATAAACTTTTCGCAATAAGCAATGGTTGCTTTTGATCAAAAGGCAAGTGAAATTCATAGAAGAACAACTAGAGGTACAAAAGGGGCAGAAAGAAAGGAACATACTTGTGATTTTCGTTAGAAAAGACAAAGAACTTCCTTAAAGAATTGCTACACAGAGCCCTGAGCCTGTTATAAACCGCAATGTTCTTGTTCTTGACCTCCGACAACACCACGGATAGCACTACCACATTGTCAATAGCTTGATTCTCCAGCAAATCAATCTAACACAATTCAAGATTTCAAGAAAACAATAAACCCAACCGAACAAAAAAAAAGTTAACACAATCCAAGGTTTCAAAGTATATTCACCTGATTGAGAACAACGTTGGTGTCAAGAACAAGAATAGTGAAGTGAGAGTCGCTTAAACAAGGAGATGAAACTTTACACCCATTCTTGCAATAAGGGGCTCCGCAATAAATATCATCTCGCAAATAATGTTCCCTAACTTCCTGAAACACAAAAAAAACTCAAATTAAAATTCTGGGAAAAAGTAAACAAATACAGAAACATAATTCTAATAGTTAAACCTTAATTATTCTGCCTTGTCTGGTTTGACGTGAGAATGCTTTGTTCTTCAACATATTGCTGGGTAGGGTAGGGTTTATGGATTCTTTGGATTTAGGGTTTATGGATTCTTGGATTTAGGAGTTTATGGATTGCTGAAGTGAAGTGCGTTTGGTGTTCAAGATGAAAAGAGCGGCTCTTTTGATTTTCTTTTCTTGTTTTGGGCTTTCAGAGAAGATTTATATATAACGCGGTTATAATAATTTTAATCCATTTATTAAGTTTCACTTATATTAAAAAAAATAAAAATAAAAATCTATAGATATTGATAGATTATTTTTTTATTTAATAAATAGAATGTATTATTCATATTTAAATAATGTAGAGTTTTGTCTCCACCAGAGACATGGTTTAGTTTTTCATTTTTTTAAGGGATAAGGGTCTGAAAATACTCCAATTTTGGTCGGATTTGCTGTTGCGATACTAAACTTTCATGAGGACCTATTACCTCCCTAGACTATTTAATATTAGACGTGGTGAACAACGTCAATAATTTACTTCTGAACATTTGATAATATAAGTATTTTGAGTGGGTACAGCCCTACGATAACTTGTCAAAAATATTTTATCCAAAGATGAAATGAAATATTTTTTTAATCTTAAAACAAAATGATTTGATTCTAACTGTTTATGCATTTTGTTGTTCATCATCAAAGTCTTTAGAAAATATATGTAATTGTTTCATTGTCTATATTTGTATTTTCAAAAAGTGTCACAAACATTTTATTCATCAATTGCGAGAGTTTTTCTCATATTCAAGGCCTCTACATACATAATCTAAATATTATACATCTTACGTAATTAGTTGTGTACTTGATAAGTTAATTGAAATTTAAAAACACATCTCTTGGAGTTCAATGAAATAACGTATGTCGCTCAAATAATTTGGATTAAATGATGTCTTGGCAAGTCCCTTTTTCAAAATTATTCGCAGTCGATGACACTACTTTGATAGCCAAAAGGCATATTTTGTTGTTTATGTTTCGATCAACATGGTTAAAACTTTATTTTTTGCGACTTTTAATCTAATGTTTATTAGGAGATAATTATTTCTTTAATATTTGATTAATATGGAGTCATCCTACTTTGAGGGGTAATTCATTGACTCCAATCCAACATTTGAACCCCAAACTTTTGATTAAGATTGAGTACAATACTTACCATCCCACTACATTCCTTTATTTTTTGGATGTCACTAATCGATTGAATACATCGATAAGATAGAAAGTTGAATACCTAAAACTCCAAGGTAGTGTGGAACCACCATAACTTCTGAACAGTCAAAAGTCCTAATCTTGGACATCCCATGGATCTTTTAGCCACTGAAAAAAGTCATTTATTTTACAAGTTTAAGAATTCCAATCTACGTGAAACCAATAGTCTAATGATTACATCAAACTCTTGATTAGCATATCTTTACTTCAACATAATGATAAAAAACATAACCATAAACAACAAAGTTTAAAACATGTACTCAAAAACAACAATTCATAACATAAGCATAAATTAATCACTGTAAAAAAAATACCACGATCTGTAACAATAGAATGAAACAGAAAGGAAAAAATCGAGCCCACTGAATGCACATTGTCCCCTTAAGAAAATTATTCCCCTCGAGTATCCGAGGTTTAAAGGAATAGATCCTGTGAGGATAGAACAATTTTATTCACCAGTGTATTGATACAAAAATAATAGTGTCAGTGAGCCACTCAACAGGAGCAAAGTACACGAATATTTAATTGTGCAGAAGAAGAAGAAGTTCAGAATTTTCGTTGTTTTAAAACGAGAGGAAAGCCCTCTATTTATAGTCACAATTCTTTGGAAAAGTCACAACTTTTCATAAAAGTCGCAACTCTTCGTAAAAGTCGTAACTCTTCGTAAAATTCGTAACTTTTCATAAAAGTCACAATTTTTCATGAAAGGAAAAGCTAATTTTGGAAATAAATAAATTAAAAGGGAAGTCTGGTTTATGGTGGCGCCACATAGGCGAGCCTAGGGTTCTCTTATATATATAATATGATTAGGAAAAAATATAGAACTAGTCAAAATTAGCAATTTAATTATAGAAAATAGTTATAATTTAAGTGATAGTTTAAGTATGAAACTCACAATCTCAATAGTTCAAGTATGAAACTAAAAAAAAAAAAAAATTAGTTTAAATGTGTTTTTGACACATATCTCTAATAAATTATAATCAGTTAGTACAATTGGTGGTTCTGTCCTTGCAATTTAGAACTAATCGTTATTCGTTGGTGTTTATGCTTTTCGGCAAAAGAAAAGAGTTGGAAGATGTTGCAAAGAGGAGAGACCTCATTTAATTTTAATTGTTGGTATAATAAAGTAATTAATTTACAATAAATATAGTAATGTTTTATTACATAAAAAAAAGTCAAAAATACAAGAAGTATACATTGACTATACAACATAGCTTGTCAAAAGTCATAAAAAATATACATTGACTATAAATTACAATATAGGGGAAACTAAAAAAATGTCTCATAAATACAAATTAGTTACAAACATATACTCCTTACAATGATGTCCCTAAATAATTACAATAGATGCTTTAACTGATAACTTTACTTAAGTGATATTAAACCAATAAATGTATACCCTAATCACTAGTCAACTAATTTTCATTTGATGGATATTAATGTTACAACGTATCCCAATAACAAGAGCAAATTCAACCAATCCAAATCGAAATTGTGCCCCATTAACATAATTTTGTATTTAAAAAACACACCATAACAAATGTCAAATGTAGCATACAGACCCAAAATCACATAATTATGTATTTTTTCTTATTTATTTATTTATTATTGTAGTTTAGTTATTTTTTATTAATCTGAAAGTAGTAGTTAATATTTTATTTTTTTATATTTATTTTATTTTTAAAAAAGGCAAATATATAAAAATAGAATAAAATAATTAAAAGATGATAAACCAACCAAAAAAAGGAAAAAAGGACAAAAAAAAAAAAGACAAAGAAGAAGAAGAAGAAAGAAAAAAATAATAAAAATATTACCAAATGGTATCTCTAATAAAATATAAAATGAAAAACAAATATGAAAATAATAAATGAGAAAAAGAACAAAAGTAATGAACAAAAAGTAATTTATTATATATTTTTTAAAAAAGGTAAAAATGTAGAAAGAGAAAAAAGAAGAAGATAAACTAATAAAAAATAAAAAATAAAGAAAGAAATAACAAAAATGTTACCAAATGATATCTATAAAGGATAATGAAAAAAAAATAAAAATAAAAAGAGATTTAAAAAAAATTTAATTTATTTTATTTTCTTAAAAAGATAAAAATATAGAAAGATGGAAAAAAAATTAAAATAAGATAAACTAATAAAAAAAGTAAAAATAATAAAAATATTAGCAAATGGTATCTCTAATAAGAATACAATAAAAATAATAATAATTGTATAATAATAAATGAGAAAAGAATAAAAGATAAAATAAAAATAATAAATGAGAAAGAACAAAAAAAATTAATGATAGAACAAAAACAATAAATGAGAAAACAAGAACAAAAATAATTAATAGTAGAAAAAGATTTGAACGGAGGCGAATTGGGGCTAAATTTAAAAGGATTGGAGCGAAATTGAGCCTAAATTTAAAAAGCGTTAGAAGGAAATTAGGCCTAAACAAAAGTGGGGTGGGGTGGGGTGGGGTGGGGGNGGGGGGGGGGGGGGGGGGGGGGGGGGGGGGGGGGGGGGGGGGGGGGGGGGAGCATGAGCTGTAATTCATTTTGGATGAATGGGTATTTGATGAAGAAAAAATTACTTTGATGAGTACCTTTTAATAAATAATTACTGATTTTAGCGATTCTTTTTATTTATTATTACCATTTTCCTTTGTCTGTTCTTTTTATCTTCCTTTATTTATTCAACTCAAGGAATTAACTATTATAACTTTAACAACATTATATTGCATTTTATTTTTTACAAAATTTGATTTGCCAATTTTTTTTGAATTTTTACCTCATTTCTTCTTCTAAAGATCTAAATTTATATATAATATTAAAGTTGGACAATAAAAAAATGAAGTGACATGTCTCATTGGGAAGTTTCACCATTTATTTACTTCTCATAATTTTAAACTTTTTTCTTATTTTTATATCAAACAAATTATAAAAATTATTAAAAATAAATATAAGTTTCTTCATTATTATCATTCATTTCATTTCCTGAAAATGCCTCTCTTGCTCTTAAATTTAATATAGTTACATAATTTAATAAAATTTTATTATTTTGCTTTTATATTCAAAACAATTTATTTTTTAATATTATGTATATCATTAAATAACTATATTAGATTATTAATAGTCATATTTATATTATAAAATATAATTAATAAAATTAATTTTAATAAAATAAAATCCTAATAAATAATTTGTTAAGAAAAATGTTAAATTAATTTAAATCAAATATATATTTATTAACTCGACGTAAGCATTCAAATAAGATTTTACCTTTGTGAATTGTAAATACAATTCACCAATATTTAATTATTAGAGTTTATATTCTACACACAATTTATCAACGTAAAAAGATAAGAAATCATAACATGTTTTTCTTTGCAAGTAAGTTTTTTTTTTTACTGAACTTTCAATACTTTTGCAAGATCAATAAGAATTTTTTCTTATTGAAAAATATTGAATTGCTTTTTATAATTAAAATAACATTATGGAAAGAAAGGGCAAAAAAAAAAAAAAACATTCTTTCTTTTAAATTATGTGGTATAATTTAACCAAAAATATACTTCTTTTATTTGATTTTTGTGGAGTAATTTAACTAAATATTGATATACTCTTTTTTTTACTCTTTGAAATATTAGGGAATTTTACTTTGGAATAAAAAAACTCTATATCAACATATTTGGGGTCCATAATTATAGGTTCTAATGTACGAGATTTTGATAAATTAAAATCTTTAAAGTTAAAACTATTTTTAAACATAATAATATTTTTAAAAAAATTGAAAAAATAATGTCATACAAAAAAAAAAGTAATAAATTCTGATTCCTTCAATGAGGGGTTTGACCCTTACTCTCGACAGAAAATTAATTATAAGGTTGCAAAAACATCAATGCTTATTTTAATCTTAAAATATTCTCTCCGTTACTATTTATATGTCACTATTTTCCTTTTGCTTATGTAAATAAAATGTACATACCTATCTTTATCAATAGTCATATGTAACTAGTGTACTTGGCCGCGCTTTGCGCAGTTAAAATAAAAGATTAAATATATTCTAAAATAATTAGTGTCATTACTTGACAAATATTTTACTAATAATTAATGCAATAAAAGAGAGAAATTAAGTTACGGTTCTAATATGACCTATTAAAAGAAATTGCTAAAAAAAATATGCTACAAATTGCTGATAAAAAAAAGATGAAACTTAAAAGTTGATATGAAAAACTTGAGCTAATTGATAATTCAATCATCATAGTTTCATACTAATTAAAGTTAATGATTTATAGCAATCTTATTAGTTCAATCACAATCTACTCCATCATAAATTACTCATAATGTCCCATATTAGTTGATCACTATACTAAAAATAGTTGTCACATATTAATTGATCACCTTAATAAATCAAGATTTTTTTCAAATTACCTTGCAATTAATTCCTTTTTAAAGTGTTTTGTAAAGTTTCAAAAAAGTTCTTAAGGGGTGAATTGGTAAAACTACCCACTTAATTATGATTTCTAAATATATGCGCGTGAAAAAGAAAAGTCATCAACTAATATGGGACGGAGGGAGTACATGATTTTCTATTTGTATAAATGACTTTATAATAAAAATAAATAAATAAAGATATATGATTTCTTAATATTTGCACGTAAAGAGAAAAGAGATCAACTAATATGGGACAGACGGAGTACATGGTTTTCTTTTTTATAAATGACTATATAATAAAAATAAACAAATAAAGATATATGATTTCTTGTTTATAATTTCTTAATATATGCGTGTAAAAAGAAAAGTGAACAACTAATATGTGATGGAAGGAGTACATGATTTTTTTTATTTATATAAATGACTATATAATAAAAATAAATAAATAGAGATATATTTGTGGTGAATCATGATGAGAGAGAATACATGAATTATATTGAACCTGATCCGCCTTCTCTTCATTATATTTTTTCTCCATTTCATCAAGAGTATACATTTAGATGAAAGACATGTTCTATGTAATATATATAGGTCAAGATTATATTACATTCCTCACCATAATTAAGTAAATAAAATTAGAAAAATACTCTTCAAAATTGGTAAAATTCCACAAATTTTGAAGATTCATTAATATCATTGATTTAATCTTAATTTTATATTATTCAAAATATCAAAATTGTTGAACATGAATTTAATATGTTTAATTAGCACGATAAATAGTAATCTTTTGAAAAATATGTCTTATGGTTCACATACATACGTAAAAGAAAAGAAAAGGTAAAAGAATTTCTATTTTTTTAAAAGAAAAATTGATTTTTTTTTCATTGACACAGCAGCCTCCACATATTTAAATATATCAATAGTATAAGATTTATTTATTTTATCTCCAAACAAAGTTGCCTCATATTCAAATATTTAAAATATAAAAATATAAGATGATATTAATGTGTATCTAAATTTGTAGGAAATATTTTCATACCGAATTTGGAAAGTACTTTTCAAAACTTATTTACTTAATTAATTATGATTATGATTTTATTTATTTAATATAATCTTTAACTAATTAATTATGATTATAATTTTATTTATTTAATATAATTTTTACCTTTAAAATTTAAATAAGACATATATCTCTTATCTAAATGTATACTTGATGAAATAGAGAGAAAAGATAATGGAGAGGGGAACTAAATCCTATTTAAACATATTTACTCGTTAGTTAATAATTTTAGAAAAGAAAGGTCAATAGTTAACATATTAAACAGATAAATAAAATAGAAAAAAATATAGAAGAAAAAGGGAAGAGATAGAACACATTAAGGAGGTCACTATTATATTAAATTTTTTTGTTAATGACGATTCAAGGCTGCAAAAGTAATGGAGGTGTGTAGATATCATTTTTAAAAATGATTGACATTACAATATCAACAATTTAGTAATCAACTACCTTCACAATACGAAAATATTATGTATTTACTCTACGCATGAATTAACATATGTTTCATAATAAAACAAAAAAAGTTACATATATTCGGAGGCAGAAACTTATAAGCAAACACGAAAAGATGAGGTGTCTTGAAAGAGACTGTTACTCTCTTAATCATATGTCTAATTGAATCTTGAGTATGAAAAAACTCTTTAGTAGGAAGTGCTCGCTCCAAATGGAGCCTTGCGCATTGTGAATCCATATATAATCAAGCTACAATGTGGATAGCAAATATAATATAAAAAGCCAAAAAATATATAAATTATAAGAACATTATGTAACTTTGCATGATAACCAAAGTTTAGACGTTGTTCTCACCTTCAAAATATTCCATAAAAATTGATATAATTTCCATGGCAAGATCTTTTCAAATCATTTTGAACTTCCTATCAAATTAGACAATATAAAGTTAGACATCTTTTCTATTAACTATTAGAATAGTATTAGCAAATCAACAAAACCAAAGAAATTTATAAAGAGAAAGAAAATATTAATGGAAATTAAATAATAAAGTACTCGCTCTGTCCCTAATTACTTGTCTACTTTTGAATTGACACACCTATTAAGAAAATAATTAATGACATAGTGAGTTTACCATTTTACCCCTATTAATTATGAAGTTGATGAAAAGTTACATTTTTCAAAATAATTAGTCATTTAATTGAGGGTATAATAGGTAAAAAGATTTTGTCCTTTCTTGATTTGCCAAAATTGACAAGTAATTAGGGACAACTATAAAAGAAAAAGTGGACAAGTAATTAGAGACGGAGGGAGTATGATTTTATAGGACCTTAATATTTTGGCGGTTGAAAATCATTAATTCTGAATTTAAAATTGTAAATGATTTCTACTATTATTATAGCCTTAATTTGAGGAAACGGTTAGGGTATACTAATAACAATTAAGAATTGAAATTTTAAATGGTATCTCTTCTCTTTCTTAAAATTTAATTAATTTAAACCCATTAATTATATAGCCTTAAATTGAGGAAATTAAGCGGTAACAAATTAGAATTAATTTAGGTTTGAAAATAGGAAAAAAAATCCTCCAAAAATATGAAAAAATAGATAAATAGATTTTATGATCATTGGGACATGCCACATCAGAAGATTCAACTTTATATATATATATAGAGATTTATTTTATCATTAAATGCTAATATTTTTTTCCTTAATATTTCTCATATTCTTCTTTTTAGTATTTTAATTTCTTCCCTAATGATATTCATATCATTTCTTTAAATCACCTTTTCTCCCTTTTTAGTTCCTTTTTACTTTTTTTTTTTAATTTTTTTTTATCCAATTCAAGAAACTTATATTTTTATATAATATAATATGAAGTTTCTTTTATTAAAAAAATTACGATTTTGTTCCCATCATTTATAACATTTCCGTTAGAGTGAAAGACATATATACTCTAGTTTTGAACGGTAGGGACATCAATATCTCAAAAATATATCGAAGGATATTTGCATACTATTTATAATAATTCAACCATATATTTATCTTTTTTCTTTTTATATAATATATAATATAGTGGACCGCTATTATTGGAGGTTGGGATATTAAATTAGAAAGAAATAAAACTGGATTAAGTTACAACAATGAGGCAAAGAAAAACAGACAGCCGTCGACAGACGAAATCCCAGGAACCCAAAATCCAGACAACAACGCCCTTTCTTTCATATCTCGAATCGAATCTCTAGATTTCCTCAATTGCAATCTTCGATGTAACCCATAACTCTATCATACGCCACCTCCCCTAATTTATTTGATACCCCCACCCCCACCAACCGGGGAGAAATCGGCGGTCAATTTCAGGTCGATGAGACGCTACTGGGTGATTCCGGCGGGTATATTACTGTTATTTTTCAGCTTTACGGTCTTGGCCAGTGAGTTATTTAGCTTGCCCAGTGGTTCAATTGACGGAATTTCTGATGGGGTTATGCTAGCTCCGGCGAGGAGGAATTTGCTGTCGGAATTAAAGTTAGTTTATATTCTTGATTTTTTAAGAGTTTTTAACTTATACCCATTTGAATTTATTTCTGGTTTGGTTAGTTTTTAAAAGTAATTTGTACAAAGATTTATTATTGCTTTGCAAGATTCTTGTTAATGTTTGTTGTTCATTTTCTACTAACGTGTATTTTGATCTTTTGGTTCAAATTGTTACTGCAGTTGTTTTTCCATGTTTTTTTTTTTTATGGTTCTTGAGGCTAAAGAATTGAATCATGTTAAATATGTACAAATTGTACACTTAGATTTGTCTGTATAAAACTTGTTTTTGACTAATTGTCAGTCAAGATTCGTCTTTAGTTCGTGTTTTATTCAATTAGATATGTCATTCTAGTTTCCTTATAATTGGTAAAGATTCTTATGCTCTTTTTTGGGCCATCAGGAAAAGGGATGTTTGTTTATCCTGCCTTTCTTTGCTTCATATTGCTCTATGTCGAAACCATGCCAAGTTACCAAACTACAGCTTAATAATTTCAGGATTTCTAGTTTTGTAAGTACAACATTCTCTTGGAGGAGATCAGTTTCTATAAACACCAGAATACTTTTCGGTTACTAGTTTGTCTTACCCTGTAATTTACAATATAAATAATGGAAAAATAGTGTCTTTTTTTATGAGTGAGGGGAGTGGGATCTTCTGAGACTCAGTTAATATGGATCATATGTTTCGCTGCATGAAATGCTTCAAGCATCTGTGATTGCTCGAAAAATGAACAGGATCTAAGAGAAAACATCACTAGCATTTCTGCTCATCCCTTGAACCCAGAAACATTCTGTTTAATGTCTTTGTAGGTAAATCAACTTATTTTCCGCGAATTGGATGCATGAGCTGTAAACTAGATTCCCTTTGGAAATGATAAATTAAAGCCCTTTGTTTTGTTTGTTCTAAGTTCACTTTGTGTCATACTGGTAATTTGATATACTTGTGGTATGCTTATTGATCCATTAAATTTATTTGGCTTTGGTTTTCGCTACACTCTCTCGAACCAGGAAACCTGAGACAGCTCTGTTTGCTGAATTGGATGGTACAGTTTCTTTGAGGGAGCAAAATAGCTTAAATACTATGAAACCACCACTCTGGTCATTTAGATCTGGGTCATCAATCTACTCTTCTTATCAGGCTCCTGTTAATTACAATAGCGGCAAGGAGGCATCATCTGATATAGGAAGTGGTTATTTTATCGACTGTGGCCGTGGGGATGATTGGGAGTTGTATGCACACAACAGGCTTGGTAAATTGGTATTGTCTCTAAATTTTATGCAAGTCTCTTCTGTGCAATACAACGAGAAATGATATCTACTTAACATTGATTGATAATGAGGAAGATACCATTCTTTTTCGAGAAAGGTTACAGGAAAAAAGGTTTCAAATAATGAATCATGATACCAATTAATATAGTATTATCAACTAGATATCCATCTAGCTTAACAAAATGAAATGAATATTCCCTTAGTTTGAAAAATATTTACAACCTCCCCTCTTCAACCTCACAACATGAAGGTGTTTATTCTGAGCATGATTTGACTAATATACCCTCCTTTCTATGTAGTGGCTGATCGTAGGCAATTTTGGAATCAGTTTCAGTTTTTAAAAAGTGTGTAATGGAAAAAAGTAAAAAAAGAAAAGAAAAGGTAGCTAAGAAGGGGCTGTTGTTATACCCATTCTCTTTTAATGTATATAGTAAAATATTAGTGGCAAGTCTCAACGAGAGGGGAGGTTCATAGGTATATCTCAAACTAAGTGGATGTCCTACTTGGTTTTGCCAATTGGAAAGGTCCAAGTAAGTTACCCATTAATATAGAAAGAAAAAGTAAAAATAGCAGACGGGTCAGGTCCAAGATTTTGTTATACAACCCTAAGCTGATGGGGATGGACCTCATCCTGAATTGTTCTGCTAATAAGGGTGATACAATGACATAAATATCTGTTTCATGAGTCATTAGGTATATTCTTTCAGCAAGTTAGAAGCAATGACCATCCTCAAACTTCTGAGATATATGTTTGGCCCTACATTTCTGTTGTTATTTTACTCTAGTCTCTTATTTATTGCTCCATATTTTTGAACAGAAACTTATGAAGAGTATTGATGAGTATATTAGTTCAACTCCACAAATAGCTGAGGATGGCGGAATTGTTCTGGGATCTAAAAGAACTACTGCATTTCTTGTTGATGCTAAGACTGGACGCCTGATTTACACATATAGTATGCCTAGCTCTCCAGCAACTCAGGACAACAACACTACTTTTCATCATAATGGCACCATTGAGGAAGAGAGTCTGCCCAGCTACACGCTTTACATCACCAGGACAGACTATGCATTAACGTCCTTTATTCCAAACTCAGACAAAGTGTTGTGGAACATGACGGTTGCTGAAATAGGGGCTGCTGCTCTTTGCAAAGTTGATGATGCATTTAGTGGGGATATTATGGAGTCTGACAAATCTGAACCTGATGTGCATTTCAATATGCCATTGCCATGTCAGTCAAGGGCCCTTATCTACAGACGCCGAGGTCATGATAACAATATGCTCCCAGAGGCTGATAGTCAGGGTATGCTGCCAATTCCTACTTCACAACCAAATGTTGATAATGCAGCTACTCCTGTGCCCGACAAGAATGTAGACACCTTCCACTTAGAAAATATTACTATTAAAAAAACTATGTTTGGCATATTGGTGGTGTTCATAATTTTATTCACCATAAACAAAATTTTACAAGATGCTAAAAGTCCTTTCAAAGAAGGAATAATGAAGTGCTCTGAAAGATTGAGCATGCCGATTCGCAGTATTTTAGCTACTCTTGTGGGAGTTTTTACACATAGTCGTGATTTAGTGTCTGAGCTCAATTTGGATAGACAGCTTGGGAACCCACATTCACCAAATGTACCTTCAAAAAGGAAGAAGTCTCGGAAGTCTGGAAAGAATGGGAGCAATGGCATTAAAAGTGATAAAGACACCTCATCTGGTATTGGACTTAAATATGCAGACGTGGATGCTGATAATAAACTGTTGTTGAACTTTCTTCAACCAAGTATATGTACCAAAGGTGGACGCTCTATTGGTAAATTGTTTGTCTCCAGTACAGAGATTGCTAAAGGGAGCAATGGTACAGTTGTATTTGAAGGAATTTATGAAGGTCGTGCAGTTGCTGTGAAAAGGCTTGTCAGGGCACATCATGATATTGCCTTCAAAGAGATACAGAATCTTATTGCGTCTGATCGACATCCAAATATCGTTCGGTGGTATGGTGTGGAACAAGACCAAGATTTTGTTTATCTTGCGTTGGAACGCTGCATTTGCAGCTTGAGTGACCTTATTCAGATTTATGCTGACACTTCAGAAAATGCATATCCTAACCAGAACATGGATGGAGAATCTTCGAAGCATAGACTTTATCTGGACAATTTGAAGGGTATTATTCTGGATACTGACTTGATGAATGAAAATGGTTGTCCTTCACCTCTGTTGCTCAAATTGATGAGGTTCGTTGAATAATTTTATAACAGCCTGGACTTTTGTGCCTCTTATCATTGTTTCATGGTATATGAGGGTACTTTGCAATCCATTAGATGATGATTTGAAAAAGGCTGAGCTTACTTCGGAAGAAAGGCCTCTCCTTTATTTCTTGTCTGTTTAATACCAAAAGATCATACAGTTTGGGTTTTGCTTCCTATACTATACTAGTCATCAGGTCTCTAGAGGTCCTTTTTTTAGGTAAAGAACTCAGCGAAATTCACTTTGTTGAATTTTGCTTATCGCGCCTGCGGATAGAGCTGGGCAGTTAGACAAGAAAATACCATCACATTCTTCTGACTCAAAATTTCTCGTGACGATGACTTTACAATTGGCCTTTTCAGTGCTTTTCTCTTCATAATTTTTAGGGTTTGGTGCTTTTTTATCCATGCTGTCTCATCTGTTTTCTTTTATGATTTTGCTATTTGCTAACCTTTTGAATGGTCTGATAAAATAGGTCACCTGCTAGTCTGCTACATTTTTTATCCCATCTGCAGTGGGTAAGAAGGGCCTTCTACAAATGCTCCTTCCTTTACCAATCCTTAAAAAGTTTTCTGCATCTTGCATTTCCCAACTGTCATCTTCTGTTTGGTTACTAAGCGCTTATAAGATATATATTGCTGTTTCCGTGCATAGAAATTGTAGTATGTGCCCTGGTAGTGGATGTTAAACATAAATTTGATCTGGAAAACCATTTTTCATTTTTATCTTTTGATTATAATGTTCTGAATTCCAATTTGTCTGCTGTTCTGATTTTCTTTTTTGGAGGACAGGGATGTGGTTTCTGGTCTTGTTCATCTTCATGATCTGGGGATCATTCATCGAGACCTGAAGCCCCAAAATGTTCTGATAACTAAGGAAAAATTCTTATGTGCTAAGCTTTCTGATATGGGAATCAGCAAGCGCCTCATTGGAGATATGTCTTCATTGGGTCATCACCCAACAGGCAAGTATTGTTAAGTAGCTAAAACATTAGCTGCTAATGAAGTTATCTTCAGTCCCACCATCATTGAGTATGCTCCTTTATCTAGTAATTTGCATGACACATTGAGCATCTCTACAATGTCATCCTTGCTGCATTCAAGAGAAGATTGTTTGACTGACAGTTGAGTTCTATTCTCAGTTTCTCACACCAGATTCTTCTTTTAGGTGGCGCCTTAGCTTTTAATTTTTTTTTCAGAGCTTGCTTCAGCATGATGTCTTTAACTTTTTAATGCATATTTCTCGCTGTCCTTACTCAGCAATATTTTTTTGCAGGTTATGGAAGTTCGGGATGGCAAGCTCCTGAACAACTTCTTCATGGACGTCAAACACGTGCTATTGATATGTTCAGTCTGGGGTCTGTTCTGTTTTTCTGCATGACTGGTGGTCGTCATCCCTTTGGAAGTCCTCTTGAGCGTGACATTAACATTACAAAGAATAAAGTGGATCTTTTCTTGTCGGAACACATCCCTGAAGCTGTGGATCTCTTTTCTCGTTTGTTAGATCCCAATGCTGAACTGAGGTAAGAAGTGCACATGCTTTATGTAATAAAAATTCTATTACATCCCGCACATACCAATAACTATGGACAAATTTAGAGTTTGTTATTGACCATGACATTCTTGTAGCTAGTTATGGCTGGAACTTCTCTTTGTATTGCAATACTGTTTTCGTACTCTAAAAATGTTTGTGAAGATGACTATACCCTTTTTATCCCCCCCTTTAGTTTTACAGCTCCTGATGGTGATTTTCAAAATTCAAAGAATATTTTTAGCTTATTAATCACAATAGGACGGCAGGCATAATGATTATGACTATTAGTATGTGTGCAATCAAGTTTTAGCCAAGTACAACTTATCAACTGAATTTTCAGCTCTATTTAGTTTAGTAATGTGCTTGATAAGTTTCTGACCCATTCGACGGTTTAAGTAGGCTGTGCAGTTATCTCTTCAATGCTGTTCAGGAATGCAGGAAACATCTCTGTATCAGTATTACCTATTTTATCTCTTTAGATCTTAAAAAACGATTACGTATAAAAAGATTCTAAGAAAATCCAGTGCTAACTAGGTAGGGGCTAGAGTCGGAGTCGTAATTTTGCATACTTGAGGTGCAAGGCTTGATCCTCACAAAAGGCCCATAGGCACCCTTTCCCCCACCCTGGCCACCAATATCCCTGTCAAGAAATAATAATTTTTGAAAAAAAAAGGAAAGAAAAAACAGACAAAATGTAAGAGAAGATAAAGAAATTAGAGGTTTTTGCTTCATGAATTGGTAGCTATTTTTAGCTCAGCGAGGTGTAGTTGTATTTTCAATCAATATACAATTAACATTGTAATGGGAAAACTGCTAAAGCGTTCTCTTGGATAAAGTGCGTGTTCTGCTAGTCTATGTACGCTGCACCTGCCTATTGCTAAACTCCTTTTTTTTTTCCTTAACTCTGTAAAAGACCAAAGGCAGTGAAGGTGCTTGCTCATCCTTTCTTTTGGACTGCTGAGCTGCGACTGTCATTTCTTCGTGACTCAAGCGACAGGGTGGAACTTGAAGATAGGGAGACTTCTTCTGATCTTCTGAAAGCATTAGAAGGTACAGCGCCTGTGGCTTTGGGTGGAAAATGGGATGAGAAGATGGAGCCTCCTTTCATAAAAAATATTGGCCATTACAGGCGATATAGATTTGACAGTATTCGTGATTTGCTGCGTGTGATGCGGAACAAGCTAAATCATTATAGAGAGCTTCCCACCGAAATTCAGGTTAGTTTTGATCAATTTATATAGTACTGCTTAATACATATTGTTATTCAACAAATTGGTGGACTTAACATTTGGTCAAGACTTCCTTTGAGGAATTAGTTTTTGTGTGGGAACATCTCAAAGAAGCAGTGTGCTGCAAGGTGGAAATATTATCGTTGATTTCAGATTGTATTTGCTGACTTCCGGTGCATCTCAACTTCATTTCAGGAAATTTTAGGAACTGTTCCAGAAGGATTTGATGGCTATTTTAGGAGGCGGTTTCCACAACTACTAATTGAAGTGTATAAAGTGATGTCAGAATACTGTAAAGATGAGGCCTGTTTTCAGAAGTACTTCACAAGCAGTGTACTTTAGGCTCCTCCAGATAGCAGCTGAATCTTGTTCCATTCTTACATTATATGCATGATGTAACATGTATTGTATATTGTAATCTACACCATGTAAATATGCCTGTGCCGGGCAGGTACCAGAAAGCTGTACGGACACCACTATTGTTGGAAACAAAAATAATGTAAATATGAAATCAAATTGTGTAATCTTATTAAGGTATGTTTACCAACATTTCTCTCTTTTATTTTAAATGCTCAAATATGTTTCTTATTCGAGCTGAAAGGGCTTGTAGTACGCATGCATATGGATTAGCAGGATATTCTAATGCTAGAGATTTTTTTATTTTTTTTTCAAAAATAGGCTTAAATGGAACGACACAGACAGTTGCAGATTCATATATTCAACTCCTAACTATTTCGAGATTGAGTCATAGTAGTAGTTGTTGTAAACTGTCAATGGCACCAGAACTTTGTAAAGTTCGATACAGTTACAGCATCGTCTACACAAATATGCAGTCAACCTTTATAATTACATTTGAGGAAGAATGGTAGATTTTTGTTTATGAACTATACAGATTCTCCAAAGCTTACAACCCTGTTCGAGTATATCTCAGAACGGTCATTCCTTGAACCGTTTACTGATGCATCTTGATCAATACTTCTTACTGAAGTCGCCTCTAGTTGCCTTCGTTTGGATCGAGACCTCACTGACTCTTCCTTTTCATCAGCAAAAGAAAGGAATGTCTGCAGTCGTCCTGATCGTGAGCTTTCACTAGCTACCTCAGAATTGGGATAGTATTGGCAATATTGACATGCTAGCATCACAAAATAAATGAGCAGAGCCAGAAAACATGCCAACCCACATAGAAAGAATAGACCTGAGAAGCTTTTCAGCTGAAGCCTGTCCACTTCAAGCTTTGTATTCTGTGAAGTGCAAGCTATTCCAGAAAGCCATTTATCATGGATCCTTTGAAGTTCCCCATTCTCTGATAGTTTCAAAATTGCAGTTGACATGTCTACTGCTAGAGGAGAATCCCTAGGGAAAGCCTAGGAGGGGGAAAAATAGAAAAGAAATCAGCACTAGTCACAAAAGGAAATTATTCTCAAAACATCGACAGATCTGGCATAAACCCTTCAAAACAAAATGGTCTTAGATTGATTGGTTTGATGGAATAGGATGAAAGGAAAGGTAGTTTATAAACCAAATACACCAACTTAATGGGTGTGTTTGGTAGGAAGGAAAATGTTTTCCTCGAAAACAAGCAAGTTCATGTTTGGTTGGTGAGTAGAAAATATTTTTTGAATTTTTTTTTTTAGTGTTTGATTTATGAATAAAAAATATTTTTGAGAGTAGAAAATAATTTTTAAGTTGAAATTGAAAATATTTTAGGGGTGAAAAAATAAAAATTTGAAATTGAAAATATTTTTTAAAAACAAACTTTAATTTTTTTTAGGAGTTGGGGGGGGGGGGTCAGGGTAGGGGTGAGGTGGGGGTGAAAAACAAAAATTTGAAATTGAAAGTATTTTTTATAAAACAAACTTTAAATTTATTATTATTTTGGGCGGGGGGTGGGGGGCTAGTGGGGGAGGGGGGTCGAGGATAGGGGTGGGGTGAAAATAAAATTTTAAAATTGAAAATATTTTTTAAAAACAAACAACAACAACAACAACATGCCCAGTGAGATCCCACTAGGTGGGGTCTGGGGAGGGTAAATTGTACGCAGACCTTGCCACTACCTCGTAGAGGTAGAGAGGCTGTTTCCGGGAGACCCTCAGCTCAAGAACAACAAATCTAAGAGACAGGAGAAATATATATACAACATACCAGCCAAAACAAACGATAGCGAATAATCAACAAATGATACAGTAACAACAAGAAAGTAATGCGATGCGAGAAACGCAGTAAACAACATAAGGCTAAGTCTACTCCAAACGCTAACAACCCATACCCCTGCAAGGGAAAACAGCACGCTAGCCCTACTAACCTACAACCTTGATACGTGACCTCCACTCCTTCCTATCTAGAGTCATGTCCTCGGTAATGTGAAGCATAGCCAAGTCTTGTCTAATCACCTCCTCCCAATACTTCTTGGGCCTACCTCTACCCCTCCGCGTACCCTCTACCACCATTACCTCGCACCTCCTCACTGGGGCGTCTGCGCTCCGTCTCTTCACATGTCCAAAC
This sequence comes from Solanum stenotomum, assembly GCF_019186545.1. Classification (NCBI taxonomy): domain Eukaryota; kingdom Viridiplantae; phylum Streptophyta; class Magnoliopsida; order Solanales; family Solanaceae; genus Solanum; species Solanum stenotomum. The sequence continues at coordinate 40,533,387 of NC_064293.1, forward strand.
CATCTCAGTCTCGCTTCCCTCAACTTGTGTTCCACAGAGGCCACTCCCACCTTCTCCCGGATAACCTCATTCCTAATCCTGTCGCTCCTAGTGTGCCCACACATCCATCTCAACATCCTCATCTCCGCAACATGCATTTTATGAACGTGTGCGTTCTTGACTGGCCAACACTCCGCTCCATACAACAAGGCCGGTCTAACTACCACTCTGTAAAACTTACCTTTAAGTTTCGGTGGAATTTTCTTATCACACAATACTCCAGAGGCAAGCCTCCACTTCATCCAAGCAGCCCCAATGCGATGTGTAACATCATCGTCGATGTCACCACTCCCTTGGATTACAGCCCCAAGATACTTAAAACTTTCCTTCTTAGGAATGATTTGTGCGGCAAGTCTCACATCCACATCTGTCTCATCCACCACATTACTGAATTTGCACCCTAAATATTCTGTTTTGGTCCTACTCAACCTGAACCCTTTGGACTCCAGCGTTTGTCTCCATACCTCCAACCTCGCATTAACTCCGTCCCGCGTCTCATCAATCAGTACTATGTCATCCGCAAATAACATACACCATGGGACCTCCTCCTGAATAGACCGCGTCAACTCGTCCATCACCAAAGCAAATAGGAAAGGGCTTAGGACTGATCCCTGGTGCAGCCCCATCTCAACTGAGAAATGTTCTGAGTCTCCTCCAACTGTTCTAACCCGAGTCTTGGCTCCACCGTACATGTCCTTTATCGCCCTAATATACATCATCGGGACTCCTTTAGACTCCAAGCACCTCCAGAGAACATTCCTCGGTACTTTGTCATAAGCCTTTTCCAGGTCAATGAACACCATATGCAGGTCTCTCTTCCTTTCTCTATATTTTTCTACCAGTCTACGCATAAGATGAATGGCTTCGGTGGTCGAACGTCCCGGCATGAATCCGAACTGATTCTCAGAGATGGACACCCCTCTTCTCACCCTCATCTCCACCACTCTCTCCCAAATCTTCATAGTATGGCTCAACAATTTGATACCCCTGTAGTTGTTACAATTTTGGATATCACCCTTGTTTTTATACAACGGAACCATTGTACTCCACCTCCATTCTTCAGGCATTTTTGCTGTCTTAAAGATAACGTTAAACAGCCCGGTCAACCACTCTATGCCCGCCTTACCCATGCTCTTCCAAAATTCTACCGGAATCTCATCGGGTCCGGTCGCTCTTCCCCTACTCATCCTATTAATAGCCCGTACAACCTCCTCGGACCTAACGCACCTACAGTATCCAAAATCCCGAAGTCTTTCAGAGTGTGCCAAATCACCCAACACAATGTCTGCTTCCCCTTTTTCATTTAAAAGTTTGTGAAAATAGCTTCGCCATCTTTGCTTGATGGCGGTCTCTTCCACCAGTATTTTGCCTTCCTCATCTTTGATACACTTCACTTGGTCCAAATCGCGCGCCTTCCTCTCTCTTGCTTTTGCAAGCCTATACAACTTCTTCTCCCCACCTTTGACCCCCAGCTCGACATACAAGCGTTCGAAAGCTGCCGTCTTCGCCTTCGTAACAGCTAACTTAGCTTCTGTCTTTGTCATCTTATAGACTTTCTTAAGCTTCCGCTTCTCTTCCTCGTCTACACACTCCGCCAATTTTATGTATGCAGCCTTCTTCGCTTCCACTTTACATTGGACTTCCCCATTCCACCACCAATCTCCTTTATGGCCTCCAAATTTACCCCTTGACACCCCTAACACCTTAGAAGCAACTTCCCTATTTTCCTTAAGTTTTGAAGGAAAGTCATTTTCAAGAAAATGAGTTGATTTGGAAAACATTTTCCGGAAAATGTTTTCCTTCGTACCAAACACAGCCAATATTTGTACTTGTATTCATTCCTTTAATGTTCTGACCAATCGACCCCCTATGTTTTGAAGGGACAAATTTTGTGTGAAACAAGCACCATGTTATGTCAAGAATGATAATGATCTCCCAAATCTCAGGTCTCCTTCCATATATCGAACTAACAGTAGTATAATTCATCTTCAGAAGACATGTTTCAAGCAGGATTATAACTAAGGAACAATGGAGAAAACCATGCATCAGTAAAAAATAAACTTTCTTGGCATATTTCCATGTATTTGATTGATGTAGATACTTCTCATGCATTTAACAATTTCCTGGCATATTTGCATGTATGGTCAATTCATCACGGTGGGAGACAAATTCATAAAAGGCAGGTTCACATGTATAAGTAAGGGTGAAGTTGACAAAAACATGTAAAAGCAAAAAGGTGAAGTTGACAGAGAGCTACTTACAAACCCCCATCCATTTTTTGTGAATTCTTGACCCAGAATACTGAATTGGCAACGCGATGAGAGGAAAAGCTCCATATATGCACGCTCATCTACCACTGCTGCAACACCACCACGGCTAGGACCATCTTTTAAAGCTTTAGCATAATCTTCAGGGAGGTTAAGAGGAACAAGTCTAGATTCATCAATGCGAAGTTCTTGAATCAGATAGTTACGGGCAAATGAACCCAACTGATAACCAATGGGTTCCTTTGTATTTACTAAACTTTCAATTCCGGTAATTGGGGAAGAAAGTTTCTGCACTGTAAGAATTGAGGTGAGACTGGCCGTATAGCTTGAGTTTATTATCAAAACAACAAATAGCCATATAAGAAGGACAATACGGCCAAAGGTGCTGACAGTGTTTTCTCCTGCATACAAAAGTGTTTTTTTTGGTTATAGAAGTTCATTCAAAGGGTAGTACACAAGTAACTCAACCAGCATAGGTTACTTACTCTGGGCAGTAAAGAGAGTTGAAAAGCTGAACCTGCAAAAGAGTTTTACATAGGAAAGGGTTAAGAGTTTGATTTTCTGCAAAGTGAAGTTTGGCAGGTGTGGGAGAAGGTCAAGGAAGAGCGAACAATATATGACATACTCTTTCATCAGGTAAATATATGCTAATTTAGTAATGTTTTGCCAACTCACCATAAAACAGTGACAATCTGTTTACTCGGAGGTCCACGAAAATCATCATTCAATCTGTGTTCCAAAATCCAAATTACAGTGCCCACAATTAAGAAAAAAACACCAGTGACACACCACATCCTAGGAGTAAATGGACTGAGAAAAGCCCAAGCATTAGAATTCTGCTCCTTAACAGGTGCCACTACAACTAACCCAGATTCAATGTACGGTTGAGTGAAATCAACCATTTTTGTTCGATTAGTTGTAATTGCTATGTCACCTATGGCTGCATCATAAACCTGAAATAAGAGATCAAGTAGATACAGTTAGAAAGCACATTGTTCAAATGACAGTACAATAAAACCTTGGTAGTCTTGTACTCACTCCTGCTGTGATTAGGCGTACTAGCTCTGTATCATCTGGATTGTTATGACCATCGCCAAAAGCAACTAGTTTGTAAGGGACAGCATAAGGCAATAAGTCTATGGCAGTAGTGAAGACTTCAATACAGTATCCTCTGAACGAGTCTGCGCCTGGTACCTTTCCAACAAATTCACGAAAGCTAGCTCGGTTAGGAACTCCAATTTTCAGTTGTCTCCCATTGTTAGGAAAAACCCATCCACGAGGTTTTTCCGTTATTTGTCCAGGCCAGATTATACTATGTAGCTGTTGATTTGAAGAGGAACGATTTGCCGGCTTAGAGTACAGTGTTTCAGGAGGCACAATTGATAAACCAGAGTATTCAGACCAATAACCAACTTTCCTAAAACCTGTACCAACCACATTAATGACTTCAAAAGTAGGGCGGAAGAGTTCCTTATCAGAAGTGAAAGTAAATGGTCCTGTTACACCTGTCATATTGACCTTAAAAATGCTGTCTCGCAATATATTCCCTCCATTAAAGATGCTCATAGAATCAAGATTCATACTTCCACTATCCAGTTCAGTTAGCCTTGGATCCTTAGAAAATGAAACATTTCCACCCTGGTTAAAGAATTCATTGATGGCACGAGCAAGTAGCCACACAGTATCATAAGCATAGAGCGCATAAGTGGACATTCCTGAAGATCCAGTAAGTCCTGCCTTCCTTGTCAAGTTGCTCCACTGTGAGACAAACTTCTGTTTCAATTGTGAACCTGGAGTGTGTATACGCAAGGTGATAGCCCCTTCAAGGTTCTCTTTTTCATCCGAAGAAAGGGGACTACCAGCATCAAGGATAGTTGAGAGCCAATTTGTAGCAATCCACACATATCCTTTATCTATCATCCCCAAATACCGTGCCATAGAGAATATCTCCAGACCCTTTGTAGGATAAGTGTGAACAATCATTATTCGTGATTCTCTCAAAGCAACCTGAACCAAAACATCCCGGGCATCATCCAATGTTGCTCCAGGTTTCATAGCTGCTTTGTAAGAGATCGAACATCGTCTCTTGGCCAGCTGATCTGCTAATGCAGCTATACCATTTCTTCCAAAATCATCATCAATATATATAGCAATCACTTCTCTCCATTCATAGTACTCAACCATTTCAGCTATCGCTTCCATTTGAAACTTATCACTTGGGGAAGTTCTAACAAAAAACGGGTACTGAAGCGAAGAAAGAGAGGGGTCTGTGGCTGCAAATGATAATAGAGGGACCTGCAGCTCATTCGCAATGTTTGATACCACATGAGCTATAACAGAAGATTGGGGGCCAACAATGGCCACAGTATCCGTCTCCATGAAACGGATAGCTGTAATAAAAACCAAACAATTTACATAAAACTCAAAGAGCAAGAACAGAATTATTGAAACAATGAAAATGCTATCCACAAAAGCAACAAAATTACAGATATTTGCAAAGGGCTAGCTTACCCTCAACTATTCCAAGAAATCCACTGGCATTACTATCCAATGTTATCATATTCAGCTTGGTTCCTCCAAGAACATCTGGATTGGAATTTATATCTTCAACGGCAGCTTCCGCAGCGATTTTAGTAATTTTCCCAACGAGTGTATTGAAAGACAGCATACACCCAATGTTCACAACTTTAGGCCTTGCAGAAAGAGTTGAATTAACCCCCTCTGAAGAATACCCATTGTAGAGAACTATCAAAATCAATGCCCAAAATAGTCTCATAGTGAACTTGGGTACAAAAATATGCAATCTTGACACTGCTATGCACAGATAGGAAAATTTTAGTAAACTTACACTAACAGAAAGTATACACAGTAAGCAGTAACATCAAGAATTCAAAACACATAATAGTTCAGTCAAAGCATATTACAAAAAAGGGGATTAAGGAAGAAAGGGGTAAGCCTCAATTTCACACTAGAAGGACATGAACAGTAATTTTCCCACCCAGAGTGTGAAATGAGTCATATTTCATTAGAAGATAATGGAGCAGCCAAAAAGAATATTAAAACTCTGAAAAGAGCAGAACAAAATCTTGAGAAAATATGGATTGAGTATTGGATATATTGCGTTACTTACAGAACATCAAACCGCCATGACAAAGGGGGGAAATAAAGAACAAGAAGCAGAAGGAAAAGGAAAAAAAGCTGTAGTTTTCTTTAGTGGGGTATCTGCTTCTGCTCTTCCCCACTAATAAAGCATAAAGGGCAAAGCAAATAAGTGCAAATATTGAAATCTTGAGTTTCAGCAAGAAAAAAATATGAACTTTTCTACTTTTATGAATTCAAAATTCAAATAATCAATCACGAGCTACTGGATTTTTTTCACCTAGTTCATGTATGACTTACAAAATCTGAATTTGCTATTTTTGGTTGGAACTAAAAGATGATTGAATAGTGAACCCACTCAGGTATCATTGCCAAGAAAATAGGACAGAAAAAGTGTTATTTCTGTAGCACAAATACCCATCAGAGTTGTAGTACAATGATAGGTACTTCTTCCTTCAGAATTTTAGATTTGAGAATCCTTGAGTATAAAACCATCTTTGTTAAAAAGCATTTTACTTCATAATATGAGACTTTCTAACATAAATTCAAATTTAGTTGAGCTAAATATGAACACCAAAAACTGAATGAAAAAAATTGTAGCAAAAACACATGAAAAATGTGCGGGGGGTGTATACTAAAGAATACGTGTGACAGTAGATAAAGGTATAAAATGTTGCACTTTCTTCCAACTTCCATTATTATTATTAGGGATAAAGGTCCGAAAAATATTCCAATTTTGATCGAATTTGTTATTGCGATACTAAACTTTCATAAGGACCTATTACCTCCCTAGACTATTTAATACCGTATTTTTTACCCCTGAACTATTTAATATTGTATTTTAAAGGTATATATATGCCCACGTGAACACATTACTTTTTATAATTTTGCATTATTTTTTATGTCCACATGGACAAATATATATGTTTAAAATACGATATTAAATAGTCTAAGGACGTAATAGGTCCTCATGAAACTTTAATATCGCAACAGCAAATTCGACCAAAATTAAAATATTTTTCAGACCCTTATCCCTTATTTATTATATATAATTTGGACTTGCCCACTAAGCTATGTGCCCAAAAGGAAGTTAGAAACATCCTTAATGACTCAGCATTCTTATTAAAGTTTAACTATTTATCAAAAAATTATTGGATTATTTTGGGATTCTAAAAAAAAAACGTGTTTGTTATAAGCTTGTTAATCAGTTTTAAATAATTTTTCTTACTATTGTAAGACATAAGTGTTAAGGTTTGACCCTGATTTTCTTTCCTTATTTGAAGTTTATTTATTTCCTTAAAGAAAAGTCAAGTATTACCATAAATACTTGAACTTTTTCTGAAAGAAAAATATAATTTTCTTCCATATTTGGTTTATTCTTTTCTTAGAAGAATAGTTTGGAGATCTATAAATTGAAGATCACTATTCTCTAGCATAAAACAATAACATCCACAATGTAGTCGTTTAAGATTCTTGTTTATGGAGAGATTTTCTCCTAAACATATTTATGTTTTTTTAGTATTAGTTTTCAATATGTAGGTCGATTGACCAAACCATATTAATAATATATCTTTAGTATGTTTTTATTTGCCGTCTGATTTGTCAACTACATTATTTACAATTGTAAGCTTTTGCACGACGCCCTATTCACCTTTCATAATCCAACAATAAGTAATATCGCGGTTGTATAATTGTTCCCAAACTACTTACAATACTATAGTTGGGAACTTAGTAATGTCGTGGAGCATAACCTCCACACTTTTGATCGAGTTTGATGAAATGAGATTGAATGTCCTAACAAATTTCTCTACCACCCTGTTGAGATAATATGACTGATATTTTTGTGTAGTGTTATTTGCTTAAAATATCATATGCAATTTTATTCAAAGTTTACCAATTTTAAAATCAATTATTCTTTCTTTTTGACCGGCATTCATTTGTTCATTAACCTGCCTTTTGTCACGAATATCACAATCTATCTTCTAACTTGTTATTTTCAACAAATCAATGGCAAACAATAAATAGAATATTTATAAACAAAAAAGTTAGTAAAGAAATAGGAACTTATCTTAGACTTATGTGGCTTAGGTCAACACCTGAGGTCCCCTTGCATTGGCTAATGGCCCGATTTGGAATATGTTGTCGGGTACGTATGAATGCATCAAATCATATAAATTTGTTAATTATTATAAGTAATTTTATAAAATAAATATATATAATAATTAATCATTGTCAAATAGTTAAACTTTATAAATATGTTTCATATATCTATTGAGTCGATATAAATGTTGGTGTTGATAAATTTTCATGAAAATGAGCCACACCTTCAACACAATTTTTCATTAAATTTTCTATAAGTGGTCCTGCTCCAAAGTGATCATCGTGCCCACTACATGGACATTTCTTTTTGTTCAGATGGGGGTTTAACATTAAATAATTCAATTATTCTTATTTTTGTCGGTACGTATTTGATGTCATGTTGATTTTAATTTTTTAACTGATTATTTAATTAATAATTATTATTTTAAAAAATATTTTTTATCAATAAAAAAAAATATAACTTTTAAATGATAAACATTAATTGAGTGATGATATTATAAATCAATTTCTTTTCACCCTGCATTGGAATTTTTGATTGGGAGTAAAAATAAACAAACAATTGTCATATCTACATCAAGTATCATTCTTTTTGGGAAAAGGTCAAAAGTGTACTACTACCTACTCCATTGAGATAGTTTTTTTTTTTTTTTTTTAATTGTTCCACCAATTCAAATCGTATTGAATAGTCTGACTGATTTGAATTCGTATTAAATAGGAACCCATTTTTAAGACAACGTTTCCTATTAAATATTTTTTCATACGTAGAATTTGAATTCGAAACCTCTTACTTGAAGAAGAAGCCTTGAAACCACATCCTTGGTAATCATTGTGATAGATTGGCCACAAATGTTCTGCATAATATGAGGTTTTAATATTTTCCACTTGCATTTCGTTAACCATTAATCTTTACCTCATTCGTTTTTAATTTAATATAAACCTGCTGGCTGCTATTTATATTAAATTAATTAATAAATGTATAACATGTGTCATTTATATATAGCTTAATTATAATTAATTACTGTATATTTGGATTTTAGTTGATTATTTAACTACGATTACTTAATACAAATTATAGAAGAAGATCTCTTATTAATTTGATATGCAATTTCTAAAAGGATTAAGGGAAGAAACATAAACACAATTGTCTAATGTATGGTTAGAGAATTTTAGGTTAATATTTAGTGTTCTGAGAAATAATTTTATCTAACTTAAGTTAAGGTATACACATTTAATTTTTTTTTTTGCTATTAATAGTAACGCAACCTAATTTTACCTTGATATTAAATATTATTCAATGTCTAATACCTTTCTCAAAGTATTAAATTTAATCTATTCAAAGGGTTCTATTATTTATTAATGTAGTGGATAATGTTGTGTGATAGAGGAAGTAATTAATTCTATCTCAATTTTATTAAAAAAGCACAATTATTTTTAGAAATATGGATAACTAACCTAAACGGAAATCGTATGATTTGATATAAATATCGGGTATGAATTATTAGTTTCTTGTTAGTGGCAAAATACAAGGTTGTGGTCAACTAAAATACCAGCCATCCAATGACAGTGCCACGTGTAACAAACCCAATCTCCCAATCGCCATAACCTAGAAAGCCGGCCATGAAAAAAGCTCAAAGCTGGGATCGCCACTCTATTATCCATATACATTCATCTATTCTCATATTCTTGTTGCACATTTACAAAATGTTTTGTTTCTTTACATTCCTTGGTTTAATCAATCTTTGTTAATTTTTCCAGATCTTGTACCATTTGGGTAATCTCAAATCTTGATAAAGTTTAAATCTTGGCATGTGCGTGACTTTGCTTCTTTCTCAATTTCAAAGAAGGGTCTGTCATACTCATTTTCTGCCTAAAAATGTGGGTTCTTGTGGTGTTTCTGACCTGGGATCAAGAAACAGTCACACAGCTGTCCATGTGAAGAAAGAAAATTTAATAATTAAACCATGAAAGCAAATGCACACTATTAAGGGATCTATTGATGGAGTGAATGAAAGAAATGATGGCTCCAGGCACCAATATGTCACCCTGTAATGGGGAAATTGAAAATGGGTTCTGTAAGGGAAATATGTCAGCAATTGAAGAAAATCAGGAAGTGTCTGATGGTTTGAGTCAGCCAAATGCAGGGAAGCCACCAAGAAACCATCCAGGGATGAGGCATTGTATCAGCCAAGCAAGCTTGGGAGCTACTTCTGCATTGGTGAGAGGATCCCAATTTGGAAATTTCCTTTTTTTACATGATAGTTTGGCCTTATGCTTGCAGAAACTCAAGTTGTTTAATTATGTAGAAAAGACCAAGTCTTTTGATTGCAAAATAGTATGTGTGATGTATGTTATGTACTGAAGTTATATACTTTAGAAGGATTCTGTATCAATTGCTTGAGGGGTGATCTGTGAGGCTTGATTAGTACATTCCTATTGTGGAAATGAACTATTTGAAAAGCAAAAAGAGGAAAATTGGATCGGATATGCGCGGTGGTTCCTGTTGATTGTTTACTAGTGGCAATCCTAATTACTTGCTAATTAACAACAGTGCCTGCTTTAAAATCCTTGTTCTGGTGTATTGTTAGCAGTGAAAAGTAGATCCCAGTGCAGACATTGTTCTTCATTTCGATATTGAATAGCTTGATTTGCTCTAGTAAACCGTTAAAAGATTTTCTAATATCTTCCGACTGTTTCCAGCTTTTATGATTTTAATACCATGATGATTATGCCAACACTGGCTTTGTAGGTCCATCATGATTTATAAGCTGTTGATGAACTTCCATTTATTGCATTACTCAATTGCGTTTCATATATAAATTTGTGCACGATAACTGTTTCACAAGCATATACAATTGTAGGTTGTTAGCTGGAGAGGCTTTTTATCTGTCAGTGTGTGTTTATTCTGCTTGCGAATTGAAAGTTGTATTTGTCTTATAAATCTGTAGGAACCAAATACAGTAATGCTTGGTCTCAAATCACCATCAAGTGACAATTGTGCATATGTCCCCATCTTTCGCTCAGGAAGCTACTCTGAGATGGGACCCAAACAGTACATGGAAGATGAACATATCCGTATTGATAATCTCCGGGAACAAGTTGATGAATCCAAAGGTCTTCTTTCACAAGGAGCATATTATGGTGTATGTAATTTCTTATTTGATTCAAACTATCAGTTTTTGAGGAGGGGCAGAAGTACTGCATACATTTGTTGAAAATTACATTATGTATGTGAAGGCAAAACAAGCTTTTTGGCTGATACAACCTGATGTCACCGGTGCTCTTTGAATGTCTTGTATTGAATTCTAGTACTAGTCATAAAATTTAAACATTCAGTATTTAAATTAGAAAGCTGAAAACTGAGCACTAGTATAATTTTTAATAAGCCACATTATTTTGATTTCAATGATTGTTATCTAGTTATTGGTAGTTGTATGATATCAACTAGAATGCGCACTTGAATAGTCAATTCCTTGGGTTTTGATGATATTACTTGTCTGATTGTTGTTTTTGTACTCCCAGGTGTTTGATGGGCACGGTGGCACTGATGCTGCATCATTCACTCAAAATAATCTCCTTAATTTTATTTTAGAGGATTCCCATTTCCCATCAATGGTTAAAAAAGCTGTCAGGAATGCTTTTCAGAAAGCCGATAATACGTTAGCAGATACGAAGTCTCTCGATAGTTCCTCTGGAACAACTGCTCTGATTGCACTTATTTTAGGAAGGTAAGATATTGATCTGCTTTTGTGTAGTTCAGTCCTAAGTTCCAATTCTTCATGTCAGAAGGGGGCAACAAGTACTGAAACCATCACTGTCCCTAATTATATTAATTTATGAATCTCTTGAAGTATTGTCTGTGTTTTGATCAAATAGTGGTAGAATCCCTTTGTACCAAAAAAATTGGAAGAGAAACTGATGATAGTCATCGTTTCTCCTCATATTGAACTAAATGCTGCTCATGTCTATATGTAGCCAAAAGATCAATTCACAGTACTTGTTTGGTGTTGTTTGCTTCATTAGCTTTGTAAGGCAAATGTCGATGGCTCATGTTAGTCCAGTTTTACTTTTGGCATTTGGGTTTTGCAACTTTTCCAAGGAATTCTCCAAATTTTACTCTGTTTAGTATACAGATGACAAGGCTTTTATTTGATTCGAAAAGAGTATTTTAAACATGCATAGGTCCTTATGTTGTTCAAAGTTCATGTCCGAGTAGATTGCATTACTGGTTTGAAATGTGCAAGTCTATCTCGTAAAAATGGTCTTCCTACTGATTTTGGCCTTCATACTACATTCCATATGGCATATCTTTCCCATTTTTAGTTCTGATTTTCACTTATGAAGGCACATTCTACTTACGTTACTATTTGTTATATCAATATAAATAGTATATACACACTTCCTTTTTGAAATGGCAACAACTCATTTATATGTTGCATCTTGTTGTAATACACAGGACCATGCTGATAGCTAATGCTGGGGACTCTCGAGCTGTACTAGGGAAGCGTGGAAGAGCAATTGAATTGTCAAAAGACCACAAACCAAACGCTACTTCCGAGAAGTTGAGAATTGAAAAACTAGGGGGCGTCATTTTTGATGGCTACCTCAATGGCCAACTGTCAGTTGCACGAGCTCTGGGTGACTGGCACATAAAAGGTGCCAAAGGTTCAAAGGGCCTGTTGATCTCTGACCCAGAGTTTGAAGAGGTAGTCCTGTCAGAAGAGGATGAATTCTTGATAATTGGCTGCGATGGCTTATGGGATGTCATGAGTAGCCAATATGCAATAACAATCGTAAGAAAGGAGCTCATGCTGCATAATGATCCCGAGAAATGCTCAAAATTTCTTGTCAAGGAGGCACTGAAGCGTAACTGTTGTGATAATCTAACCGTTCTTGTAATCTGCTTCTCTCCTGATCCACCACCTCGAATTGAAATACCAAAAACTACAAGAAGGAGAAGTATATCAGCTGAAGGACTGGATCTCTTAAAGGGGGTGTTGAGTGACATATGAAGGAGAGTTCGGCAGCTGTTTGTACAGATATATCTTAGCATACACCATGGTCAGCAATTTTTCTGAGTTTCTGCTGGCCATGGTTCATATTGATTGTTGATGATGACGACAAATACGGAGCTCCTGTAACCTTGGAGCCTCCAAGAACTCAATGTTTGTCCTTTTGCTGTTACTATTCTTCAAATTATGTACTGATATCAATATAAGATACAAGATGCATTTATACCAAGACCATAAATCTATGAAATGAGGGGATTGTGTTTTCCTTCCCTCCAGAACTCAGAAGAAAAAGTTGAAAAGTTTCCTTTCTCTACAAAATGATTGTAAAGCTGAGCATTACTGGTGCAAATATGATGTAATGTGACTATGTATGAAAAGGGTAAAAGCACGCACTTGAGTAATACAGGAGTGTGCCACTGATACGCACTATGTTGCTCAGACTCTTCATAAATGTCGACAGGTGCATATTTGATCCTTCCAAAATAAATTATTTCTATTTTGGACATTTCTTAGATTCGGTTGTAGACATTGAAATTTTGCGGACTCTACAAGAAGTGTTCAATTCGAATTGGAACTCTAGATGGTGTGTTCAGTTTCAATTAGAATTCTTGGAATCTACTCAACCCTAAACCTTAGTTTATGCCTATATAAAGGGTACTAAATTTCCTGAAAAGACATCTCAAAATATCCCATAAACTCTTGAGTATTTTTAAAGATCAAGATCTCGAATATTCCATAAGTTGATGGAATGTTCATATAGAGGTCAAATCTAAATCATCCTAGTTCGAGAAATATGCCACTAACAACCCTCGATGGATAAATCTTAGGAGAGTAGAATCAAGAGAGGAACAAAATTGTACCCGCATATTTATCAATATATTCATGTTTCTTCATATTTTATTTGTGTGATTTATTTATTTTCCATATGTTTAAAATTTGTTGCAAACATCGGTTGAATTGTATCGAATCCATTTTTTGTTTTAAAACAACTGGTTCTTGTAGATAAATAGTACTCAGAGTTTTTCTTTATATTTTAGTTGAACTATTAAAAACATTATTTATCGATATAACTAGAATGCACGATTCTTATTAAGATAAACATTCTTTCACAACTTTTTAACCCGAATTTTGAGATATAAGAAAACTCCTTACATAACAAGGAGCCGTTTGGTTAAAGGGAGTAGATTGGTTATCCTAGTTTAAATTTTGGGACTAAATTTATCCAATGTTTAGTTGGAGCTTTGGAGGCATTAACTAAATTTGATATCAGGATCGATATAAAAAGCCACTCATTAAAATAATAATCGACAAATATTAATTTTAGGGAAAATTTTCAAAACAATAATATTTTAGCTTTTAATGGGACTTCTTAGCAACAGTTTCACTATTTATATAAAATGTCAATATTTTTGTTTGTTAAGGGTTGAGTTATGTATTTATTTTATTTTGATTAATTTGAAAGAATACTAATAATTAATAACAGAAAAGAGAAAATCATGGAACAGAAAATTTCAATAAAGATTAAAAAAAATTAAAATTTAACATCAGTTACGTTTGTGAAAGAGCATATGTTGCCATTTTTCTTTCTAGCATTTTTTTCCTTTGTTCTTAAGAATTTCATTTTTTTTTAAACAGTAATTTGTATTTTATATCTTATATGAGTGGAAGTGTTGGAAAATTTCTAATGCCCTCTGTTTTGAATATTTAAATGTTTGAACTTCTTTGAATATGTGTTCATCCGAAATGTATTCGAATACCTAATGATATGTATAACTAATTTAAAATATAAAAATTGTTGGTATTGATTTATGATGAATACAACTCTTTGGCATTCTAGTTCAAGTACAAAAATAAAGGCAGTTGTGAAGTATATACCAAAATATAAATACAAATTAGTTGTAAATCGAAATGATATTGAAAAATACGCGATGAATACATAATACATAGAATAAGTTGTATCCAAATAAATTGTATTTATATTTCAATATCTAGTTTTGTTATATTATTATTTCATTTTAAATTTGCAGAAAGTATTTTCTAGCTCAGTTTTTATTTCAAATATTAGGTTGTATTTCAATATCATTTTGTATATCAAACGCATAATGAATATCAATAATTTTGTATTCCCCTTATGATGTATTCATCGCAATTTTATATATTATGTATTCATAAAAATTATATTGCTTTAGCCAAATAAAATAGAAAATATGTCTTACTAAGTTAGTATATCAAATATCAGGTTGTATTTCACTATGATTTTGTATTTCAAAAGAAAAAATAATACCAATAAGTTTCTATTTCCCTTCGTATAATGTATTCGTCACAATTCTATAAATTATGTATTCAATCATAATATATAGAATTGTGACGAATACATTATATACCTATTTGAATGACTACAAACTAAAAAAGAAATACAATGTTTTAAAATAAAAATACAAATGATGAGTAAAAGAAAAACAATTGACAAACAAAAATTAATATGAATACAATTTTGCAGATTCCTCCTCCTCCTCCTCCTTCTTGTTCTTATTCTTCTTCTCCTTCTCCTCCTCCTCCTTCTTCTTCTTCTTCTTCTTCTTCTTATGCTATGTTCTTTTTCCCGATTTTTTTCATCAAAATCGAATCTGAATCTGTATTCACTTGTGCATTAGGTGATTTGATGATCATTTATATTGATGTTTGTAGGCTATTATTTCAAAATTGATAACGTTTGAGCATATATTGGGTTGGTTTAATCAAAACTAAAATTATAAATTTGAAAAATATTTTGTTGAACAACAAATAATAATCATGTCAACCTAACTCTTTATAGTGTTATTTTGAAAACATTACATGAACATAGCGAGATTATACAATATATATATATAAATTACAATACTTCTATACGTATTTATGTATTTAAAAACTCTAGCCTACACATACATACACATATAATTGGTCACACATACATACATTCATACACGTCTAGTTATGACCACATAATAAATATGTGCGATTTTTAGTTAGAATGAAATATTTTATGGTACAAAAACATGTATTTTGCTACCCTTTGAAATCAAAACATCGTTATGTTTTGAAAATACTCTCTGCCTTTAAATTTATTTGACTGATTTTTATTTGACACATAACTTTAGGAATAAAGAACACTCTTGAATCTTGTACTTTTAATCTATAGATATGTAAAATATACTAAAATGTTCTATAATATTGTGATATTTTGTATAAGTGTGTAGCTGTCCCTTTCCATATATACAAATGATTCCTTCTCTTTCTTCATAATTATTTACCTTATTTTCTCCTTAAATCCCTCAACACAAATTGATTTCAAAATTTGAAAATTTCAATTCTTCCCTCTCAAATCGCGCTTCCTAATATTTAGGGCAATTGTTATGCAATTAAGTTTCTTCCTTTTTTGTGGTTTCATTCTTATCCTTTTGATTTGAATTTGTATATGACTGCAATTTCATATGATTTTTCAGATTTATAATTAGATACAATCAAAATTATGGATGAAGAAACATCCAAAATATCTTTGGAATATATTATGACAAATATACAAGTATAAATCAGTTGTGAATTATACATATACATATACATATATTTAAGTACAAATCAATTGTCACTACTCCTTTTATACAATTACAGACGAAAATAGCTCATTGATACAAAAAATAACTCAATCAATTATACATATACAAACACTAATTCCACCAATAAAATAGAATATGTGAATTATACATATACAAAATATACAAATATAAATCAGTTGTCAGTGTCACTACTCATTTTATACAATTACATATGTAAATAGCTAATTTATACGGACTCTAATTCCACATAAACTAAAGTCACCAATCAATTATACATATACAAATAGAAATCAATTTATACATTTACGGAAAGAAGGAAAGTAATATTTGGTATGAAAATCTAAAGACATATTGTTCCATGAATTAAGAGATTGTTTACCTTATTCTAATTGAAATTATCATTATTATCTTTTAAAAAGTTTGAATTTTCGTTTTGTATAAATACCAAATAATAGCGAATTATACAAATACGCTTGCCTATAACCATTAAAATTATAGCTACAACATGTAAATATGTAAACTATAGCTAATAAGCCTAATTAAGTTTATTCTTGTGGCTATATGCGAAATTTACTCTTTTTATTTTTCAAAAAGCGTTATTTGAGCCCAATGCAATACCCATAAGCCCAAGCCCAAATTCTTAGCCCTTACCCGTTTGCCACTTACCACCCGGTTTCTCTATCTCTGTCTCTCTCAATCCCGGCGAAATCCAAGTGTAGAATATCAGGCAACCGGCGGCAGGCGGCAGCTCATTTCCACTGGTAATTCTTTGTTCTTCCTTCTCCTGTTCCTTTTCTTATCAATAATCTCGCAGAAACTCAAAAATATGCATTAACGTATCAATTTTTTCTGGTATAATAGCTTATTTCTGATTTTTTGTCGTAGTTCCTACTGTAATACAGCACCGCCTTATTGCTTCCATGAAAATTTGTCTTATCTATTAAAATTATTGTTATATTTTCATTTTAGAGTGAAACAGTTGAAGTGCTCACTATATTCCTAATGTTCCTTTTGCAAAATGATCTTATTTTACGATCTAAATGAAAAGTGTAAGCACTGGCATGATTCATGAAGAAATAGAGAAAAGAGAAGAGTGAGGAATACAAACAGAAATAGCTTGAGATGTTTAGCTTTTACGGTCGGAAACTTTTTTTTTTCAAATGATCATATGGGATATCAGATCCTATTTGTGGGATTTCACTGGGTATGTTGTTGTTATCATGTTGTGAACCGAGTGATCATCCAATTGGTGGATTATTTAGTTTGATTTACTACCTCAGTTCAGCAGGCAGAGTATTAGTGATGGAATTTCGTAGATGCCTTTAACTAGAACCCGAGTGCCTAAATGTCAGAAGTAAGGAGATGGAAAATTGGATTCCTAAACCCCTAGATTTTCCAATACATATGTTTGAGCAAAGGAGAAAATCCCATAAAGTTCGTCTTTGTTGTGTTGCTCTCGTAAAGTTACTTTTTTTCGTTCCGTCGTTCCTATTTCCTGCCTCTTAGCTTCTCCCTCCTTTTTTTTGGTAGTGCTGTCTTTTCTTCTTGAAACAATTTTTTTTATGTCCTCTAGTTCATCACATCTTACATGAAATATTATACCATTTCACCCAGCAAAGGGGAAAAGATGAGAATCTGCTTCTTCAATTGATTAAATTTCCAATATGTTAACCCTTCAGGGGTGGCCCGGTGGTTTGAGCTTGGGATTTCCATGTTGGAGGTCTCAAGTTTGATACCCCTTGCCAGCGAAAGCAAGGGGTTTGCCTTTTGGGTCAAGCTCGTCGCACCAGGCTTGCCTAGTAGTGCGGGTTACCTCTCCTATGTGGTTTGTGAGCTATTGCATAGGAGCGAGGGTTTTACCCTGTGCACACCCAAAGGGTAGCGGCTGCGGGTTTTCCTTGTCATTAAAAATAAAAAAATTCCAATATGTTCATTTTGATTAATAGGTCTCGTACATGAAATCATTTTCAATAGTATTCACTATTTGATATCTGGTAATGGCATTGATTTTGCTGATCTGTTGGTCCCTTGAAGAACAATTTGACAGTGTCATTCTCTCACACATGAGTGTTTGGATTTCATTTAATTATGTTTGTTGCTCTCGTCTGTTTCTTTCTTTTTGAGCATTCTATACTTTTATGAAGCCATTTTCTGCAAAATAGTGTGACCATATGGTAAAATGGTAATTAGTTTTTTCAGTTTGCTTTTTTACAGTAGAAAGTGGGGAAAGAAAACCAATTTAAAGTTTAAACAGTAAGAAAATATTGAAACCATGTATGCCAGGATTTCCAAGACTTAGAAATATGAAAATGATATGTTTCGTTGTACACCAGTTACATTGAACAATGTGAAAGCATTTGGAGCTGTTGAAAAATTCACATTCTAATATGTGTTTTCCTTGCTAAACTGGACTTTACTGCTGCAGTTCATGGTGAGAAATTCACATTCTAATATGTGCTGTCTTTGCTCCAGTTTTAGCTGATGGGATTTGGGAATAGAGGAATCGTTGCTGACAAATGGTCAGGAAGGCTTTTATGGGTCTGTGCAATTGGAAGTGCTGTTGGTATACCATCAATCTCTTTGATTTTTTGTTGAGATTTTTCTGTCTAGACAAGCAATGGTTATTTTTAGCCTGTACTGGACTGGCAGAAAGTCCACAACTAACAAATTAGCTAGTATGCCAAGACTTAATTAATAATGTAATACATATGAAATCTCCTCAACGAAGCTCTTTATTCACCTAGAAGTACCTAGTGACTGCCAACTGCTTACCATATTCATCCAAAAATATTGCATGTAGTGGTGTTCATCAACTTATGGTATTGGTTAAAATTCTAAAGGTGTTTGCTCTATAGGAAAAGAGCTTATAGAAAAAAAATCATATGAGCTTCAGAAAAGTTATTGGCTAGAAGAAACTCTACATCTCCACCAGTTCAAACATAGAGATCTTCCGAGTCAAATGAAAACTTGTTCCTTGATGCAGTATGTTATAATTTTGTTTTAATTTTTTCTTACATTTGGAATAACTAATTCTCAACCATCTTTGTGCAAACTAGAATTTATTAACTGAGAAGTATGATAAACGCTGAACCAAAAACCCCACTAGGCGAATGGATCAACTCTTCACCTTTTATAGTGATCATCAAAGTTTGATCATAATTCATATCATTACTCATATACTGTAGATTTTGATTCACATGCCAATTTTTAGGTTCTTTTAGTTCCAGAAAGCTTTGAGGGGTGCCATGGGACATTATGGGGTATGGATTGTTGAGATGATCTACTTCCATTCTCAGTATGCGCAATGACTCTCTTGACAAATGAAAATTTATGAATAGTTTAATGATACATCAAGATTTTGGATATATCTATGTGTTTACTGTGACCAATCTCTGCTGAGTGCTTAAATTATTTTTAGCTCTTCTGTTTGAATACTTAATGTTGTTCTTTATCTGTATCTTGCTTGTTAGGCTTCTATATGGTTGCTGTGGAAAGACAAACTCAGAATAGAGCAAAAATGATGGCTGAAGCACTGGCGGATGCAGGATCAAGTATAGATGCCAGTGAGAAAAGCTGAATATCATGGGACTTCTGGTAATGCTATACATTTTCATTAGGCATCTTTTCTTATCGTTTGGTAGTCTGAGTCATGCTCTGGAAACTATTCTGTTGTAATAATTACTCGCGATCCTCATAAACGGAAAGACATTGCTGAACAAATATTCGAGTTGGGAAATATGTATAATTGAAGTTAAGGACTTAGATTTAGAAGAAATTTAATTTGATTAATACTGAAGAAGGCTAGCTAGCTAGCTTTTGCTTCGATGAAATTGATATATAGAGTTCACGAGTTTATATCGTGTGTACAGTGGAAGAAGTGTTACAATGGACAAGTAAATAAATGGAGTTGGTAGCCTTTATGTATACCAGGGATTTCAAAAACTTGGCAAAAGATATTGAGAACTATGACTAATTTGGGGCAAATATGTTTGCAACTATTTCTTTCCTACCTGCATATTTCTTTGAATCCACATGTCAAACATCTTCAAGTATATATATGTTATATGCAAACCTGCAGAAGTATCAACACCAACTTCACTTTGTATTGTTTTGCGACTTCACTATGGTGGTTATTGTTTATCCAAACCCAAATGTCCTCTAGCAGGCATTGAAGATAATGTTGATATTAGAAGACTTGGGGAAGTTGCGGAAGAAATAGAGGCACAGGGGAGGAGTACCAATACGACTTGAAGTGTTAATGAATGATGATCCTCTGTGACAGTTGTTGGTGGCTGTAACTCAATTTCTGTACCTGCACCATGCACTGTTCGAGGGCTATCAACCAACTACTGGTCATGATCATATTCCTCGAGTGACATTACGGTGCTTGTATCAGTGTGCACAGTTGAATCATCTGGGAACGAACATACGCATCCTCCTTTTTCTTCTTGCTGCCTTTCCCCATCCATGGATCGGTTCTCTTATTCTCTGTGGAATCAATGCAGCCTTATAGTTTGTACCCATCTGCAAAGAGGCAATATAATATGTTCAAAGCTTTGTTGTCGGAAAATATTACTAATATCTACAATCTCATTCAATAGTCCGATTCACGAGTTAACTGTTGAAGTAGTTCGTAAAGTTTAACATTTCAACGATGATCAAGGAGATCTTATGGACATACCGTTGACGGTTTAAAGTAGACGACATTTAAGAATGGAATAGCCTGTACATGATTTTTAACAATATACCTAAAGAGAAGGGAAAAAATAAAGTCCCTTCCGTTTCCCCTACGCCATCATCCTCATTTACCTCACCCACTCCAGTCTCCCATCTATTGGTGTTTGTTTGTCATGAGCAAGAAGGGGAAAGAGAACTAGAAAATCATCCATAACCTTAAGGTGGTTATGAGAATAATGGTGTACAAAGTCGAACATTAACGAGAGGATCATACTATTCTGACGTCTCAATTTAGCTATATCCGTCGTGACATACATAATACCTGTGTAACCAGGGCATAGAGTGGCAAGGTGCTATAACTGCAAAGGAATTGTCCAGCAAATTAAACCTGGGTAACAAACAACAACATACGTTTAGATTGTTGTGCTAAATAAATATACGTTGGTAAATCTATAGTACATACAGATACAGTTGGTAATTAGACATACCCCATAATGAGTCGTAGATACACAAGTGTGTGGTAAGCATGAGTTATACCCAAATTGCCACTGGAATAAAGACGTCACTTTGTCAAAACTCAGATATGCACAAACATATGCATGTGGTAGAAGTACATATTATACAAGCACATGGAATAGAGAATTATGGTTTTGTCTAAGGAAGTATTTAAGGGAGGAAACGTGGTTTTGTCCAACTCCGAGAAAGAATCATTAGTATTTCAGGGACCAGTGAATGAATACCCAGAACCAAAAAAATGCATTCTGCAAGAGTAAGCATGCAAAAACAAGCTAGTGTATATAGACAGACATTAAAGAACGTTAGTAGATAGACGAAACAATTAAAAAAATGAAGTATGATTGTACAAACAAACCTGGAAAAGGACAAAAGTAATTCGTCTCGTGGTTTTAGCTTGACCATTGAGAATGAGCCAGTAATTGCAGCACTCTCCGATTACATGCTGCAGTTTTGTACCCACGAGGTAAATGACTATTTATATATATCCTCTATCACATCCATAAGTTCATATAATATACAAGATAATTCAGAATGCATGTAAGGGAAGAGATAAATATTAATTAAGAAAGATGACTGATGCTGGGTCACAGTCAAGTCTTCCACTACACGGCAAGCGGAATAAAGAGAAAGGGAAATAGGCATTGCATTTATGAAAAAGAGTACTCTCAAAACAGAATTGCAATGATAGGAATTAACGCTATCCAGAAATACAGATTCGATCCTGCATGTTGAAGTTCAATTGGTCAATGGTCATGCATGAGATTGTGGATGAAGTTTAGTTTCACCACAACACAAATGTCGGGGAGCAGAATCTAATGATAAAAATTAAGTGTGGCATGCATACGCTCCTCATTCCAAACAGAGGAGGATGAAGTACCTTTTACATTAAACAGCATAAAGCCCACCACGAATCCCCAGAGCTAGAGGGCCACTGCAAAGATATAGAATTTTATCACCTCCAGTGGTTACGTTCATGAAGAGGCAGGACCTTCTGAAGGTAACCTTTTCCCAGTAAGGCCCACGTTAGATCCTAAGCAAGCACCAAGTCCAAACAAGTCAAGCCTGTAACACAGCAATAATAACCTTTTATTATTATTGATGTATCTCTCATCCCCTTGTTTACACAATTCTTTCATTGAATGTAGATATAAGAAAATCCTTTGAAATCTTATTATGAAGTTAATGACAATTATGTTGTTTTGGTTTTCAAAAAATGGCTATATCTCAATGACCTTGACCCTAACAAGGGTTGTGGTAGAGTGGTAAGTGTTTTTTTATCTTTAATCAAAGGTCTCGAGTTTGAGTTCCTTTTGGGTACGGAGTTCCCTTTGTTAGGGAAAAGTTTTACCCAATGTGGGACTTTTCGATGCAAATTCCGATTCAGTCGAGCTCCAATGTGGATATTAGGTGGTAAGCCAAACAATCCCAATGTGGGACTTTCAATTCCAATGCAAATTCGAATTTAATCGGATTACAATGTGGGTATCAGAAATCAAGTGAGAGACCAAAACCGTCAATGTGGAACTTTTCAACGTAAACCTGGATTTAGTCGAAGGTATCACATCGGGTGAGAAATCAAAAATAAAAATGACCTTGACATATTATTTGTCCATTTTAATTTGTCATCAAATCATGTAAAGTCCAAAGTAGAACAAGTGGTAGTACAATTTATTTCTCCGAAAGTCAAAAAAAAAAATCAATAGTCAGGATATCCGGGAAAAGGAGTAAATATGAAAAGGTTTAGTATGCAAAAAGACAAATAAGCTAAAGTTTAGAGGATCTTACAGTAATTATGAGAACAAAATCGCAATACATATTCTGTTGACAGAACCGTGCATGGAGTAATATTTTAAAAAGCCCTATTTTTTTCATTCACTCAAAATGGCGAAGAACAAAATTGGCCACCGTAGCTCCGCCACTACACGGCGGCTGAAGATGTATAATGGTAGGCCGAAGCGTGATCGGAAGGGGAAAGTATTGAAGCACGAGTATCAATCAAAGCAGCTTCCGGCAACGAGGATACAACCAGATCCCCGATGGTTCAGTATGTACTCTCCCCAAAAAGTTTTATGAATGCATGTAGAATCTATTCGTTCGTCATTATAAGGTTAATTGTAACTTTCAGGTTTTATATATAGTTTATGATACAAAAATTGGTCGAATTGACGACGTTATTAGTGAATTGGATCACAGGAGCAAGGTGTATTAATGTTTAATTTTAGCTGAATATGTTTTGATTTTCTTATCGTTCAATTGCTATTATGGTGGATTATATGTGAATCGTCTGAAATTGATATGATTTTCGGGATTCTACAGTCAATACTCGGGTGATTAGTCAGGAGAAATTGGAATCCTTTAGAGAAGAGATTCCGGATCGGCTTTCAAGTAACTACAATATCATAATGAATGGAAGTAATTTGCCCATGTCCCTTGTGAATGAGCACAAGAAGGTATGCATAGTGTCTTTTCCTTAGTCTATTTGCTTAAGAACTTGATTTGTTTGTCAATCTCTATCCGACTCGCTGTAAACCTTTGTATTGGTCATGGAATAATTTCTTCCCATCAGGCCTTGGTGGACAGAGTTACTTGATAGTGAGCTTCGTGTTATGTAATATGTATTGAATAGCTCATAAATAAGAGCACGATCTAGATGTTTACTTAACTTGTTTAGTTGGAATAACTTGACTTCATTAAATAACAATGATGAACTTTGGTTCCGTTAGCTCCCTGATCTTACTTAGCCTAGTTTGTTTCTGATGTATTCGAGCTAACACACCTCTTGTTTGTAATTATGCATCATGCATCTTGATGCTTTTTAAATATAACGTGTTATGCACTGCCTAGATCTTGCTACACTCGTGCTTGATTCCCCAATTATGTTTTACTAATTTCGTCCTCTTTTACCTTTGTGAAGAAAGGAAAAGCTCATCAACTTGGCAGTAAGCCTTCTGCTGGAACAGAGAAGAAACACGCAAAACATTTTAAATCATTAGCCAAGAAGGCCGACACGCCGTAAGGTATGAAATGAGATTGCACAACTCTAAAAGTTTATGCTTGTTGTTTCTGTGTATGCACTCTTGTACCGAAAAAGAAAAATTGTTTCTGAGTATGCAGTTTTTAGAATATTAGACTGGAGCTTAAAACATATAGAAAATATTTGAATCAGTTGATATTTTATCATTCACTAATCAAAAATTCCTTTTGTGAGTACATCCTCTCCACCTCAAGGTAGGGATAAGGTCTATGTATATTTTACCCTCCCCAAACCCCACTTGTTGAATTATACCGGGTATGTTGTTAATCAAAAAATCATTTTGCAGATCACCCCTCCTGCGATTCATGAAGAGACAGACCATCTAAATCCGACCTTTTCCCCAAGATGATTCAAGGGAGAAGCCAAGATAAGATTGGATAACTCAGATTTTAGTAAATTAGTAGATACTTTAGTATTCGAGAATTTTAGGGTGAGGAGGATACAAACCCTCATCCTAACTGCTGGCCTAAAGAAAAGTCCTACTCTCATTCTTTCAATTTATTTGTTTTTATTTTGACCTATTATAAAGTTTTAAAAAATATAGAAGATATTTCAATCTTATGATTTTAAATTAAAGATATGTCAAATTTATCAAAATGCTTTTTAATTTTTTGGTCTTAAATATGCCATGTCATGTCTAAAGTTAGAATTATAAAAATTGTTAATAAAAGGAAAAAACATTCTTTTGTAACAGACTAAAAGAAAAGTAGGGCAAACAAATTCAAGCGGATGAAATAACTAGTACCATGTAATTAATTTTTCAAATAATTTTGAAATTCTTCAAAAATGAAAAAGTGTTACTAAGATAGTCATAAGACTTACACAATCCTTTTTCTTTTTAACTAATTTTTTAGTGTGTGAATTAGATTGAGGAGCTAATTTTACATAATAAGCCAGTAATGCAAGAAAAAAATGATCAAAATAGTTGTGCATGTTGTTGAACCGACAATGGAAGATAAACATAATCAAAATAAATGTTAAGGATGACGAATCTAATAGAAATATAGATACATTATTGATGGTAAGTAAACTACAAATGTTCCTCTAGAAGAGTATGTAGATAGATGACGAATGTTCCTCTCGAAGAATAGATCGATAGATGTCATCATACTACAAATATTATTAGAGCAGACTTATACATGAATAATTTTAATTGGGGAATTCATTATTGGGAGAGATGTATCTAACTCTAATGCTATATAAAATTAGATTGTCCAAGCTTTATATGAAAATGATTCATATCACTAACCATCATGTGAAACTTTTTTCATTTTTTAACCTAAATGATCAAATACTTATTCTTAAAGATATGTATGTGAATCATTTTTATTAGACAACTATTTTTTTAAGGTGAGCATTTCATGGTATCTAGCAGGCATATTCTAATCCTATATCCTCCCCCACCCCCTATATTTCTGAGAACATACAACATGAATATCTACAAAAGTCCAGAATAACACAGACTCAAACATGAACAAAAGTTAGTCATGAATTCCTTTGCCCAGAAAATTACACTATATATACAACATCAATTCTTTTGTATATACAGTAGGACTATGAACTCCTTAATTGGTACTGGACTACTACAACATTCTTCCAATAAAACCAACAACAACATAACCCGTGTAATCCCACAAAGTGGTGTCTGGTGAGGGCGAGGTATACGCAAACTTTAGTCCTACCTCAAAGGTAGAGAGGCTATTTCCAAGACAAGCTCGACTCAATTCTTCCAATAAAACCAACAAGACTACACAATCCAAACAGTGCAAAAGAGAACCTTGCTTACATTAGATAACCTGTGAATGGATCGCTACAAGCAGTGAAACAACAACAAATATAGTCAATACAGAAGCAACAGGCCATGTTGGTGTCAAGGCCAACGAACGAAGTTCTTGTGTATCTTCTCCAGACATTTCAGCCAAATGTCTTTATAACTAATCTACCAGAACTTCAAATTTTTAACTTTAACTTCAAATCAAATTAAACTCTACTAATTACAGAAAAAATCAATACTTTCTGTCAGTTCACTCGACTGATAAGTTCTACTAGCAACATAAAAACCCAACCTTTCTTGCATTTCCCATAGTACAATAAATCAAGAATCATTGTCCCTCTACAGTGAATCTTTTATAATCTTTCACATTCTAAAATAGTGAAATCTGCCACTTGGGTATGTTTCTTTAGCTATTCCAACAAAGACTGAACTTTCAAAAAGATGTATTGACTTTGATTTGGACTCAAACCAGCCAGCAAAAAAAAAAAAGAAGCTAATTTGACCCACAATTCTTGATTTGCCAATGCAACTACTACAGATTTATTTGATGTCTAGACCTAAGACCCACCAAATAATTTGAGGTAATAAAATGATTCTTGAAACTAAAAACAACTACTCTTTACACTAATTGCAGAAAGGTCCAATCTATATGGGGTTTTGAGTTTAAAATAGCTGATTTTGTCTGAGTAAAGAGTGTGTCTTTTAGGAACATGTTAATTAAAGAAAGAACACTACTTACTACAGAAAAGAAGCAAATTAAAAGACAAAAGAAAGTGTGGTCATTTGAACTAAATAATAGTGAAAAAATATTGAAAAGCAGTGTGGGAGCTTCTTTGGACATTGATGTCTGAAAATGAGCTGGAGAATTAGCTTCCTTGTAGTTTCTGGGGCTCTAATTTCTTTGCTACTTCGTACTGAATACTGACAGATAGACATCCACCAATTCAGGTAAAAAAAAAAAAATACTACGTCAATGAAGATTGTAGTGAAGTGATAAATATTTCTTCGTTCTTAATCAAATGTCTCATATTTGCTTTCTATGTGTATGAGATCGTCTTTATTAGAGAGGGATTTTTCTCAATGTAGAATTTTCTAGCGCAAATTCAAATTTAATCGACTATATATATATATATATATATATATATATATATATATATATATATTAAAAAATTGAGAAGAATATACTAGTAGTATAATTATTTTAAGTCTTCGATGAATCTCTTGCGTACCCTCCAAAACTCTATGAATAGGGGTGTGAATACTTTGGTAGATATTAAATTATCTTGGTGCATATATACTATAATTTAGATTGGTATTTGATATATATTTGATATTTATAAAAAAAATTATGAAAATATTAAATATTGTACTGAAGTACATATACAATTGATATATGTTATATCGTTACTAACAAATATATAAAAATATATTTCGAGTTTAAATTATAATAAGAATGAAGTTTAAATTATAATAAGAATGAAGTCACTTTTACTAATCAGACACCGAACGAGAAAAAACACAACACAAATAAATTGATCAACCTAGTTACTAGTTGTTTTTTCCCTCATAATCTAGCTACTAATTGTTGAACGTGAGGAGCATGACGTTTGAGCTACGATTAAAAAAAAACCTAATGAAAAATTCTGTCAATTGTACATTTTAAATAGTCTTTCACTTATAAAGTCAACAATAATTTACTGAGTATATATCTTTTAATTAATGAACCAATAATATATCTCACGTTGGTTGGTAAAATAATTTCCCTGGGTTAATTTTTACCTCATAAGTAATTGCTTAAGTTAATTATACAAACAAAATATGATGATTATTTACATTATTAATACAATTTAATCACGTCATAGCATGCTAAGTACTAATAGTTATTCTAAGATATTAATTAACGTAAAAAATTAGAAAGAATTACTTTAATTATTATTTAAATAGTTTGATTATGTAAATATTTTTTGAGTGTAAGAAAAATAAGAAATGGGATTCACTAGGTGGATGATGTATGCAAGAACGTGGATACACAAAACAATAACAACTAAATATATTTATACTACCTTCTACTAATATTATATTACTATAATAATAATAGTGTAGGAAAATTATTAGGGGCGGAGTCGACGAACAATAAAAACTTATACCGTATATATAAAGTTAAATTTATTTATTATGTATATATAGTATTAGTAGATAATGAGTTTCAACTTTTCCGATTGTATTTAACTTCTTCATATTTTAGACGATTGATCTCTTAATACAAATTCTAATTTCGCGCCCGAAAAAATAATAGAAAGAGAACATGATGAGTGTATCAAGCTAGAATGCTGATCTGTGGATCTTAGCTAAGCTAATTAGCTACAAATTTAATGATAAGGTCCATTTGATAATTAGTTACTCCCACTTGGTGATAAGGAGAGTTATTGATTATTGACTAATCATGATACAGATTACCAAGATATATTTATACAAGCATAGAAGAAGAAAAAAAAATACTCATACTTCTAATTATTGTGGTTAAATGAATAATGTATTTAATTGATTGAACCAGGAATTAAATTAAATTGCATATTGTACACTAATATTACTTTATATTTTTTTTTTATATATTTTGATAGTGTAATTTTTTGACAAATAAATACCTAAAGTGGATCGATTTCAACCCTGGCATTTATGATTTTCTTTTTTAAGAAAATTATATAGAAATGTCAAATGTATATATTGGTAATGTTTATACTAGATTTTGACTTGATTAAAAAAAAATACAAAGTCCATCCACGATGAAGTATGAACGTATCAATCTCTAATAAAGAATAGTAATAATTAAAGTGAGTTAAAAAGGTGGTAAAATAAAAAGGCAATAATGATTAGAAAATTATTTAATGTGACTTGACTCTCAAATTGGTTTGTCTTTTAACACGTCAGCTTCATTCATTTTTATTTGTTCATAATTGATTTAGTACATTTCTTAAGAAATAAAAAAAACATATTGCATCATCCATATTGATTATAAGTCATCTAATTGTTAAAGATAGGCGGATGGAGTAAGTGCTACTCAATCTCAAAGCTTCTATGACAACAAATAGCATAAGACATAAGCTAAAGGACGATAAAATATCTATCATAAACATAATTACTATAATTCATACATTTTAAATTCTGAATTCGTTTATAAATATCATCACCACATTATTTTGTGTGTGTAAACACAGTTACTTTCAATTGTGTGTAACATCCATAAAGTAAATAGATAAAAAGAAATAAAAAGACACAAAATGATAAGGAATCCATTGTACTCAACCTCATTTTATGTAAAACAAAGTTAAGTGCTTTTTTTTTATGCATAAAGCCTCTAATAACTCAATAATTCAAAAATGGTAGGGTCAAGAAGAAATCGGTAAATACTTTCTCCGTTTTATATTACTTGACGTATATTGATTTAATAAATCTCTTTAAAAATCTTTAATTAGAAATGTATTTTATAAAATTAACCTTATTAATGATGTTTTGAACTCTAAATTTGATCAAATATTATTTTATGTAGTTATTTAATACTAAGAGAAAGTATGAAAAAAAACACAATAAAACCCTCTAAATTTATTAAAATGAACAAGTAAAATGAAATAGAGGGAGTACTTACAAGGGAGGATAAGGTGATTTTTTTTTTAAAAAAAATAGTCTTGAATAAAGGATCAAAGCTTTAATTAATTAAGTAAAAAATGATATAAGTGAGTTAGGAAGAATTAAGGACTTTAACTAAGTAAATTTTTTTTTTTTTTACGTAAGGGTCTATCAGAAACTACTTCTAAACCTTTCAAGCTAAATATAAGTTTTGTATATCCTTTATTCTTTCAAACCCTATTTATATAATTATACTGAATATATTGTTGTAATTAAGTAAAAAATAATTACGTCATGAGTCGAGATGATTATAATTTTAATGATTGGAGGCAAATATTAATATCTAGAACATGGCACATGAGGATAATGGGTGTCGCTATTTGCTAACACAAATCACAAAATAACTAAGCAAACAAGCTATTCAACTTATTGAGGATGTTACATATAATAAATCGAAGGGACAGCTGCATGTTAGGCACAATTAAATATATTAAATAATAATTAAGTCCCCAACTCCCTACGTGCCAATTAAATTAAATTAAAGGAGTTTCAAACTGAGATGGATTAATTTTCTAGTTTTTTTATCCTTTTGAAAAATAAAATCAAATAGTAATTAATTTGATTATAAATTTAGTAATTTGCAATTGACTGAGTAAAATTAGTATTGAATCATCAGCTCGTATCGTAAAGTGTTGAGTTAAGTTTCATAATGAGTGCAACCGGCCTCGTGTTTAGTTGCCCTCGTTGAGTATGAAATCCTGAACAGATTGTCGGTGATAAGGTATCTTTTTATCCCTTGACTGATAATCACATCAACCATAAGGTAATCTATCATCTCGATTAGATTATTGTCGAAAAATCTCTCTCCGCTTTATTAAACTCTAAGTCAAAATTTTATGCAGCCAATTCAATTCACTGCAGGCTGCAGCGCACAAACATGAGTACTTTGAAGTAACCTTTGTGGTGGTTAGGGTTTAGTTGACTTGGATACTTAACATTTATTAGATGCACATCTCATTTATAAGGTGGAATTATTGAATCTCCCAAACGAGAAGTTTCAGGTTTGAAACTCCATCCTATCGAGTTTATCATATAAAAATTGTCTAAAACATTCTATGTAGCTATTATTTAAGAGCGAAATTTATTCTATACACAAGATAGTGACTGTGATTCCTTATCGTAAAAATTAGGGAATACCGATAATTGTTAGTATACATTTAAATTAAGGCTCCGCTTATAGGCTTCCAAGTTCACCTGCTGATGTTTGGAACACCGAAAACCCAGAGAATAAAGCTTCAATCTTAAACAAGTTGAGATAAACAATATGAATCATTTCCATTTAAGCTCATACCAATTCAATTCCGTAAATAAGACAAAATTCGAAATAAACATTAAAATAAAATACGAGATATCTATATTTTCGATCCGCATATCAATCTCTACTAGGACTAGAAAACTCTCAGAAAGCAATGGACCTAACTTAAAGATGTAAGAATGATATAGAAAAACTCAATTTCAGAACTGTGCAATGGCTGCTGATGCCATTGAGGGTGCTACAGGAGTTGCAAGTCCTAAATGAACCGTCCATTTCAATTTTCACCAAACAACTCAGCCTTACTAAATAGTTCCTCCTGAACAGGAACTTCCTTCAGTTGTTGTGATGAAACGACATCAGCAATAGTTTTGAGAGCAGCTGTGGCTTGATTGTTATCCACGGCTGTGTCTGCCTCAGTGACAAGTTCATTTTGCTCATCAGAGGCAGCATCATCCAGCTTTGGAGGCGGAATTTTGCCTCTTTGCCAATCATGGAGAACCATCTTGGCAGTAGTCTTATAGTCAGGTTCGCCTCCCTGGAAAGCACACATAAAGATTATACCAACTATAGTCAATCACTACTCTGTGGACAACCATAAGCACTAAATGAATAGTATACACCCAGTTGAAGGATATTAAGCACATTGCTGAATTGTAACCCAATTGGCCAAATATATCAATCCTAAACTTGTTGGTAACACATACAGATTTTATCGTAAATCCCAGTAGAATAAAGATATATATAAGATTGAGATACCCTTTGACCCAAACCCAAAAATACTCTAACTGGTGCAACTATGGTGTCAGCATCCTCTTTGTTCAGACCAGCTATCTCTAAGGATACTGAAGCAACAAAGATGATAATTTAACTCTGCTTTCCATCGATAATCTCAATGTGCAATATCTGAGTTCTCAACCAACTATATCGTTAACATATACTAGTACTTGTAAAGAAAAATGCTAGTATTATCCATGCTACACCATTGCTACGTTGTAATAGCTCTGTTTCGACTCCACTGTACATTCTCGAGTAGTAGCATCTAAGTTACTAAAACACTCGGTTACCTAATCTTCTTTTGTCTTCTCTCTTGCATCTTCAGTTTCACTATTCTGCAACAACCTGAATTTAAGTATCTTTTGAAGCTGTGTTACAGGCTTGACTTGTTTGGACTTGGTTTGCTTAGGATCTAACGTGGGCCTTCCTGGGAAAAGGTTAGCTTCAGAATGCCCCGTCTCTTCATGGACCACTGGAGGTGTATCTGCAGAAATGTTTACTTGGTGATAAAATTCCAGATTGATTTGAAGAATTTTTGTTTTTTTTATATTATCCAACTAATATGCAAAAATCATGAAACTAGAAATACTGGATGCAAGTCTTAATAGAAAAAAGACATGTGCCAAGGAGTCGTGGACTAAAATTCTGAAGGCCCCCTCCTATTCTTATGTTTCATTGTGTCGAATGCAACATTATGTTAGAGGACAGGTTCCAGAAAAAAACGTACTCCATTCATATGAACCTAAAAACGACAGATTCCCTGGTTCACAGTCTACTATGTGCCTAATGTTGTCACAAATTATCATTCACGGATACCAGGAGGCAGCCCAGTGTCAGAATTGCACCAGAAAACCAAAATTAGAAAACAGTAAACTAATCTGCACCCCTAAAAAACATCTAACTGCAATTCAGTTATAAAGAATCAAGTTCTGACCCCAGGCAGATTTTTGTATGATAGAAACAAGCAAAGAAGAACTCCCTCTTTATTTTATTTTTGTTGATTTGCACCGGGTGTCCGAGTCTCTTTGAGCCCCGACTAATCCCGGGGGTGCACAGGCCCTCGGCAAGGAGTTTCCCGCAAGTGCACCACGGTTGAACTCCCTCTTATTTTTTTAAAATATTTTTTAGGATGAGATGGAACACCACCAGCAACGTTGAAGCTAGATTAAAGTAATCAGAAAAGTAGCTCATTCCTTCTCTTGTTCTATTATAATATGTTGCGGAGAGGAACATGGCTTACCACTTTCATCAAAAACAAGGCATGTCCCAATAGTCTCATCATACTGTCCAATCTGCAAAACAGAAATAAACAACAGTTGAGATAAACACACTTCTACGGTACGAAAATAGCATATGGACTAATCAGCTTAATTGCCCAACGGGGGTTCAAATGCATGTGAGGATAATCAAAAGATACAACATATTTGGAGTGTATAACCACAATTGTTACACCCACTCTCCATTATATATACTTTGTTTTCCCTTCACCAACTCTTTTGTTCTAGAAAGATCTCAACTAACGACTCGCCAGAAAAAACAAGGGAGTTGAAATGGATACAATCTGTCTATATCCTCTCACGAATGGAAGACAAAACTGTGAGGAGTGAGGACTGAGACCTATCAGCCATAAAGTTTTATTTAAGTGCATTATTGTCTATTTTGCAAGAAATAGCTAGACAATAAAGTGAGTGTAATGTCACTGATGCAAGTGTGGTGGCCTTTTGGGGTGTAAGGATGTCAGCGGGGATCAAGATGACTGACCACTGTAATGACTAATGTCACTAAGGAGATACATACCTTTATAAGAATATTACCACACAAACAACTAATCTCACTAAGGAGATATATTATAATACTGTAAACATGATTGATAAATTCAAAACAAAAATAAACTTGAATCAGCCTCGAAACACCAACTCACCAGCTTGATTTTACCATCGATGGTCAAGATGGGGTTTAATGTGTCAAGACCCTGCAAAAAAAAAGTTACAAAATTAAAGAAACAAAGCAATTGCAATAGTTTTCAAGAAGCAATGAGTACCTAACAAGTAAAAAGAAATTAAAGGAAAGGCCATAAGGGTTATCACTTAGTTTTGAATCTATAAGAACATCAAAACATTGAAACAGAAAGGTGAACTTGGGATCATACCGAGAGAACATATGGTGCATTTGGGGGAATGTAAATTTCGCAGGGAAGGTCATCCAGATCAAGCAATATATACTCTGCTTCCTCCATGTTGTCATCACAAAGTGACTGCTTTTCCATCATACAGCGCAGCAGAAAATAACAACACCAAGAATTGTGATGGATGATACACACAGAGGAAGGAGAAAAGCTGAAAAGAGAAAAGAAAACGTGTAAAACAATGACGAAGGAAAACCTTACTTTTTCATTGTACAACAACTTTATATATAGATGTCACATTGCCCCATAAACTTCAATCAATGACATAATGCATCAAATGTATTACGTATTAAACAGTAAACAAGACACCTTCTTCTTACAATCACCCTGTGCATTACTATTGTGCTTCTAAACATCAATTTTGTTAACTTCTTAAAATCTCCTTATATTTGAGTAATTGTGAAGTCAAAACAACACGAGTCATGTCAGCATTCCTTCGTCTGACTAGGATATATTTTACGAACAAAAGATCAGTATTCAAATTCTTTTA
The DNA here is from genome assembly GCF_019186545.1 of Solanum stenotomum. Taxonomy (NCBI): domain Eukaryota; kingdom Viridiplantae; phylum Streptophyta; class Magnoliopsida; order Solanales; family Solanaceae; genus Solanum; species Solanum stenotomum. The sequence goes on from NC_064293.1 coordinate 40,567,883, forward strand.
TTATTCTTTCTTATGAGACAAACAAATTAAAATTCCATCTAATCCTCTTAATAAATGAGAGAACTAAGTTTGATTTGGTGTTTCTTATGATACTCAAAATTTGTTTCAAAAAGGTATGGTGTGTCAATGAAGAATAAAGGATAAGCTAGCTCTTATGGAACTACAACAGTGAATAAAAAGTGATCATTTTCAAGTTTTTACCCGTTTGGTTTGATATACACTTCATGATTTATAAGCTTTTGGTATAAAGTAGCTGAAGTTTTGTTCCTTCCCATGTTGTATCCTTCTTTTTGATATGAAGATTTGATTCTCTCTTTCCTGTTTTTTTTTTTAGCTTTTGGCATCCAAATAGTTGTTCTCTGTCAGGTTGTGACGGTTCTTTCGACTTTCGAGTATATTCTCCACTAGGGAAAAAAAGATGACAAAATTTTACTTGTTTCCATGTATCTTCCTTAAGCTGAGTAAACTGGTAGTTCTATAATACAACTTTTTTTTGTTTCAAAAAGGGTGGCTTTACAGATTACAGCTAATCTAAACTTCCCAACTGTCCACAAACAAAAATGATCATCGCCATTACTAAAAAAAATCGTACAGGATGATACCTACTTTTAAAAGCAATTTTTTAACTTTTCCAAACACCTACAAAACCTAAAAAGTGCTTAAAAATCAAAATCACCTAAAAATAAGTTAATCCAAACAGGCACTAAATACTGTATCCAAGTCCTACTCTCACACAAAGCTTTTATGGTCAAATTGGCATAGTGAAATTCAGAAAATTAACTTTACCAGTTGGAAGAGTAGACTGAGAGACAAGGAAATCGCAGCTTCTGAGTTCACTACTTTACCTAGATACACAGCTTCTGCACTTCTGAATCAAAAATTATCGTCTGTGATTGAGGATTGAAGCACTGTCTCAATGAGGCGTGAGAAATGAAAGCAGTGAGCAGCTATGGCACTTAGTGCAACTTTTGAATGTGCATCAGCCAGGCCATAGCCCTAACCCTGAAGACGATCTAGTCAGGGGTAGAATTGTAATAATCTGTCTAAACCGAGACTTGATCCGGTTTGAATACAAGTTATAATGTGATAGATTAATTATGATAAGATAAATTATGTTTAAATTAATATTTCTAAGTGAGTGCTTTGGTTTGTTGTGTGTAGGGGTGTTCACGATTTGGATAAAAATCGATCCAAATCGAAAAACCAAACCAAATCGATAAAATAAAACCGATTTTATTTGGGTTTGGTTTGGTTTGGCTTGGTTTTAGATTTTTGAAAATCAATAGTATTTGGTTTGGTTATGATTTTATTCGAAAAAACTGAAGAAATAACCAAACCGAACCGATGAATTATATACATATATTTTATTAATATACATACTTAATATATTGTTTTTATTAATAACTAGATGGACACAAACACATTATAGAAAACAATTGTACTTGAACTTTAGAAATTTAGAAACACCAAACCTTATCTCCTACTTTGATGAAAGAAGCAGTATAGTCTTGTATTAACTTTTTTAGATGTTGAGCTTCCTCAGTTGCCTAGCAAGAAAAGAAACAATTAAGAATTTCTTCAATGGTCATTATAGAGAGATTTCAATCATTATTAACAATTAACAATTAGTAAACAAGTTTGTGTTGGTTTTTTTTTTTTTTTTATGACAAGGGAAACCCGCAGCCGCTACCCTTTGGGTGCGCACAGAGTAAAACCCCCGCTCCTATGCAATAGCTCGCAAATCACATAGGAGAGGTAACCCGCACTAAGCAAGTCTGGTGCGACGAGCTTGACCCAGAAGGCAAACCCCTTGCTTTCGCTAGCAAGGGGTTTCGAACTTGAGACCTCCAACATGGAAGTCCCAAGCTCAAACCACTGGGCCACCCGAAGGATAAGCATCTCTAGTTCCTTTCCTCCCATGTCATCTCTAGTTCTTTTTCTTGATAATTCAAAATAGGTTACTCCTATTTTTAATTGATCAATGTTTTTTGGATTTATTTTCATCGTTTTGCTGTTACAGATGTCTTATTTGTGCAAATTTAAAGAAAGCTAGACCACCATTTCTTGACAGAAATCCAACCAAAAGCTACAAGAACAGCACAAAAGAAAGCTGGACCACCAATTCCAAAACCCAACCCAAGACTCTTATGATGATGTTTATGGCAAGAATCTTGAATAATCGGAGGCTTTAAAATCACAGTATTATCAGAAACATTATGAGGATGCCTCACAGGGCCAAATCCATAAGTTCGAAAACCCCAATTCTCACTACTATGCAATTAAGTACTCCCCTCAGTAGAAGCAGCAAACCCCACATACATTAACTCTTTTAGATAATCAGACAAGTTAATATCAACAATCAAGATTGGTTTTTTAGGCTTGAAACAAGTCAATGCATAAGTTGGAGTTGTCTTTTTTTTTGTTTTAGTGATATTCCTAAACTTTTTCAAATTGTTGATGAGCAAATGGAAAATTTAAAACTTACCAAGATTGCTGCTGACGCCCTTTGCTTCTGCTACTGACGCCCTTTGCTTCTGCTACTGCCGCCCTCTGCTGCTGCTGACGCCTTTTGCTTCTGCTACTGCCGCCCTCTGCTGCTGCTGCGGAGACGGCGCCGGTCGGGGATCGTGGCGTGCGTGGCGTGCGTGGCGTGGCGCCGGTCGGTGACGGGTGGAGGTGGGCGCTGGTCGGGGATGTTGGGCGTGAGAGAAGTGACTTTAGGGCCGTTTGGTTACTGGAAAGGGCAAAGTTAATACATGAATAATTTGGTTATTTATGTATTAATTTTATATCATGTCTGGTTTATAAATAAAATTAAAATTATTCATGTATAAATTTTATACAATGTTTGATTGTTGCGTCTCCAAATGTTGTATAAAAGTTATTCATGTATTAATTTATATGGTGTTTGGTTGCATTTTTGTAATTCTACATAGCTAATACTCACATAACTTATGAGGAAATCTATGTATAATTTTATGCGGAGTAGAAGGTGGAATAAGTTATGAGGATATTAGTTATACATGGATTAAAATAATAAAATTACATATTTACCATTAATTTGTTTACTTAATTATTTATTTGTAAATAATAATGTATATTAATATTAATTCACAAGATTCATGAGTAATTTTTTTTTTTAAAAAAACAAAGGACGCTCCTAATTCAATTTTTTTTAGTTTCGTGATTGCCTCCCCCACCCCCTCCACCCCGCCCCACAAACAAACCCAAAAAATTGTTTGCCCCCCACTCCCCACCCGAATTGTTGCATTTTATTATTTGTGCGCATCAACCTTTTTGTTTCCCCAGCCCCCCCGCCCACCAACACCCCCTCAAGGGCCTGTTGCATTTTATCTTGGATACAAATTTTATAATTTTCTATTTTTTTTTTTAAATAAATTAAACAATCAATAAGTAATAATATATGTATTATAATTTCTACGTAACGAAGTCTTACATAAATAATACCTACATAACTAATATTCGTATAATTAATATCTACATAATCAATACCTGCATAACGAATACTTACATAACCAATATCTGCATAACTAATACTTGCATAACTAATACCTGCATAACTCTAACTAGTAACCAAACAGCCCCTCCTTAGGGTTTTGAGATTATGTTCTTTTCTAATAGAAGTGTTAATTTATCGATCATGAAAGGTCATATCTTTTAAAATAACTAATTTTACGGCACGTGTGTTGCATATGTGTATCATAGATATAGTATATGATGTTGTAAAATATAATTAATATTACTAAATTAAAGTTTTTTAGTAAATAGTTATAATTGAACAAACATAGAATAAGTGTTTTTAAATTATTAATACATATTGTCACAGAGTTACTTGTATTTTGAAATCAAAATGATCAGATATCATTAAAAGTTAAAACATTTCATAATACATTCAAAATTTAAATATAGAAGAAAGTGACATTTCTTTAATAATATTATTTCTTACTCCACTCAATTTTGTAAACAAATCTAACCAACAAAACAGAAAAAAAATATTCATTCAAAAAAGGTCACCAATAGCCTTTCCTATTGAGGTTATGAACATAAATGATGTAAATTATTTAAGTAGAAATTTTGTATTAAATATTCATACTTGAAATTTAGTATGTGCATGACACTAATAAAAATTATCATAAGTATTTCAATATTTTATCTTTATATGTAACATATAATTTACAAAATATTATTACTCAATTAATATTTGACTAAGTCTATCATAGAGAGGTAATTTTACCAAAAAAAGTGTACTTGATTGTTATGAATGATGGTTATATATGCTTTAGTAAAATAATTTAATTTTAATATATGAATAACATCACCTATGGTAAAAATATTTCATTTCATTAAGTTTCTATCTTATCTTTGTGGAATTGTAGTCTTCTCCTTTTTTCTGCCACATACATGTGTTATAGTTGTTGTCTAATGAAAGTATCTAGTATCTTATAGAAGTTGTATCATGATATAAAATATTTAAATTTTTCAATGATAAAAATTAATAGATGAATAAAATTTAAAGTTTATTTATAGAATCGTTAATTTGATTTAAGATCATCTTATGATCAATCACTATTTTCTTATCTATTTTTATATAACTAGTAAGGAGTGTATCTCGGGCATTCTTGATTGATTGAGACAAAAAGATTCCCTCAATACAGCTTAACTCCATCAAACTTGTACGAGTAGTGAAGAAGTACAAATTTAATTGGTTGTTTTGTGACATAAAGAAAAATTATATGGAACAATACATAGTCAATAAAGAAGGAAGACGAAAATATATGTTCATGTTATATTCAGTACTCTAGTGTTCCATTTGATTTAATTCTTGCCACCAACACTTTACTTTCTCCGTTCATTTCTACATACATATCCATTAAAAAATAATTATTATCATGGCTATGTTTTCATATTATAAGTAAAAGTAAAAATTAATTTTGAAATACTGAATTTAACATCAAAACTAATAATTCAATGGACTACGTTGATAGCCATTGTTTTAGCAAAATTAGGAAGAAACTCCTTCGTTTGAGGGAAGAGAATAAAAAATAAAAAAACAAAGAAGAAATATCTTACCCAAATCATATGTTTTTTTTTTCATATTTGTTTAATATTGTTGTCTCTCCTATAACTTTTATTCATTGTTAACTCATGAAAATGGTAAGAAAAAATACGAGTGTGAATTAATGAATGATTTGCTACAATATTTTCACCAACTCTTTCTTATGAGGTACCTCGAATTTTGTTGAATTTCAAACTTAATCAATTTTTGCAAATAACATTTGAGATTTTTTATAAGAAGAAGAAAAAAAATTGTAGTTTAAAAGTGTGAGGAAACCCCTCTATTTATAACTACCAAATATTAGTATGAATATGTGTTAATTGTGTCTTATCCGAAAAGTCACACCCTTTCGAAAAAGTCACTGCTCATCTGACAAGTCACAACTCTTTGAAAAAGGCACAACCTTTCAAAAAAATCACAACCTTTCGGAAAAGTCAGAAAAAGTCAACAACCCGTCAAAAAAGTCACAACCCTTTGAAAAAGTCACAATCATTTAATTTGAAAAGTTGTCTACTTTCAATATAATAAAATTAATTAAACTAATAAATAAAATAAATTGATTGCTTTTAATTGGGGATATTATAGTAATTCAACATTCAAGTTTGGGAGTTAATGCTTTTAAGGTAGTATATAAATTTTAAAAATCTTATACATATTTTCATTAAAATTTCTTTATAATTTACTTATTGAAAACAAAAATGCCCAAGATGAAATATTTATCTTATTGATTTCATGTATATGAGTGTCTGACAATTTTTTGTGGGACTGAAAATGTTATTGTCTCTTCCTTCTATGCCAATATAGTGAATTTTAAAGCTTTACTGTTAGTAAATTTAGTGATCGAAAATTCAGTAATTTAAGTCATTCTAACTATTTTACTTTTTGAATGGATTGTTGTCAATTTTTTCACATTTTGCATGAATTGTTTTTTTTTTTTTTTTTTGTGTATGGTTAATAACCGAATAACCGAACTAAACCAAACCGAAACTGATAAATGTATATTATATTTGGTTTGGTTTGGTTTTGATAATTTAAAAATCGATTAAGTTGGTTTGGTTTTGATTTTGACCAATATCCGATCCAAACCGACACGTGAACACCCCTAGTTGTGTGTATTATTCAAAATAATGTGCATTGGTATAAATTTTAAGAATAAATTATTTATTCACGAAAATACTTTTCATGAAAGTGGATAATGCCGTTTTAAAAAGGGTTTAAATGAGTGTTTTTGTTATTTACCTATTTTATCCCAGGAGTACTATACCATTAAAAGGAAGGGATAACTTATTTTGATACTAATTATTAATTTTGAATAAATTATATCAAACAAATAACAAATTAAACAACATTATAATTTAATTCTAAGACTGTTTGGTATTATTCTTTACAACAAAACACTCTTAAGTGTAGTAAAACAAACCAGCATGGGTTGTGGTGCACTGGTGGGAGTGTTTCACCCTTAATCAAAGGTCTCGGGTTTGAGCTCTGGATATGGAGAAAATCTTGTTGGGAGCGTCACCCCCGAATGAATTTTGCAGTGCGCAATTCAAATTTAGCAGATTATTGATTTTGAATAACCCTAAATATACATAAAAATACATATTTTTTAAAAAATCTAATAATCAATTCAAAAAGGAAAAGACATGACCCATAGTAGTGCATGCTAACAGGCAACTTTTACATAATAATCAATCCAAAAAGAAAAAAGATTAAAAAACAAGTAGAGCATTATTTGCCCAAATCAAAACAAACAACAACCCAAAAAAAGGGGGAAAATAAACAAGAATTATTATGTAATAGAGTAATAAGTATTTTTCATCCTTAATTAAGCTCTCATTCAATTATGAATTTAAAAGTTAAAACTTTGACAAATCAAATTTTGTTATTATTTGATTACTGTTATAAAACTATTATGAGAAAAATTCCTAAAAAAAATTCAAATGTAAAATCAAATTTTATAGTCAGAATCTAAACTCTAGTTATAAAATTATCTTATTAAAGAACGTTTTATAATTTTTTAAAGATAAATTCAAATTTACTTGTGCCTAGCGGAAATTTTAAAAAAAGAGAACATGAATGAAAGGAAAAAAAAAAGGAGAAATCTTCGCCTGTAAATTTGGTGTCTTTCCTAGTTCGACATTTTTGCTTGTTAATCTTTAATACTTTATTCTGCAGTCAGCATTTCGGTTTATTAAAGCTTTAACTTTTAGTCGCTTTCCTCTTTTCCCACTTCTATATAATGAAAAAAATTCCACTATTGGACTGTTTCTTTACCTACTTTTAGCTTAATTTCTTGTTTATCAAGGACCCCACAACTCAATTTTCATTCATAGATCCGATATTTGCTCAAATTTGTGTTTATAAAGTTCCTATCTTTGTGGGGTTTTGGAGTTTTTTCTTGTAATTTGCTAGAAAAAAAGTTTAATTTTGTTTTGTTTGTTCATGTTTGTGTTTGGGGTTGTTGTTTCTTGATGATTTATTTCGACTTAGATTATAAGATTTCCCCTCCAAGCCCTTCATTTTCTTATTCAATTTCATCTAATTTTCTTACATCTGATATTTTCTTGATAAAGTGTGTTAATTGTTTCCATTTTCGTTTAAAAGATTGTTTTTGTGAAGGGAAAATGGGGGATCGTTTGAGGTCAACTTCAATGGAGGATTTGCCAGTTCATTTGATTCTTGAAATATTGATGTCGGGTCGATTAGCTGTTATTGACTTAATAAGTTTAGAGCTAACTTCAAGGACTTTTAGGGGAACACATGGTTTGTTTCCTAAAAAGTTCAAGTCTTTGGTAGATTATGCTGCTTTTCAGCTTTCTGGATTGAGTTCAATCTATGCTTCTTTGCATTGTAATGCTCAGGAAGAGCTGTTGAAGCGATGTAACGGCAATTGGAAGCGTCTTTTGAGGTTCTTGATGGCTGTGGAACAGTCCTCTGATATGGTTGAAACCTCTGCAGGCAATGTACTATTTCTTTGGAAAACTTATAATTCATTTACCAATGTTTAATTTGTTTGGTTGATTGCTATTTTAGGACTAATAAATATATGGTTGAAATGTTACTTATCAAAATACACACATAGATGGATGGAATGTTTTAAGACACTATTTTTGTTGTTGTTAGTCATGAGATATGCTTGTTGATGGAGGCCAGGGGCGGAGCCAGATAGGGCCAAAAATGACACTTTTTGAACCCCCTTCGACTTCTTCGTGTGTTTACTTCTTCGTATTTTGAACCCCCTTCGGCTTCTTCATGTGTTTACTTCTTCGTATTTTAAACCCCTTAGTGAAAATTTGGAGTCTTCAACAGGATGGAGCGTGTGATTCCTCTGCTTCACACATAGCAGTCAGTACTAGGGTATCTTTTTTTGTTTGGTTAGGGAATTTTATGTAAGGTTTAGTGAATTATTTAGTATTACAAAGAAATGAGACTAAATAGAATGGAATGGATAACGATTATTCATATTGCCGATCTCACTATTTTGTGATTGAGGTTTAGTTGCTGATTGATTTCTATCTTTCTGATCTTAATATCTCTAGATTTTAGTTACTCGCTCTACTAGAATAATCTGCAGCTAGGACTTCATCATTTGTTGTTACTTACTGTAACAAGTTATCGGCAGATGCAAATAAGGAGTGGCAGGTATCACACACTGCTAATCAATGATTCAGCAGCATACTCTTGTGGTTCCAGTTTATGCGGCGTCCTTGGTCATGGGCCTGAAACAACTCAGTGTGTGGAATTTACTCGAATTAACTTTCCTGTTCCCGTACAAGTTGCCCAAGTTTCAGCTTCGCATAATCATGCTGCTTTTGTCACAGGGTTTGGACAGGTTTGGCAATCGTCATATATTATCAACTACTCTTATTTTTATTACAGTAATTTACCTTTTACGTGCACTTTGTTTTTTGCATGCATGATGTGGAAATCCTCATTCTGTTGAGGAGTAACGTAAAGAAAGTGAAAGAGGAAGAATGTAATTGGAAACAAGCAATCCAATCTCATTTTCTGTTTTCTTGAGAATTATTTTAGGAGAGGTTCCTTTGGAAGACTGATACTAATATTGTTGAAATATATATTGACTTTGAAAAATGCAAGAACTGCCACTCCATGCCACTCTGCAAAAAAAATTCTTACTATTTTAGTATGAGTTAGACCTAAAACTTACTGGCAAGTTGTGGTCAATGAAGTGGATTTAGTGGGTTCTAACCTTGGAGACTAGTAACAAAAAATACTAGGTGAATTCTTCCTATTTGCCTAAGCTTTAGTGTACAATGCTAGTCTATACTTTGCTGGTGGGAGGTAATAGGAATAGTTAAGGTGAGCGTAAACTGACCCAAACACCATTGTTATAATAACAATATAGACAATCCATTATTTAGACCTAAAGCTTCCAAATACTTCTATTATATCCAGCATTTTGGATTATCAGCTTAGCTTGTATTCCATCAAATTATCATACTTGCTTTCCGTTACTTCACCCCAAGAGTGTTGGGTTTTTGAAAGACACGTGGTCGTGATTTCCCTTAGTTAGAGATGTTCCTAATCAATATAGTGCACTAGTCCAGGGTTCCACTCCTATGTTTCTATCCAAGTGCTGGTCAAATACTTCTGCTCACTTTTTCCTTCCCCTTATGGAGAAAATCAGTCATCATTCTGCCAATTTGTGATGACTAGTGCTACTGCAATAAAATAAGATAGACAAAAAAAATATTCTATACCGAGCGGATCAGTGCACCTTACGATGAGAGAGCCTCTCAAGTGTTGTACCGCTTAGACACATCCCTTTACCATAGTCCACAGTAGGTTTCAATATTCAAAGTGTGTTAGAGAATCTTTCTCTGTTGTAAATATGCTAAAAACTGCCAAATTTTGTCTTCTTCTACAACATAGAATGTATATACGTACTATTGGAATGAATTTTATATTATTCATGAGGTTTACAATTCTTGGTATAGGTGTTCACATGTGGAGATAACTCATCATACTGTTGTGGGCATAGCGACACCGGACGCCCAATCTTCAGGCCAAGAATGGTTGAAGCATTGAAGAATATTCCTGTCAAGCAGGTAAATTTCTTTCTATCATGTCGTGTCATCTAATTGACGGGTTACCTCAATACATGTAAACAGATCAGGATTCTTTTTTTTTTTTTTTTGAAAAGGTAAGTTAATAGAGATTGGGATTCTATACATGGTTTACGACTAAGTGGATCTTTTAGTTCTACTAGATCAATTTATGGGAATAAACGGTACTGCATCAAGATTTATTCTTTTGTTTGGAGGAGAACTGGAAAAGAAAAATGATGTGATGATTTGAAATATCTGCAACTTAAAGTGATGATACTAGGAGGATTTTAGAATCTGCCAGGAATTTCTGGTCTCTCTTATCAAGACCAGCTACGAAAGAAATAAGAAACCTAAGGATAAACTCCGTTAAGTTTTAATAGCATAATTCAAGTTGTGAATGACATAAACACCTTCTTGTTCCTATGTTTAATTGCAATAAGCTATCTGTCATTTCTTGAAATGCTTTTTGATAAAAATGGATCGACAAGCCACTGTTGAATAAATGAAGGCTAAAAATGAAAACAAAGGTATTTTTAAGATCCAAAATCAGAAGACCCATGCATCACAAGGATAAATCTTCTATTTCCCATACAACTACTGAAGGTGAGAAACAGAGTTAGGCAACACCTATGAAATGTCCATTAGTTTTAGTTGCAAATTGGAAATACCATTGTAGGTACTACGGTTCTAATGCGGATCTAATTGGTTCCCAGCAATGTGTATGTGATGCTCTTCTGCATTTTGTCATTGTCTGTAAATGTTTTGGGTTCGTTTTTCTTTAAAGTTGGGCTTACTTTTGTAGTATCTTTGAAAAAGTACTCTCTCTGTTTCAATTGATTTGTCTGATTTTGATTATACACGGAGTTTCTTAAGTAAGGAAGATTTTTGAATAGGATATATGGAATGTATTAAAATGCCCTTAAATCTTGTGTCTTAAACATTCCATGTGGTAAGTTGGAATTAAAGAGTTGCCTAACAAGGAAAGAGACATTCTTTTTGAAACATACTAAAAAGTGAAGTATGACAAACAAATTGAATAGGAGGGAATAATAAATAAATTGCTGAATTAATGCTACATGGGGTTCCAGTCATCATTTAATGAATTTAACCAATTGGAAATTTTTATGCTGTGTAAATTGCATGGTAGAGATAAAAACACTTCATTGTCCTACAGGAGGATGTTGCCGTTAAGTTTTGTCATGAATACAATGCTCACTACTGTTGGAACTGGTTCAGGTTGCTGCAGGTCTCAGTTTTACTATGTTTCTCACTAGGAAAGGTCATGTTTTCACATGCGGAACTAACGCACATGGTCAACTTGGTCATGGTGACACGTCGGATAGGCCAACACCGACATGCATAGAATTACTGGCATCTATTGGTTCTATAGTTCAGATTGCTGCTGGTCCTAGTTATGCACTTGCGGTGTCTGATGATGGGACTCTGTACTCTTTTGGTTCGGGTACTAATTTCTGCCTTGGTCATGGAGAACAGCAGAATGAACTTCAGCCACGTGCAATCCAGTCGTTTAAGAGGAAGGGCATTAATGTGGCTCGTGTTTCTGCTGGCGATGAGCATGTTGTGGCACTGGATTCCACTGGATATGTAAGTCATTGTAACTAAAATAACACGATAGTATAATTTCATTTAAGATGTATGCTAAAAGTTGCTTGACTTACCACTATACACCGGGAAAAAATAACTGCAGAAAAGAATAAAGTGCTAGTGACGACTGACGATTGATTTTCGTGATTTCAGGTATATACTTGGGGGAAAGGTTATTGTGGTGCATTGGGGCATGGTGATGAGATTGATAAGACTACTCCGTCACACTTGACCAGCCTTAAGAGCCATCTAGCAGTTCAGGTCTGGCATTCTTTTACATTTGCTAGTCGACATTACAAGACCAGTATTAACTAAGGCAACATTTGGAAACATGAAATAACTCAAACTAGTGTATAACGCAAGTAATATGATACAAAATAATTCAAGGCTTGTAAAATATATAACAGTCTTCCTAGTCCTAGCTTTATTTTGCCTGCCCCGTCTTTTAATTATTTACTTGTATTAAATTTTATGATTTTGGTAGGTTTGTGCAAGCAAGAGGAAAACGTTTGTCCTGGTGGACAATGGTTCTGTTTATGGCTTTGGCTGGATGGGCTTTGGTAGCCTCGGATTCCTTGACAGAGGAGCATCAAATAAAGTTTTGAAGCCTCGGATCCTGGAGAGCTTGAGATCCCATCACATATCTCAAATTAGCACTGGCTTATACCACACTGTAGTTGTTACAAATTGTGGACGAGTCTTTGGATTTGGAGACAACGAAAGAGCCCAACTTGGGCATGATGCAGTAAGGGGATGCCTTGAACCTACTGAAATGTTGCATGAATAATGCAAGCAATAGCGGAAAAACACGCCTCGTACAAGAATGTACTAGTATCGAGCACTAAAGTGCCAAAGTCGTCTAGTACATGTTACTAATCAAATAATGTATATATTGACCAGACCAATATTGTTTGTAGAGTGTTATATAACATTCCAAAAAAGGACTTTAAATGTTTTGCTTTGTTTTTTATTTGTTTATTGATTAAATCTTTTGTTAGTGTTCTTGTGTAAAGGAATATTTTGTTGTATGATACAAAAAAACAATCATACATTATTGTCTTCTGAAGTTCATTACAACCTCTTCCTCATCCCAGGTACAGAAGAGCAGAAAACAACATTAATTAAAGTCTTGAAAAGATCAATTACTCTTTAATGGAGACTTTCAACATGTTAAAAAGAGTCACAATTTCTACCTCGCTGCAATCGTCTTCAATTACCCAAACATAAATTCACTCGATATGCAATCGCCTGGATCATTACAGCCACAATTCATCACATGCAATCGTCTTCAATATTTTAGTTTGTTAAGGGCTGAGTTATGTATTTATTTTATTTTGATCAATTTGAAAGAATACAAATAATTAATAACAGAATGGAGAAAATCATGGAACAGAAAATTTCAAAAAGATAAAAGAAAATTAAAATTTAACATCAGTTACGTTTTTGAAAGAGCATATGTTGCCATTTTTCTTTCTAACATTTTTTCCCTTTGTTCTTAAGAATTTCAATTTTTTTTAAAATAGTAGTTTGTATTTTATATCTTATATGAGTGGAAGTGTTGGAAAATTTCTAATGCCCTCTGTTTTGAATATTTAAATGTTTGAACTTCTTTGAATATGTGTTCATCCGAAATGTATTCGAATACCTAATGATATGTATAACTAATTTCAATTATAAAAATTGTTGGTATTGATTTATGATGAATACAACTCTTTGGCATTCTAGTTCAAGTACAAAAATAAAGGCAGTTGTGAAGTATATACCAAAATATAAATACAAATTAGTTGTAAATCGAAATGATATTGAAAAATACGCGATGAATACATAATACATAGAATAAGTTGTATTCAAAATAAATTGTATTTATATTTCAATATCCAGTTTTGATATATTATTATTTCATTTTAAATTTGCATAAAGTATTTTCTGGCTCAGTTTTTATTTCAAATATTAGGTTGTATTTCAATATCATTTTGTATATCAAACGCATAATGAATATCAATAATTTTGTATTCCCCTTCTTATGATGTATTCGTTGTAATTTTATATATTATGTATTCATAAAAATTATATTGCTTTAGCCAAATAAAATACAAAATATGTCTTACTAAGTTAGGATATCAAATATCAGGTTGTATTTCAGTATGATTTTGTATTTCAAATGAAAAAATGAATACCAATAAGTTTCTATTTCTCTTCTTATAATGCATTAGTCACAATTCTATAAATTATGTATTCAATCATAATATATAGAATTGCAACGGATACATTATAGGGAAAAGGTCTTGATTTACCCCCGAACTTTATGATTTGGAGTTGATATACCCTCCATTTAAAAAATGGCTCATATATGCCCTTGTCGTTGAAGATATGGCTCATATATGCCCTTTTACTTAACAAATTAATATTTAATAAATTAAAATTTTATTTTTTTTAGCTTTAATTTAAGAAAATGCCACGTGTCATTTAAAATACCCCACCTTCCACCATACACACCCGATCCAATTGGAAACAAAAAAAACTCACCCACTCAAATTAACTTTACCCATTTCATTTCATCGTTTCCACCTCAACATAAACAAAAATAAAAAAAATTGTTAGGATCCGGTGAGCTTTACGATCCTGGGATCAGGAATGTAGAAGATCCACCATTGAAGCCAATGGTAATTTACAAGGATGGAAAAGAGGTCTTGAATATTTGAAGGAATAGGAAACATGGGAATCAAACAAGGATTGCATTTAAAGGGGATGCGAGAGGAATCTCGACCCTTCGGATCTGTCATATTCTCCAAATAAAACTACTTGGAAGGGCAAGGAAGCATTCACTATCAGTCAATTACAAGTTGAAGTAAAGAAGAAGAGAGTGAATCAACTGACAATGAAGGAAAAATGGCCCGTGGATACTACTATATTTCTGAATTTGCAAACTTTAAATATTAGATTCCAAGGCTCGGTTGCAGATTTGTGATTTGTGCCTAAGTAACTTTTGGTTTATTGTAATGGTTTATGACAACTTTTGATGAATCTTATTAGGCCTTATGTAATGGATTTATCAACTTTTGTATCATTTAGTAATGAAATGAACATGTTTGAAACATTCAAAAATGAGATAGAACCATCAATGCCTCGTTGACATTTCACGTCAGAGCTAAAATCATATTTCAAGAATCACTCGAACTGCAGAAATACTTCTCATTTATCACTAATATTTCATCTCCGAGATGACTCCAAATAAATCTAGGGCATCATCTAAGCTATCTACTACTTCAAAGAAGTTTGTGAAAAATGCTAATTTCCGTCGTAAGTTAAACAATTTTGAGACCTATTGACTCTTGTTTAGAGCTCACCAGAACCCTCACAAAATTTTTAATTTTTGTTTCAT
The DNA here is from genome assembly GCF_019186545.1 of Solanum stenotomum. NCBI lineage: Eukaryota > Viridiplantae > Streptophyta > Magnoliopsida > Solanales > Solanaceae > Solanum > Solanum stenotomum. The sequence goes on from NC_064293.1 coordinate 40,583,016, forward strand.
TTGAGCGTGGAAACTAAAAACACCAAAATGAAATGAGTTGGGTTAATTTGAGTGAGTGGGTTTTTTTTTCTCCAATTGGGTTGGTGGGTATGGTGGAAGGTGGGGTATTTTAAATGCCACATGGCATTTTCTTAAATTAAAGCTAAAAAAATGAATTTTTAATTTATTAAATACTAATTTGTTAAGTAAAAGGGCATATATGAGCTATTTTTATAATGACAGGGGCATATATAAGCCATTTTTTAAACGGAGGGTATATCAGTTCCAAATTATAAAGTTCAGGGTTAAATCAGGACCTTTTCCCTACATTATATACCTATTTGAATGACTACAAACTAAAAAAGAAATACAATGTTTTAAAATAAAAATACAAATGATGAGTAAAAGAAAAATACAATTTTGCAGACTCCTCCTCCTTCTCCTCATCCTCCTCCTTCTCCTCCTCCTTCTTCTTCTTCTTCTTCCCGATTTTCTTCATCAAAACCGAATCTGAATTCGTATTCACTTGTGCATTAGTAACCCTATAAGCAAAAATCAAAATTATTAAACATGACTGTATAAAAAATCAAACAATATATGATGTATGGGTGCTAATGTAGATTAACAAAATCTACTAAATCTCAAATATGAAAACAAAATCACAATCGAGAAATCTCTTGAATTAATAAAGAGATTTCATTTAACAATCGATAAAATTTCTTGAAATAAAATATATATTTGATGAACAATTTGGAAATGAGATTGATAATGGCTATTGATTTAATTTGGAAAGGTGGGGGTAGAAACGTGAAAGGTGAAGAAGGAAGGTTAATGGGTATTGGTTTAATTTTTTTTCTTCTTTTTAAACGGTTGTTGGTTTAGAATTTGGTCCAATATAGGACTATTTTCATAAATAAAATTAATTTTAAATAATAAAATCTGAATACATATTATTTTCTAAAATATTGTGATTCTGTCATTTTAAATTAATATTTTAAAGTGTTGTTGTTTGGACTAATTATGTTAGGTATTATGACTTAATTGCTAATTTTTGCTTAATTTTATATATTAGAGTAACATGTTTTGATACAATTATATTTGGCTAACGAATATAATTATTTTTGGAAAAAATTACAGAAATTCCACATTTTAATTTACTTATTACTATTATCCCCTATAAGTTTTACAAATCTCCAAAATCTCTCATTTTCGCGCATCAGATTAGTGTATCAACGCTCATATTATTGTATCTCGCGCATCAGATTAATGTATCAGTGGTTATAATATTGTATCTCGCACATCAAATTAATGTATCAGCGTTTATATTATTGTATCTCGCCCATGTATCAGCGTTTATATTATTGTATCTCGTGCATCAGATTAATGTATCAGCGCTTATATTATTGTATCTCATCCATCAGATTAATGTATCAGCGCTTATATTATTGTATTTGTTTGAGAAATTTCTGTAATTATCAACTTTTAAGGGATAAATTGTAATTTTGCCTTAAAAATATGTGATTTTTATAATTTGCCCTTTTTTTTACCAACCGCAAAAAGTGTAACTTGCTGTTACTTTTCCTATTGGACCAAGAATGAAGCAGCCCATTAATATGATGGCCCAGAAGCCCATTAATTAAAAGTGCACAAACAGTCACCGGCGCTGCAAAGGCAATAGCAAAACCCCAGTCTTCGCCGTCACATTTCAACCATGGCGACGCTTAAAGAGATCTTAACACGCCGCCCTATCTCTGCCACAATCCGTCTCACCGTCGATGCGGGAGCAGCTAAGCCCGGACCACCAGTAGGGCCGGCCCTCGGTCAGTACAAGCTGAACTCCATGGCATTCTGTAAGGACTTCAACGCTAGGACCCAGAAGTTCAAGGCTGGAACACCAATGGCGGTGACTATCACCGCATTCAAGGATGGGACTTTCGATTTCATTGTTAAGTCTCCGTCAGTAACTTGGTACCTAAAGCAGGCCGCTGGAATTGATCTGGGAAGTGGCCGCCCGGGCCATGTAACGGCGTCGACGTTAACCCTAAAGCACGTTTATGAAATTGCGAAAATCAAGCAGAGTGACCCTTTTTGCCAGTACATGCCTTTGGAGTCAATTTGCAAGTCTATTATTGGGACGGCGAATTCTATGGGGATTAAAGTTCAGAAAGAGCTGGATTGATTGAAACTGTTGTGTGGGTATTTCTGTATCTTTCTCTTTTTCTTTGTAAGATTTGGAAATGAGAGTGATAAAGTTGTTTAAAGCAATGATTTTGTTGTGTAAGGAAGCATGATATGTGTTAGGGATGTTATCCTAGCAATAAAAATAGCTTTTTTTGAAGTTCATTAGAGGTATTCAAGCAAGTTCAATGCTTTTCATAATATACTGTTATTGTGAATCTTAGAGCAGAATGAGCTAAAACATGTTGATTATAATGCCACTCTTTTTTCTATTTTTGTGTGTCAGCATTAGGGCATGTTTTCCCTCAGATAGAACTAAGGATGAACAATTACTGTACAATTTTTGTTGTTGATGCACACTCTTTTACCATTATAGTATTCCCTCTAAGTAGCATCTTGGTTAGAGAAAGGACGATTGTGGTTATAAGGATGTAGCTTAGGAATAGTAGTTAATATAGTAAACCTGCTTTGTGGTGTTACATATCGATCCATACTTGGTGCATGTTGTCACAACTTATTTTGCATCTTGAATTGTATGTGTTAACTGTTTGTGTCTGGCTGTTCCTTTGGGTACGTCCAATAGAATTGGAATAATAGCATTAGAGAATCTATTGTTTGAAAAAACGTACAATACAATAATTTCTCATATCGAATTCGCTCCTGATGCACAATTGGGAATTGGTCCAACATTAACTGTCTGTTTTTGTCACCGAATACAATTAGACTCTTTAGGGTTTCCTTGGAGATTCCTTGCTTGAAATTGTAGTTAGTTTATCTCATATGTTTGATCTGTTAGATTGGCATTCTTCTAAGGATCAATCAGCACACCTTTTTTTTTTGGGGTCAAATCCTCCTCATAAATTTTGCTTTTCCTGATTTATATACTTTTCCATTGGTGATAGTCCATAATCTTAGTCATCTAAAATAGACCTATCTATATTTTCATAATGTCTTTATGTAGAAATAGATTCCTTTGCCACCTCTTGCATTTTGCATCGATTTGGCTGCTTGGTGTCTGTCTTTATGTTTAATTGTCGGTCCCCTTTGCATCGCTATGCTGTTGAAACCGTTATTGCTGTTATATTTTCTTTGCCTCAGTCTGTTCTTTCTCATTTTTTGCGCATCTAAGTTTCCTGTTGGGAGGTGTTTAGTTAGTGCCAGGTTTGATCAGTGATTGCATAGCAGTTCAAACCATCTATGAACCTATGTTCGTTAACTATTTATACTTGATGTTCGTTAACTATTTATGCTTGTATCATACTACAGCCTGCAATTACCAGGGCTCATTGAGAAAAAATCTAGCTGAAGCCAGAACTTTGCTGGTCTTATTATTGTATCAGATACAAATCCAAGCACCTTAGCTGGAAGTGTGATTTTTGTTAGTTTTAACATTGTGAACTTTGACTTTTTACTTGATTGACCTGGTTGATATAGTAACTTCATTAACCCTCAGGGGTTGGCCTGCTGGCAATTGACTTGAGCCTTGGGGTTTGCTCCCTTTCAAGGTCTCAAGTTCGAAACCCACTAGGTGCAAACAATTTCTGAGGGCCATCGGACTGGGTAAAACCTGAATTAACCGTGGTGCACTTGCGGGAAACTCCTTGCCGAGGGCCTGTGCACCCCCGGGACTAGTCGGGGCTCAAAGAGACTCGGACACCCGGTGCAAATAAAAAAAAAATATAGTAACTTCATTTGATCTAGACTTTTGATGCTTCTGCGTTGACATTTTTCTTTCTAGTTTTGGGCATGAAAGAGCACTTCTTTTCATGCTATGACAGCAATACGTGGTCGGTTGATTTTTGTATTTTTGGGTGTTACTGCTTTGTTGAAGTTACTGTTTTATGCTGTTCTAGTTTTCTTTAACCTAGACAATCCTGGAAGTATCTGCATTACACAATTTTACGTCGGGTAGCGGAATGTCGTAAATCTCATGAACACTCTAGTGTTACTCTTCTTTCTAGTGTGAAGAAGGGTATATAGAAGATATCTATTCACGGTTTAAGATATAGGGCCTACTTTGTTTCTCTTTACTTCCTGATCAAAAAATTGTCTTTCTTTATTTTCTTTTAGTCTTAGTTCTTAGGTTATCTAGAAGTTTTAAGAGGACAGTTTACTAGGAATATTGATCTTAGGTTACTGTGGTTATTTGGATCTCATAATGCACATTTTTTGTTGTTGCGTAGTCTCTTCATAGTTGTAGAGCTAATATATTGTTTGATGATGCAAATCCAACCAACTTCAACATCGGAATTCATAAAAGCAAGTTCATCTTCAGTATATATTGACCTTTTAATTTGTGAAGTAGACAAGCTGGTGTTATGGGTGACTCTTGGTTATTGGGGATTTTTAGTGCATACCTGCATGTAGTCTCTTGTTTTGTTCTGTTAAGCCCACAAGTTTGCTCCAGGGTTACTGGCAGCAATGGTTTGTTCATGTGAGGTATGTCACCGCAAGTTTCTGTTCATGTTTTTGCATAAATGAAGTTTCATCCTTTTTCCAAAGCAATGATATGCCTGCTTGTGAAATGTGAGGTATATCACCAAAGTGGGTATGAATTCCACTGAAATCTTGAAAGCTATTTCTCAGTTTTGTAATCTAGATAACTGTTTCCTAAAAAGTTTTCTCAGTTTATCTGGAATCTTGAAAGATCTTTATAATGCTCTGATATTCTACAACAACAACATACCCTGTGAAATATACACAAACCTTACCACTACCTCGTGGATGTAGAGTGACTGTTTTCAAAAGACCCTCGACTCATACGAAAGAACTAGACAGTGAAACTACTCAAAGGTGAATATTACTACATTTAGATGCTATAAACATAACATTTTTGAGTTCTTTTCAAAATAATTCTCATCACCTCATGAGGGATAGTTTTGGTTCAATAACACACCTTGTGTTGCATTTTTGTTCAGCAAATATCTGCATGAAAAAGGGGTAGTGTCTAGACTCCAGGTCATTACAAAAAGGAACAGTGATTTTGTCCCCAAAGTTTAATATCAAGAAAGGACAAACAAATAAGCCAAGGCGAGTCGCCACAAATGGGGTTAAAAAGAGCAAAAGTTGACGAAAAGACAGAATCTTCTTATCCAAAAGGGGATAATAATTGATGAGCCACCCAAAATAAATAATTTTGGGACTTGTTGATTAGACGATAACAAGAAAGAAAAACGAACGATGACCAATAAAACATCAATCTTAAAATGCTTCTGGATATTCTATGAGTTGCTGTGACTTTTCTTATTTTCTTTTAATATCACTTTACCTTCTTTTTGTTTCTACGATCAAAACACTTAGATATTCCTGATGCTAACGTATCTTAGAAGATATGCTGCAAAATATTTAAGCACACAAATGAAAGGGTTAATAATATTAAGACACATTTCTTAATGCAAAATGTTTTAGCTTGGTGTTTGTTTCTTAATTCAAAGGATAAAAACTTAACAAATTTCAAATACAACTGTTTTACAGAAATATTTCATACACTTGAAGACCAAATCTATAATCATTCTGAGTTTTTCAAACTGCTCATTCTCTTCGTATGAAAAGTAGGAGTATGATATTGTATTTTCCATGAATTTTTTGTGCGTAATAACTATGCAACGTGTCCAGTTCGTATTAGTGATTTTCTTTATATTAATGATGATGATGGTTGACAAATGATAATTTATTGACAGAGCCTCCCTCCATAAATGACCAATTCAAAAGTTTTTTTGTTCCTTATAATAATAGAGGGGGGAAAACGACGTTTTAATGATCTTATCATCTTCCTTTTCGACCACAAACGAACCAAAGAGAAACAAGGAAAGCAAAAGAAAACTTTCTCTAACGTTTAGTTATGAAATATCTACTTTCTAATGTTTACTATATAAAAAAATCTCTCTTACTTAAATTTACTACTAACATACAATTAATGTCTAAATCAAGGCCCCATTACGTAAGAAAACAATTAATTTATATGTACTGATAATAATTTTTTAAATATTATCAGTGAATATAAATCGATGCATTAGTTACTTTTTTCTTTCACATTTACGTGTTCATTTTATTAAAAAAGTAGATGGTATACTTTTACTTGTTCAGTTTAGAAAATCAAAAAATAATTAATATTTTCTACTATCTATGTTATTAAGTACTATTCATTTTAAAAATAATACTTTATTTATTGTTTTTTTTAGGAATATGTCAAATCAAACCTGAACAAATAAATATGAAATATCATTTAGGCTACACTCAACAAATAAAAGTTTCCTTTTCACAAGGAGCTTGAGAGATTTACGGTGTGAATTCAGATTAATCGAATATGAAAAAATAAAATAAAAACAACTACTTGTAGTTGTTTAAAGGGATAAGGGTCTGAAAAATACCTCAACTTTGGTCGAATTTGCTGTTGCGATACTAAACTTTCATAAGGATCTATTATCTCCCTAGACTATTTAATACCGTATTTTAAACATATATTTTTGCCCACATGGACATAAAAAATAATGCAAAATTATAAATAGTAATGTATCCACGTGGGCACATATATACCTTTAAAATACACTATTAAATAGTTCAGGGGTAAAAAATACGATATTAAATAATTTACGAAGATAATAGATCATTATGAAAGTTTAGTATCGCAACAACAAATTCAACCAAAGTTGGTATTTTTCAGCCTCTTCCCATGTTTAAATGGTTCATTCAATGACCAAGATTAGAACAAAAGAATTTATGTAGTATTTGAAATGACTAACACAATTGTCACTATTTTATTTTTGTTACATTGTTTGGTAGTTTCAACTTGCTCTGATTTGGAAATCTTACAGCTCTGCATGCCCCACAGCCGTCGGCAGCTTAAAGACTAGAATATTAAACTTGAAAACTCATACCAAATATACCTTGTTTCCAAGAAGATTCAAAAAGAGAAAGAAAAAAGATTCAATCTTGATTTTTGTTCTTGTTAATCAAATCTTAAAGTTTTGATTTTTAATATCTGGGGTTTGTGTAAAACTTTGATTGGATTCTTGATTTTGGGATATTAAGACTATGGGGTTCAAGAAAGATGAAGCAAGTTCATCTTCTCATGTTTTGAGTATCCCAAGAGAAGATACACCACTTCTAGGCAAGATTCAACATCTTTCTTCTCCTTCCAAGACTTTTGCTAATGTTTTCATAGCCATAGTTGGAGCTGGAGTTCTTGGTCTTCCTTACACCTTTAAGAGAACTGGATGGGTTATGGGTTCTATCATGCTCTTCTCAGTTGCCTTTCTTACTTACTACTGTATGATGCTTTTGGTCTATTCAAGGCGTAAGGTTGAATCCCACATCAAAGCTGCAAAAATTTCATCTTTTGGTGATTTGGGGTTTGCTGTGTGTGGACCTGTTGGTAGATTGTCTGTTGATCTTATGATTATTCTATCTCAAGCTGGTTTTTGTGTTAGTTACTTGATTTTTGTGGCTAATACTTTAGCATATTTGTTCAACTATTCAATTGCAAAACCAGATCCCAAAATCTTGGGATTTTCACCCAAGGCAGCTTATATATGGGGCTGTTTCCCATTTCAGTTGGGGTTGAATTCAGTTCCCACACTGACCCTTTTAGCCCCTTTGAGTATTTTTGCTGATATTGTTGAATTAGGAGCTATGGGTGTAGTGATGGTTGAGGATGTGATGATTTACCTCCAGAACAGGCCTGTTCTTGAAATGTTTGGTGGGTTCAATGTGTTTTTCTATGGACTTGGTGTGGCTGTGTATGCTTTTGAAGGGATTGGAATGGTCTTGCCTCTGGAATCAGAGACAAGAGACAAGGACAAGTTTGGGAAAATCTTGGGATTGGCAATGGGCTTCATATCTTTGTTGTTTGGTGCTTTTGGAGTATTGGGCTACTTTGCATTTGGCGAAGACACTAAAGATATAATCACTACTAATCTTGGGCAGGGATTGCTCAGCACCTTTGTTCAACTTGGCCTTTGCATAAACCTGTTTTTCACTTTCCCCCTTATGATGAATCCTGTCTATGAAGTAATGGAAAGGAGATTCTGGGAAGGCAGGTACTGTGTGTGGCTGAGATGGCTTATGGTTTTAGCAGTGACTTTTATTGCATTGGCGGTCCCCAATTTTGCTGATTTCTTGTCACTTGTTGGGAGCAGTGTGTGCATTGTTTTGGGATTTGTGTTGCCTTCTTTGTTTCACATAATTGTGTTCAAAGATGAATTGAGATGGCATGGTTTCGCTTCTGATGCTGCATTGATTGTCATGGGCACAATTTTTGCCGTCTATGGAACCTCTTCTTCCCTGATGGAGATCTTAGCAAAAAAAGCTTAGTTTCTTTTCCTCATAGCATTTCATAAGATATATATTGAAGAGATTGTTTTTATTCCTAAGCAAAGGGTAAGTAAGTCCACACTTTGTTCCTACTAGTAATTTATTTGTTAAGCTATTATTTGTGAGTATGTTGAGGGGTGTGAGAGTCATATTCTTGTATGATTGAATATTTACTGTAAGAAGTTATAATTACTCAAAAATGACCAATTTGGTTCTCTCTTCTTTATACTATACTCCACTTGTTATGTTATTCATTATAATATGTTTTGGGAATTGATTCACCACATTTGATCATCTTCACTTTTAAAACATGAAGTTAAAGACTCTAGAAGTTGCTTGGTAGAAATCATTTCAAAGACTAATTTATGTATGAACTTGGTTTTTGAGGTTTCTTGTGCTATCAAAATACATGAACATTTGAAGTTCTTGTGATCATATGGATGTATATCACTGTGATCGAAATACATGATATGTTAATTTATTTACACTCAGAACTAAAACAAATAGATGCATAACATATGTTTGTATATAGACGTTTTTCACTTAACTATGATTAATTAAAATATTTGTTATAGATTTTTGTTTCATTCAATGACTTTATTAGTATAATAAGTTGATAGATACTTAGTTCATGAATCAAAAGATAACACATTAATATGTATTAATTTCATCCACTATAATACAGTATTAGTACTTAATCCAAATTAAGAAAAGGCATTTGAAGAAAATAGAGGTGCTTTTAATAATAATATAGTGTTTTTAAAAATCGAAAAATCGAGATTACCTGAGTGGGGTGGACTGTGGACATTAGACAAACGTGAAGATTGTGTATACCATATAAAGGATAAATCTTAAGTCCAATTGTATTAGGGGATGCCCCCAAATGGATTTCTTTTATGTACAACAAAAAATATTTCATTTTTATCAATCTTTTTTGTGTTCTTGATTGGGATTAGACAACAATGGGGTTTGAGACAGACGAAGCAAGTTCATCAACCCATGTACTGATACCTGGAGAGAATGTGCCACTTTTGGGCCAAAATCAACAACTTTCTTCTCCTTTAAAGACTTTTGCTAATATTTTCATGTCTTTAGTTGGTGCAGGAGTTCTTGGACTTCCGTACACATTCAAGAGAACAGGATGGGTAATGGGGTCTCTCTTGATCATCTCAATAGCCACTCTTTCTTATTACTGTATGATGCTTCTTGTTTATTCTAGGCATAAGCTTGAATCCCAATTTGAAGGTGCAAAAATCTCATCTTTTGGTGATTTGGGATTTGCTGTGTGTGGACCTATTGGTCGTTTTGTTGTTGATGTTATGATTGTTCTCTCCCAAGCATGTTTTTCAGTTGGATACATGATTTTCATTGGTAATACTTTAGTATATTTGTTTAATTCTTCTGTCACAGAAGCAAATCCGGGAATCTTGGGATTTTCGCCTAAATCGGTGTATATTTGGAGCTGTTTCCCATTCCAGTTGGGGTTGAATTCAATTTCAACACTAACCCTTTTAGCCCCTTTGAGTATTTTTGCTGAAATTGTTGATTTAGGAGCTTTGGGTGTAGTGATGGTTGAAGATGTGCTAATTTACCTCAAGAATAGGCCTAGTTTAGAAATGTTTGGTGGATTCAGTGTGTTTTTCTATGGTCTTGGTGTGGCTGTTTTTGCTTTTGAAGGGATGGGAATGGTGTTGCCTCTGGAATCTGAGACAAGAGACAAAAACAAATTTGGGAAAATATTGGGTTTGTCAGTTGCCTTTGTAGCATTTTTATATGGTGCTTTTGGAGCATTGGGTTACTTTGCCTTTGGGGAAGAGACCAAGGATATAATCACTACTAATTTTCGACAGGGATCGCTTAGCTGCCTGGTGCAGCTTGGCCTTTGCATAAACCTCTTCTTGGTTTTCCCACTGATGATGAATCCAGTTTATGAAGTGATGGAAAGGAGATTCTATAAAGGCAGATACTGCTTGTGGTTGAGATGGCTTGTGGTTTTGGCAGTCTGTTGTGTGGCATTGACAGTACCTAATTTTGCTGATTTCATGTCATTGGTTGGTAGCAGTGTGAGTGTTGTTTTGGGGTTTGTGTTGCCTGCTTTTTTTCACTTGATTGTCTTTTAAGGATGAGCTGGGCTGGTATAGTTTGGCTTTGGATGCTGCATTTATTTTCATGGGCACAGCTTTTGCAGTGAATGGAACCTATTCATCCTTGGCAAAGATCTTTTCAGAAATGGCTTAGCTTTTTCTTTATTTTTCATGTGAAGATAATTTTTATAAGATGCATATTTCGCACCCTGATAAATTTTTCAGTTACCCTTGGCCGATGATAAACAGCATACCAACAAGAAATAAAGAAAAAAACAATATAAGATAACTTCTTTTACTACCAATCCATAATTCAATTAGTTTAACAATACAACATAAGTGACAAGATGGAAGCACAAAATGCACCAAAAAAAAAAAAATCAGTCGCAAGGATCCCAAATCCACCTCATAAAACAAAATACCTCTCCAATATAAACTGATAAAAAATGCTCATTCTACACTTTATACATTCAATATGGGTGACCAGCAAAAGTTGTGTCCACCTTGAATCGAAAAAATAATGTGGTAGAAAAGGTCAAAATTCACATGGAAAAAAAATGTAAAAATCAAGCTAATAAAATAATAGTACAACAGAGCTTATCGTGATACTAATGCATGCCGCACACATTTTTATCTAGTCACAACATTGCATACCTACAAACAACAAACTGGCCAAAAGATAAAAATGAAATAAAGACTTCGTACTAGTACTCCATCCCATCAAAACGCTTTCCAACTATCCGAATCTCTCCTTGGTGTCTGATTCTCGACCGACGTCTTAAATGGGTCATTTGAACCAAATGGATCGGCATCATCAAAAGATGTGAAACCATGACCATGATCTGTGTCCCTGGTACTGCTCATGGAATCAAACCTACTTAGTGATTCGCGAGGAGGAAAGAGCCCAAAATTATAGTCAGAGTCTGCGGTGCTGCGAAATGAATCGAACCTAGCAAATGAGTCCCGTTGCTGGAATGAACCATGATCGTAGTCAGAGTCTCTGGTGCTGCGCATTGAATCAAATCTTGAAAGAGAGTCACGAGTGCCAAAGGGGCCACTATCATTCATGTTAAAGGAGTCAAATCTGGAGAAGCTGTTCGAGTTTTCTTCAAACCCTTCACTATGTCTTCGGGGCGAGTTTGTAGAACTGTACATAGGTGTGCTAGGAACTGAGTCCCCGAAGGCAAACGGACTCTTATTCTGGAACATATTATCTGCACTCGGGGAGCCTCCTGAATTATAAGCTGGTGTGCTAGGAACAGAATCAAAGAAGGGACTTTGCCTCGAGAACAAGGTATCAGTCTGAGTGAATCCAGAGTTGTAACTTGGGGTGCTTGGAACAGAATCAAAGAAAGGGCTTTGCTTCGGGAACGTGTTGTCTGAATAACTGAATCCAGCATTGTAACTTGGAGTGCTAGGAACAGAATCAAAGAAAGGGCTTTGCTTAGGGAAGGTGTTGTCTAACCCAGCATTGTAACTTGGCGTGCTAGGAACAGAATCAAAGGATGGCATTTGATTCGGTAGTGTGTTGATGGACTGTTTGGACCCCGTTTTAATAGGGGCTAAGCCCCAATCGTCATCTCCAAAAAGAGAAGATTCCTTAAGATTGTCATGATCTGAATCCTGCATAAACAAAGAAAGTAAGCAATATAACATGGACTTTCAGCTTTTGAATAATGTCAAAGGTATTCTACGAAACGAGACAAACTCTGCAAACGAGTAGAAGGTTGCCTAGACAATAATGTTCTACAACATGATAAGTTCTTCATCTAACCAACAGTGCAAAAGTGAAAAAGAAAATGCAAAATAATCTATTTACCTTTGCAACAGAATTAACGTCCCATGCAGCATCAGTGTCAAAGTTGGTATCAAACGTACCCCAGCCAGATCCATCAAAACCTTTATCCCTCGAGAACACAGATTCAGTACCCCAGTGTTCACTGCACTCGTAAAATCAAACGAAGAGATTCAGATTTATAGGGAACTGTACAATAATTTGTAGAAGGTGAAAACCCTCTACAATTGAGTATTCTAGGCAATTTGTGGTCATTGGAAAACAAAAGAACGTGGTATACTGAATCACAAAAACGAGGAAGAGAACCACCATATTACCTTTGGGCAGCATTGGGTGAACCATCAAAACTAGTCTCCTTCCTGTACAGAACATACTCAGAATTCTTTAATAGGAAACAAGAGAGCATGATAGACTAAATGGTCAAAAGAAGAGAGAACCGCCACATTACCTTTGCGCACCATGGGGTGAACCATCAAAATTGACATCCTTCCCGTACATAGACTCTTGGAATTCTTTTGACGGGCTTTCAACTGCAATACTCCTTGATGGACTATCAGTTGGACTTCTTGCTGTTTGCTGATGTCCATGTTCCATGTCACTAACTTCTCTAGCTTGTACATGGTTTGGCAGCTTATCTATCTTTGCATCAGTATCAGCATCAGCAGATGATTTTCCAGATTCATGTTCAGCTAAAGAAGATGCTTTCTCGCGAACCAATGAAGACTTTGTTTTAGGAGGGGCAATGACGTTTTTCACATCAAGTGTCAGCTCTTTCACAAATGTGAATCCTGGAAGAAAAAGAATTCAACAACAAAGTGAGCCAAATATGCCCTCACATCCAAAAGCAACACAAAGAAGAAATAAAACTGATTCACTGGCCTCTGGAGGCATTTTGAGTGTCAGCACTTCGATTAACAAGCTGACTTCCTAAAACATACCTTCATCTTCAAACTTATCCCACTCTTCATCCCAGTCTGCTGCAACCTCTTGGATGCCTGGTTGCCAACCTTCGAAAATACAAATAATAGTATGAGAAAGCATTTGAAAAGAATTTACATCAAAGAAAATTACAGACCAGAAAACACATTGAACTTAGGTACACAAATTTGACGCTGGTGACAGTGGCTAAAGTTATACATCACGCAACTCCTACTTGGCACTACAAATTGCTGACCAATGGAGAATACACACGGATCTCCAAAGAAAAAAATTAGCATCATATCATGAACTAAATGGTCATGAGGTAAATATAAAGAGGGAAGACTTGTATTTTGAATTGGAGGTTTCTTTAGAGAAATACTGGCCAAAAGAGTCAAATCCATAAACAGTCAGTAACAAGTTAATTCTCATGCCCCAATAAAGAATACACTCAAATTAGCTGGAAGAATGAAAGGCATCGGCTTGAGATTGACCAGTGACTTTTGGATCTCTGTTATAGGCGGTCGAATGTCCAGCTAACGTGCCTCGTGGAAAATTCTTTTTGCAGGCCCGTCCAGCTCATTATATTATTTGCCAAGAATCAAGATAGGTGAAACTCAAATGGCACTTCTAAAACAGAACAGACTCCGCTAGAGTCACAATTTCTTCCAGGGAACCATTTTTTATCATCAAGATTCTTCTCAGGAACAATAGCTTAAGTCACAATTCAGCACCCAAAATAACAAGGCATTGGAGTTATATTTTCGAAAGGATCTTCTTTATTAGATTTTACTGATTTAAAAATGAAAATATACCAATAGATGAGACAACCAAATGAAAGCTCATATCTTCACACAAAGTATAAAAGACTTGTACAATTACCAAATGGAAGCTCAAGCAGTGTAGTTGGTTTAGCTCGTAAACCATAAGTTTTGCATCGTTCATTCAGTGATTTTACTAGCTCCTCAAGGTTCACCTGAATGTGACTAGCACGGTCCTATAAAAGAGAAATGACTGCTTCAAAAAAGTTCTACTTATCTCTACCAAATTGAGTAGTGAGACAATATTCCAACCTGGATACCATCAGTCTTGCCATCTTGATCCATTTTAACAATTTCCTTGTATAGCTCCATTTTTTTCTCCTATAAAAGGTTCAGCAACATAACACCATTTAAACACAAGCCAATTTCACATGATTTACAAAGAAAATATGAGAAAGGGAAGTTAACTTTGCACCAATGCATTTGACAAAACAAATCCACAAATACCTGAATATCCCGAAAGGTGGCCTCTTCAATTGTCAATTTAGAAGCAACATCTCCTGTCTGCTTGTATTTCTCTTCATATTTTTTAGCCAATAACTCAACCTGTCAAATTCTCCATTTTAAGTTAAACAACATATATGAGATGTGGTTTCCTATGTTCAGAAAAGTTTTTACCTCTCTTTTGTCAGCGGAAGTTCTTTGAGTGATCTCATTTAGTCTATTGTCGCATCGACTTTTGTATAAAATCTGGTAAAAGAAATAACAGGAGAACACAGACCATTATAGCGTTGTAGGATCTCTTCTTTTGGTATACAATTGTTAATGAAACTATTTACCTTAACAAAAAAAAATATCTAGATCTCTGAATATAATTGATTGAAGTTGAGGTGCATAAAGATCAGGCACTCACTATTTCTTGCATCTTTGCATGGTAGAACTGAATTTTTTCTTTTGCTTCCAAAATTTCCTTCTCCAATTCCATGACCTTCAATATTATAGCATAGAGGGGGGAAATTGTATTAATTAGTGTTGGCAGTTGCAAGCACTTGGAAGTAACGCAAGCACCAACCGACATAAGAAGAGGCTCCACTAGAATTAAGTTAAATTCACACATGAAGATCCATGTCTGGTCCTTCATAGCATCAAATTAACAATTAAGGAAATTCAAAAAATGCCAAATATTCATTGATTATAGTTCTCTAAACACTGAGAAATAATCCAAAGTTAGTGCTACAACTGACATGATAACCAAGGAAATTATGATAAGACAGACACAAGACACAACAGTATCCATACCATGCATATAATTCACATTCTGAAGCAAATTAAATGTAGCATTGTTGTTTCACACATCAGACAAACTATTTGTCAATTGGTTCCGAAAGAAAAGTGTCCATTTGCCTTCTAGTACATCAGACCCAACAAATAAATACAATATAATCTAGTGTTGAAATAAAAGAAGACGGAACACACCAGCAAATACTGCCAAGTTTCCTGCAATGCACAAAACTGCATCTAGGTGCAAGTGTTAAAATGGCGGTCGCATTCGCACACTTCACTAGTAGACACATACTGTTCAAGATCCATCTCAAATTGCAATTTGTTTTCTCACTTGTTTGGTTAAAGACCCAATTCGTGAAACGTAAATTCAGATAATCATGGAAAAAGAAGGAAGTATTGGAAGAACTGAGAAAAGAGTAAGGAAGAAAGGAAATAGTAGCCGAGAAGAACAGTTAAATTTCACCTTCTTTTCTGCATCAGTTGCTTCCTGGAACTTTGAATTCAATGCATCCTGTTCCTCTTGACTAAGTTGGTCAACAAGATGCTTCTCCAGTGCAGGAACTTTAGGCTTCTGTTGACCAGACTGCACAACTTCATTGGGCTGGGGAATGGGAACTGGACGTGGAGGTCTTCCTGGAGCGCCAGAAGCTATCTGTCCTGGAACCCTTGGCCCCTGTGTTTGCTGGGAGGCTGGAAATCAAAAGAATCATGAAACTAAATCAAAAGACAAGAAACAGGAGGAGAATTATCCAGACTGATATGGATACCAAATAACATACTAGCAAAGTCCTAGACAGATTGACAGTTCTTTTTCTGCTATACAATATATACTAGAATTATATCGTGCAATACGAGGACAAATTTTTAGATGATGTTAGCTTCCCTTCTTGAAATGAGGAGGAAGAGAGTTTGATTGGGAACTGGTACCTACCTTGGAAAATAGGAGGAGGTTCAAATGAAAGTTATAGATTGCCAAATACTACTAATTTCCTCCTCCTTCTATTTGGTGCACTCTCTTCAAATAAATAGAAAGTGCTTTTACTTCTATTTCATACCTGAATGCTCAAACAAATGTTTTTTTCGAAACTTTAAATATAGCTCCAATACAGCCTCCCATCAACACAAGTACCGGGTAACTCTGTCCACAAGGCATGGACAGATGAGAAGAAATCACATAGTGCTTTTGCCTAGGCGCGGAACTACGGGGGTACAAGGGGGCTCAACTGAACCCCTTTGTCGGAAACTTACACTTTATATATAAGGTCAATTTACTTATTTATATATAAATATTAAGTTTCGAATCCTCCTAACAGGCTGCTCGGGGATGATTGATTGATTGATCTGATTGTATGCGACGGACATGTATAAATATATTTTGATGTTGTCGTTCCTACTTAAGCCGAGGGTCTTCGAAAACAGCCTCCCTACCTTGTGAAGGTAGGAGTAAGATCTGCGTACACACTACCCTCTCGAACCACACTTGGAGAATTACACTGGGTTTGTTGTTGAATTCCCTTAACACAATATGCACTGCAGCTCAGCGGCCAAAGGACATAATGTGTAGCCCACAGTTGTGGGTTCGAGTCTCGCTAGAGACATTCTTTTTACCTTTTTTTGAGAAAGGTAACTTAACATAATTGGTAACATCCTTTTTACCTTTTTGAATCCCTTTGGCAAAAGTTTTGGCACCACCCCTATTTTTGCGTCCACTGAGATTTGGACCCCGGACCTCATGGTTCTCCATCCACTTCATTGAACACTAGGCCACACCCTTGGGTGCGATAGCTAATATATTTCTAAAAGATACAAAGATGACAACAATGGCCATACAATTAACTCCCAAATATGTGGGAGAAAAAGAGAAGACAACTTTTAGTGTCTCCTCTCATCCAATATAACTTGGTCTACACAGAGATATTTTAAGGCATGCTCTGGAGGAAATTTTAGGCTCAGAGATAATTTCTCAACATTCAAATAATATTATTACAGATCAAACTATGGCTACTCATATTTTGCGATTCAAGTTTAAGTAAATTGTGAATTGGGAACATTCCATATACAAAGTTACCATCAGATGAAATGCTTATAATGCAAAGAGTGAAAGAATCTTAGCATCGAACTCAACAACCTTAAAGTTATGGCTGATCGGAACAAGATATTTAAAGACCACTTCGAGTGCCCTTATATCCCCTTTGTTCCAATTTATGTGACCTAGTTTGACTCAACACAGAGTTAAAGAATAAAATGAAAACTGGACACTTGTGACCCCAAACACGTCATAGCATTTGTGCAGCTCTAAAATATATGAATCTTGTTGCCTTGACCATGCTGTAACATTTGTGTTGTTACACAAGCTTCTCAATGAGGGTAAAATGGGAAGTATAACGTTAATTGTTTCCAGTGTCATTCTTTTTGGGAACGGACAAAAAAGGATGTGTGACATAAATGGGAATGGAAATATTATACACCTCAACACCCTTCGCATTTGTAACTTGATTTTTGGGCTACCCACTATGACTTGAATGCTGACTTACAAGTATGAAAACAGGCTTACCGAAGGTTAGGCTCTGATATCATGTAATGGGGAAGAGTCTAAGAGGCTGTTTGGATTGACTTATTTTAAGTAGCTTTTTGGCTTTTAAGCTCTATTTAACTTTTCGAAGTGTTTAGAAAAGACAAAAAGTGCTTTTAAGCACCTACTTTTAGGTCAAAAAAGTACAAAAATAAGCTGAAAGGCAAAAGTAGCTTTTTAACTTATAAGCTACTTAAAAAAGTCAATCCAAACACCCTTAAGTATCTAGTCGAAAACCTCAGTCTATAGATGGAGAGAATCAAGACCTTTATAAACGCCTTTAGAAGCCTGTATATACTAATCAAAACAGAATCAGCTGCCCTATTTGCTAATACACATATGTGCATTCACTAATCATGAGCCATGCATAATGACTATTATAAACAGAGGAAATAAATTTACCTGGCGTGTGTCTCCAAGCAACAGCACCATGTGGTGGGACAGGCTGACCAGAAGCAGGCAATAATGACTCGTCAAAAATAAGATTGGTCGGAAGGACTGAAGGAAGAGGGTGACCTTCCCTGTGCCGCTCCATCAGGTAAAGAGCAATGCAGAATTCCCTTAAAGACAGCATGCTGTCGTTGTCTTGATCAGATAAATCCCACACCTGTATCAGCACCTCTGACAAACGAAAAGCATACCATATTATTGTTCTGGAGGACCAAAAGCTCAGAGATAGAAAGAAAATTCAGCATGAGTTCTTGTGAGCAAGAAAGATGTTGTGCCAAGGGTCATAATAGACAGCACACCAATATCTTAAAAGACCTGTAAGAAAATTGTAGCCTGCTTAAAGTATGAAGTGCATAACCCCGACGGAACATAAAACGATGCGCTATACTAGAACTATTGAGAAGTAAAGAGTCACCACACATTCCAAATTTCAAGAAAAGCTACTAGATGTTTGAATAAAAACCATAGTCACTGTAAGCCTTAGAATCTTATGATGCAAAGCCCTTACCAAGCAAGAAAAAGTTTGTGCAGGCAAGAAGTGAGCTACCTAATCAAGTTCCACTATTTAATAGTATTGTGCATCCAACATAAGTATTTCAAATAGCCAATTTCACAGGGAGATATCATGATTAACTAAATAACTTATCTGGTTTAAGCTCTTCCAAACAAAGAATTATAGTTTGTAAGAAGTAAACCAACTTTCTAAAAAACTGTAGATGAATACGAAAAAAATTAAGGATAGATGATTTATCTTTTATAAGAATAATTGGACTCTAACATATCCACGTGGCTCTTAAATCTCTATCACTAATGAAATCTACGTAAATAATAAGTGTATCAAGGAATTCTTACTGAGACAACTTGTACTTCTAGTTAATAAATGAAGTACAATTACTCAATCTAGCAAATCAAATCTGAGTGCACACTTTTTTTTTGGGTGTAAAGAGGAATTCATAAATGAAGCAGAATCAATACTTAGCCTCTTAGAGTCCCAGTAAGTTAGAACATGATTTTCTTTAGTTTTTTGTTCACTTGTACATATTTCAGCACTTCCCCAGCGCTGCAGATTTGATAAAACATCATTTCTCAAAAAACAATTGCGGAACAACACAGCTACCAAAGTTGAAGGGCAAATAGCAAGTTTAAGAAGATTAAGGGGCATTAAGCACTCGCCCTTCCCACAAAGAATAATCAAACAAACTCGTGACCAACTTTCTAAATTTACAAGCTACCACAGAGATCAATCAATGTCCCAGAGTCCCAATCATCAAAATCGAAGGCTTCCAACTGCAAGTACAGCAGCAAATATTGATGTCCCCAATCACTTGATAATAACTAAAGGATACATAACACATTCAGTTGATCGTAACAAAACCAGTAATAGATATTTGTAATTACCAAATAAATATCTGTCTCGGAATTAAACAACCAGAATGAACATGGTATTTCACAAATCATCATGGCAGTAAGGAAATCAAACCTCGAGGCAGCTTCCAACTTAGAAAGAGGTTCCTTGCCTCCAGGCCAGAAATTTTTCCATCCCTGTCTGTGTCCACAGCCATAAATACTTTGCTGTACTTCTGATAATCAGACCGGTTCATTCTTGGCCAAGGAATCTGAGACTGACTAGAACGAGAATTTCCAGCTGCATTAGGATTTGCAGCAGCACTTGGCACTAAGACCTGTTGGTTTGGTCTCCCAGTCAACTGAGCTTGCTGATGCTGATTTACCGGTTGCTGTGGAAGTGCAACTTGTGAAACAATTGGGCTGACCTTTACTGGATGTTGGAGCCCTGCAGATGCAGGGACCATGGCTGGTGAGACTGGGAAGCTGCCAGCAGAAGATATACTAGGTGCGGAGTTTTGTTTTGGTTGAACTGATGCAACTGAAAAAGCATCTCCGAAAAGCGAGTCAGATGCAAATCCATTTCCTGAAACTGGAACGGCTTTAGGATCCTTAACATCTGGCTGGTTACCACGCAGAGTTGCATCATTTAAATTCGATGAACCTGGCGTTGCCAAATAAGTAGTCTTTTGTTGGTTCTGTTGTGGAGAAGCATGATCAAATCCATCCTGACTTCTAGAATTTATACTGATATTAGGAGCTTGGGAAGTAACAGCTGCTTGGGAGCCACCATTGCCAGAAAGCCAATCAGAAGAATTGGCAGGACTAAAAGCTGCCATGGTACCACCTGGCATTCCTTGACTAGAAACACCTGGTTGAGACGGGAAACTGGTGCTCGGAACAGAGGGTCGAGGAGGCCGCATATACTGGCTCTGCTGAACTGGTAAACCCTGTTGACCCCTAATGCCAAAACTTGGTGCTGCTGTTGGAGCAGCACGACTAACTGGAGGCACTGCAGCACCAGTGACTGGAGGCACTGCAGAACCAACTCTATTCGCTGGACGAGGACCTGTTACAGCTGCAAGGTTTATCTGTGGGGCAGGAATTTTAGCTGAAGTTGGCGTAAATAGTGCAGCTTTCACTATTTCTGGGGTCAACTCTCGTTTCTGCGCCACTGTAACAAGCTTAAGATAGTTGAAAAATTCCTGGCGGCTAAGGAAACCGGTACGACTTTGATCAACATATGTCCATATCTGCATAAAGGCAAAAGAACACGTGAACTGTAGTAAAAAGACATGGGGAAAATGATAGATCCAGACGTTAGACAGGAGCTGCAGATGGACATATCTGCATAAAGGCAAAAGAACACGTGAACTGTAGTAAGAAGACGAGGAAATTGATAGATCCAGGCGGTAGCAGGAGTTGCAGATGGACTATTTACGAACTATAACTTCTTCCACATCTAGATTATCTTGCAATCTGTTTCTAGACCTGTCTTCTGGCAAGCATCATAATTGTTGTTGTATTACTTTATCAAGTATCAACAACAATAATATCTGAATCTTACCACTCTAGCAGCCTGAACCACAGAGCTATCTGCAACTTTTGTTACATTCTCAAGTGGCTCTAACACATTTTAGTAATCGTCCTAGTTTCAAACTTCAAACTCTACTATTTACTATCTTCTATTCTAAGTTACCAGACTGCTATTCATTTTGTTATATTACTGGACATAAACGTTAAGATTTCAAAAATTAAAATATGCATAGCCATTTCACTACTACTCCGACTAAACTTTTCATGTACTCATATCTGCTACCCGTTTTCATATTGTTTCCGTTGAGTTCCAAATATTCATCAAATGCAACTATTGTAAATTTATCTGCTTCTTTTTACTGAATTAAACCATGTCTTTCCACCCGAAGCACCCAATTCCTGCTGCATAGCAAGAAGGTTGAAAACTCAAATGACCGGAACACTTCAAGGTATTTGACAATAAAATGTTTTGACCGCACACCACTGTAGCAATCATAGTAGAACAGGTATAAGCCATCAATAGAAATAAATCAAGTCATGGAAGAAGAGGTAGAAAGGCATGGCATGGCATAACCCTTCGGGGTGGCCCAGTGGTTTGGGCTTGGGACTTCCATGTTAGAGGTCTCAAGTTCGAAACCCCTTGCCAGCGAAAGCAAGGGGTTTGCCTTCTGGGTCGAGCTCGTCGCACCGGGCTTGCCTAGTGCGGGTTACCTCTCCTATGTGGTTTACAAGCTATTGCATAGGAGCGGGGGTTTTACCCTGTGCGCACCCAAAGGGTAGCGGCTGCGGGTTTCCCTTGTCATCAAAAAAAAAAAAAAAGGTAGAAAGGCATGGCATTGCAATGAGAAGTGAGGCAAACCAACATCCATATGTTAGTTTTAATGGGTGGGGGGTAAGGTCTACCTACACTCTACTCTCCCCACCCACTTTGGTGGATTTCACAGGTGGTATATTGTTGGGATTCAAACCAAATACGGATTAACAAGTAATAGTAGCAACTGGACTTGCAACAATTCAAATCACCGAAAAAAGACGCATACTACATGATAACTTAGTAAACTGTCGATAACTAGCTTCAATTTCCTTACTTCTCCTTCACTCTAGTAGATGAAGAAGGAAGACAATAAGAGAACACAGAAGTGGACGAACGAACCTGAGCAAGGACTGGTTTAGGCAAATTAGAGCCTTGAAAGAAGGCAACAGCCTCAACACCACTGATCCGACCATCCTGATCCAAATCTGCTCTGCGAAAATAAGCCTCAAATTGATCCGTTTGGTTCTGCGCAGCCATTACTGAACCGATTCAATCAGTTTGAGAATACTGAATTAGATCTGCGATAAGGAATTAGGGCAGGGAATTAGAGAGGTTTAAGAAGATCCCAGGTGGTGATCCGCCGCCGCCGGACAGTGGGCAGTGGTGGGATCGATAGGCGGAGGATCGAGAAAAGTGATGTCGGAAGTTCGATGGGGTTTGTGCTTCGGACAGCACAATGCACATAGCATTACTCTCTCTCTTTTGATTGCACCTTCACACCTTTGTTTTTTTTTTGTTTAAAATAAACTACGCTTTTTTTCGACAATATCATCATTGTGTGCTGTAAATTTTGTATTTATCTACTCAATTTCAATTTGTTTATTTAATTTTTATTTAATAAAAAAAAGGTTATATAAAAAAAATTAAATAATATAATTTTAAATTAGAGATATTATATTCTATATATAATAAGCTACAATACAAAGATTTTTATAGTATTTAGTTACATTGTAACTATCTTGTTAGCTTTCAACCAAAAGGAGTACTTCTTTTAAATAATAAATATGTCATTGTATGAGCTATTTATTACTCATTCCTTTTGAATTTGTTAATATGATTTTGATCTGACACATAGTTTACGAAAGTAAATTAGATTTTGAGAAAAAACATTAAGTGATACTTGAAATTGTCCCAGATTTTCAAAAAGACACTTTAACTTTGTGTGCATCCTATTACCCCACAAAACATTCAAAATCACAATAAATACACATTTTTTACACAATATTTCCACTTTGGACAAAAATATCCTTCGAATGTGCAATTTCTTAAAAACAAAAAGTGGGACCCATTATTGATGTATTGAAGGATGTTTTGGTAATTTTCCTATGATGAAATTGTTTTGTTTGTTGTTTAATTTTTTTAAAATATTTGTATAAAATATTATAAATCACAATAATTATTTGCTTAAGTATTCAAAAGATATAAAAATATGTAAAAGATCTGATTAACTCTTCAAATTTTATCAGTGACACATAAATTGGACAAATGAAATAATATATATTATTTTAAAATTACTTAGAAAGTACAATAATTTACAGTAATTAACAATATAATATTTTAAAGACAAAAAAAATTGATTGAATCTCAAAATTTTATTAGTACCACATAAATTGAGAAAGAAAAAATAACCTTTATTATTTGAAAATTGCGTAAAAGATATTACAAAGCATACAACAATAATTAGCAATTTAGAATGTTAAAAGACATAAAAAAATTTTTACCATAGTTAACAATAATTAAAAATTTAAAATATTTTAAATTAATATTCAAATTTGATTAACTCTTTAATTTTATCTTTGTCACATAAATTGAAACAAAAAATGATACATATTGGGCCCATGCTAGCACGAGCTTCAATGTCTAGTACTAATAATACTCCACAAATAGGAAAGTAGTATGTCTAACTACCTACAAATATTCTATTTTAATTTTTGATTTACCCCTATAATCATGGATCATTTATTCATTGAGTTGAAGTTATACATGTCTTGCATAATCACTTCACCCCCAATATTTCTAGGCCTATCTTTACCCCACCTCAAGCCAACACGACCAACCTTTCGAACCTTCTTTTAGGGGATTCCAAATATCTCATCTTCATATATTCGAACCATCACAAGCTCCTTTCCGCATCTTATCTTCTACAGGGTCATGATCTCACCTCTGCCTATCCCCATTCCTAATTTTATCTTTTCTAATATGTCTACACATCCATCTTAACATTCATATCTTTGCTACTCTCATCTTTAGATATGAGAGCTTTTGACTGGTCAGCAATCCGCTTACTATAATATAGTTGGTTCAACTACAATTCTGTAGAACTTATCTTTAAATTTTTACAATATATTTTTATCACAAAAACACTGAATGTGAGCCTTTATTTTATCCAATCTATCCTAATACAATGTGTGACGTTCCCACTTCCCATCAATCTCTCTACTACCTTAAATTATTGACCTCAAATATACTTGAAAATTTCTCTATTCAAGAAAGGTAACTTGTGTGTCAAGCACACCACATTTATGTTCACTTCATAAATTGCGTGATTGAACTTATACTCCAAGACTCGTTTTCTTATCTTACTTAACTTAAAATATTTAGACTTTAGGTTATGTCTCGAAGCCTTCAGTCTCCTATTAAAGTCCTTTTACGTCTTGTCAATCAATATTATATCATCCACAAAATATATTATCTCATGATCTTACTTTTGTGTTTTACACCAACTTTTTCTAATAAGCATAATTTATTATATTAAATACAAATTTAAATTTTAAATTTAGACTATACCCAAAATTTTATCAAATGATACAGAGAAGAAGAGGGTGAGAAAATATATTATTAAACAAAAAAGCATTTTCTCGCATGTCTTAAATATCCGTGCTATATCTATTTATTTTGATTTTTCACTCTATATTTGATATCCACATTAAAGCTCAATTATTTTAAATTATCGCGTAAAACCTCTTTTGGAGAAAATCTTTTCTACTAAAAATTTATACGCGGATCTTCCCTCTACCCCACCCACCCTCCGCATTGATTACCTCCTTACCCCAACCAAAGGACCATCAAGGACACACAACTTCCTTTTCCATCCCCACCATATCGATTTCCCTCATGACCAATCATGAAACTATTTCCAATATAGCAAATCTCAAAATAGTCCGTTTTTAATATTTAATGTTACGTACTTATTTTGGAGTGTTTATCGAAAAAATCTACTCTAAATATATAATTTAATTTTTAAAAATCAAATCTGAAATTTTCTAGATACTTTCAAGTAAAAATAGTCATAATAGTCCACAACGTACCAATAAAAATAGTCAAAGTAGTCCACAATGTACCAAATGGAAACTTCCACTAATTCACCGTAAAAAGAAGTCATAAAATTAATTTCTCCAATGACATTGGTGAAATATCTCTGAATTAATAGTACTTTTTAGTCACGTATTAGTTATTCTTTTTATTTTTATCCATAACAAATTATTTATATTTTTAATTTTATTTTAAAAATCACACTTCCGTCAATTATGAGCAATAAACTAATCAATAATAGTTTTACTAGAGTAATACAAACTTGTTTATATTATTATATATTAATTTCAAAATAAAATTATTGAGGCAATGCACACATTTATTAAAAAAATATTTAGAACATAAAATAAACATCATTTTTCACTTTTGTCCTTTTAGTTATTTTCAAACTATTCTTAAAAATAGTATAAATAACTCAAAATAAAATCATAAATATAAACAATTTACTCTCTTGAAATTGTCATTTATAAAATATAAATAAGGGGCAAGAATGAAAAAAATACCCAACAACTCTCTTGAACTATAAATAATTTACTTATTTTAAATTGTAGAAAAAAAGCTCAATAATTTAATTATTTTGAATGAAAAATGTAATTTTAAATTTTTTAACAACGTCAATTATAAAATATGAGACGAAAGAAGTAACAATTAATATGAGACAGAGGAAGTAATAAAAGAGAGAAAGAGCAAAAAGTGGAGCGAGTCTTGTATTGAAGGCCACATATGTTCCCTCATTAAACGCACTGTCTCGTTTCTCTATCAACCTTTTCTCTTCCCCAAAATTTACGGAGCTTTTGATATTTTCTTTGCTACTTTCTGTTAATACTCGAAACTAATAATCAAATTCGTAAACAAAGGGAACGTAGTTTTGAAATTTTCAGATCACGATTGTTTGATTCAGTCATAAACAATGTCTTGTTCATCGTCGTCGGCGTCGGAGGATGACGATGAAGGATTCGATTCTTACCGAAAGGGAGGGTACCATGCCGTGAGAGTCGGCGATTCATTTTCCGGTGGCCGATATATCGCTCAACGAAAACTCGGATGGGGAGAGTTTTCCACCGTTTGGCTCGCTTATGATACTCAATCATCCGTGAGTTTTGTTTTCATTATTTCTTTTCGATTTTTGATAAATAATTTTATTACGAAGAGTTGATGATTGAGGTGTACTAGTTGTAGTTATCACTATTATTACAAAAATAGATGTTTGCCTCAGTTATTATGCCAGCAGCAATTGACATTTCACTGCTTTTTGCATCTGTATCATTCTGGTTATGTTAAGAAATATTTCCAATTTAATCTTCACTGAAAAATCCTGTTTGATGAAAGAATAATCATAGTATTGTAATTAGCATTATTGCTTATGTTCTTGACAGACATGACAATGAATATACGTGGCTTCTTTACAAGTATGTGAGAGTCGTTACACATCATCAAGTGTTAGGTCCTTGATGATAAGCATGATCCCGTGTACAGTAAAATTAATGTTTGAAGTACCTGTTAATTGTTTGAGATGACTTCCATTCTCCACTCATGAATCATGATCCCTTATAATGGTGCATGGCTTGTAATGTTTTCCTAACAATAAGGGCATGAGAACCATGTTCCCTTATAATGGTGCGTTGCTTGTAATGTTTTCCTCGCAATAAGGGCATGACTCAGTTCAAGAATTTTGTAGTGTTTGCTTCTTTAGGTGACTTTGTTTTGTGATAAAAAGCATTGGTCTTTGGGAACAACTTTGACCTGAATTGGAGTCAGTTGGGTAGATGGTAGAATGACTTTTTGAGATTAAATATCAATCTATTAGCAGCACCTGCTGTAGGTGTTCAAGAACAACCTCTAATTATGATTAAGCAGTTAAGTGCAATTGATGTTCTTCATGGTTTATTTGCTTTGAATTTTTAGTGATAATTAGCCATTTTCTTAGCGCTGAAATGTTTCAGAAACCCTTTCTCTATAAAATTAACTTTAGCAATAATTTTCGTAGATTTCCTTTTATTGGTTTGGAAGTTCACAAGGATCTTTAAGAACTTTAATTTAGTATGTTTGTTTTCTCCTAGGGTTTTGTTGCCTTGAAGATCCAGAAAAGTGCGCCACAATTTGCTCAAGCAGCTCTTCATGAAATTGAAGTCCTTTCTGCTATTGCCAATGGTGATCAATCTAACAGTAAATATGTTGTACGGCTTATTGACCATTTTAAGCACACAGGCCCTAATGGACAGCACATATGTATGGTTTTTGAATTTCTTGGTGATAGCTTATTGCGGCTTATCAAGCATAATCACTATAAGGGCCTTGAACTGAACAAAGTTAGGGAAATATGCAAATGTGTTTTGACTGGTTTAGATTATTTGCATGGGGGGCTTGGAATTGTTCATACAGATTTGAAACCTGAAAATATTCTTTTACTTACTACGATTAATGCCACAAAAGATCCCATTAGATCCGGAATGACTCCCATACTTGAAAGGCCTGAGGGGAACCCTAATGGAGGAGTAACAATGAATATCATTGAGAAAAAGCTAAAGCAAAGGGCAAGAAGAGCAGCAGCTAGGATATCAGGAAGACGTTCTTCAATGGGTGGAGTAGGAGGGACTCCAAAATCAAATAGATCTCTTGATGGGATAGACTTGAGGTGCAAGGTTGTGGATTTTGGAAATGCATGCTGGGAGGATAAGCAATTTGCACAAGAAATTCAAACAAGACAGTACAGATCCCCTGAAGTTATACTTCAATCTGGATATTCATTCTCTGCTGACATGTGGTCTTTGGCTTGTATAGCATTTGAGCTTGCTACTGGTGAGATGATGTTCACTCCCAAAGGTGGAGAAGGTTTCAGCGAAGATGAGGTAAGATGATTTCATCTGTGTTTCTTTGTTTAGCTGTCCTTTCATTGCATAATGCAACCCGTTTCTCAGTAAAAAAATAATAATCTGAATAAGTGTTATGGAGTATTTTTCTGATTTGAGGTCTGGTTTTTTGGGTGTAAGGTGGAGTCGACCTAGTGTTGAAAGAATTCTGTCCAATAGATTTTACTTCCTGAAGAGGAATTATTTTATAACTTCACTTGACTATATTTTGGCGGGTTGCAGGATCATCTAGCTATGATGATGGAGTTTCTAGGAAAGATCCCTCGGAAGGTGTGCACATTATATTGTTTTTGTAGCCTTGAAGAATTATTTCTGAAAATAGCTGCTGATTTTATTTTTTTACAAACTTATGGTGGAGCAGATAGCCGTAGGTGGGGCTAGATCCAAAGATTACTTTGACAGGCACGGAGATTTGAAGAGGATCCGTAGACTTAAATATGGTTGTCTAGATAAATTACTAGTTAACAAGTATAGATTTTCTGAAAGTGATGCTCATGAGTTCACGGAATTTCTCAGCCCTCTTCTTGATTTTGAGCCAGAGAAACGACCAACTGCTGAGCAGTGCTTGCAGCACCCATGGCTCAACTTTAAAAATCAAAAGCAAACAGAGGTGAAGAATGAATCAGGTGTGGAAAGGGTTAATATCGGTATGAGCAAGCTACAAATTAAGGTGGGTAAGTGATGTTGGGATGAATAGTCTTGTCACTGCTTATGTCCCACTCTCCACCTGTATCAGTGCCACTTGTGATTTAATTTTTTGGATTGTTTTAGTTTCTTAGTAAGATTTGATTCATTCATTAGTAGTTTTGGATGATCATGATGGGGAAATGACTTCCAAAAGAGAAATTGACCTCACTCCAGATTCATGGTTCTAGTGAAGTTGACTGTCATTGAAGGAATGATTCCTTCTTTCCCATGATAAAGTAGTTGCCCGTGTTCTGTTGAGGGCCCTGAGGAAACAAAGCAAGTTCCATAATGACTGCTATATGGCATCATTTGAACTCAGCATTATCCACCAAAGGCAAGAGACATTAGCTGCCTGAGAAAGTTTGCTTTTTAAGTCACTCTGGAGAAGTATTGAGGAGCCATACGAAAAGGAGAAAAAGGGGGGTTGCTTTTGTATACTCAACATTAGAAGGGAACAGCCTCGACTTTATGATGGACGCAGTGATGCAAAAAGCTGGAAAAGGATTTCTAACTCATGATGAAGACCCCTATGACAAGACATAAAATTTTTGTATACAGGATTCTGAAATTTTGTAAGTTGTATCCATTTCTTTTAGCTAGCAATCTAACTTTATCATGTGTATTCAACATATCTTGTATCTTTGACAAATGTGGAAACAAAACTTTTGTAATTTTGACCAAAAAGAGAATGATATGAAACAATTATTTTCAGTAGGCTTGGTTTTAGTTTTGCTCATATGGTTCATAGAAGGATATGGAAAAGTAGTTATATTGTTGTCATTTACCATGAAAAACAATGTTATATTAAGAGAGAACCACAATTTATAGTAGGGACACATTGTATTGGAAAGAAGATGACAAAAAAGTAGAGGAGAAGGAATAGGATGGTATCCCATTATGACCACCATGTGCCTCTCCACCCAAACCTTGGGAGTGTTAAGGTCCAGAGTCAGAAAAAGTAGTAGAAAATAAATGATTTTAAGAAAAATACAACTTTTCGTCAATAAAATGTAAAAGCAACATCTATTTACCTATAGTGATTAGTGCTTCCCATGGAGTGTATATTTTGAGTTTGAGAACATTAATTGTATCTCTAAGTAGGTATAAATAAATAAACTTGCAGAAATGGTATGATTGGATCTGTAATCGCGTTAAATACATTTATTTGTTGAATCTGTATAGATGTACCGTGCTCTAGATCCAAATTATATTTCAATGTGATGAATTATTGCTTGGTAGGTAGCAATTTTTCTGGATGATCGCAGACTCAAGTGCAATTTTCCACTCACTTGAAAACACAATGTAGTCTGCTTCAACTCCTCAACAATGAGAGAACATTCTTAAGGCACAATGCATCTCCAAACATAATTGCACCTACGAAAATA
Source organism: Solanum stenotomum (assembly GCF_019186545.1). Lineage (NCBI taxonomy): Eukaryota > Viridiplantae > Streptophyta > Magnoliopsida > Solanales > Solanaceae > Solanum > Solanum stenotomum. The sequence continues at coordinate 40,613,297 of NC_064293.1, forward strand.
AATAAATCAATCCATCAATTATGCTTCACCCAAAAATTAGTTGGCCTGCTATACTGATCCTCATTCCTCTGTATTTGTTCTACTCTATCCATATCAGAGTTATTGTTCCAATACAAATGAAAACAAAGACATCAGGAGTAAAGAAAAATATCTTGTTCCTTCTCTTTTGCTTATGTGGGGGTTGGTGGAGGCGAGAGAGCATCAAGGTTCAAATCCACAAGCAGAAAGCAGAAAAATAACCCAACAAACGAAAAAAAATCAAGCAAATTCAGGTCAGTTCAAGATTTTCCAACCTTCCAATATCAAAAACAGAGGACTTATACATAATTCACCATAATACAGGATAATAGTGTGTGTGTAGTTAATGAAAGGACAGCAGTAACAGGCAGTTTAAGCATTTAACACTTGCTATATACTAAGAATAATTAAACTTCAACTGTCCTCAGTATCACAGCCTCAATTTGTTTAGCTAGTAGTGTGTGTACTTTTGAATTGGCTGCCACTGTTACTGTTAAGTTCATGCTAGAGTTAGGTTCAACTTCAATGAATGTTGCAAAATTTAGTGGAATGGAATTTTGGGTAAATGGCAATTTTATCAAGTTCCATAGATTGGTTGTGATGAAAATTTAAATAAAGATACGTAACTTACCTGGTAAATGATCTTGAAGCTTGAGAATGATGTTGCAGATCCAACCCCAGTTTTGAATGTGGTCAGCATAGTTGTGTAGTAATTGGTAATTAATTTCAGGCATGACCTGCAAAGGCATGGTCAAAGACTCAAAATCAATGTTGCCGATGAAAATGAGTTCCAAGTCTTTCCTAAGCAGCACAAGGCAAATCTATTTCACATTAGATGGCCATAAACGTACCATTTCTTGCTAGGAATCAAGATAGGTTGTTGTCCTCTTTTGTCCAGATAGGACCTAATAATTCACTAAGTTACAGATTCCACGTTGAAATGACACATCAATGAGTTTTAAGACAATCATTACCTTCTCACACACTGTGTTCTTCCAAACGAATTCGCTCCTCATCATAATCCTTTTCTTCAGTAATATCACAAAACTACAATACAAAAGAAGTCACGAAAAAACATCCAATATATGGCTAAGGTACTCAACTGTAATCTCTGGACTCCAATTTTTCCCAGAACCTAAGATACTTTGGAGTTTTTGTTGGTGCAAATTCTGAAAATTTGAATAAAAATAGCATTCATGACAATTCTATCACAAAATCAGAACAAAGCAAGATGGAATTTGAGCGAGACTATGACACTTAGAAAAAGACATTGTAATCTCTAATGCTTTCATGAATATTAAGACTGCAAAGATCGAATCTCTCTCCTGCAAGCACTCTCTAGTCAGTTTCTTTGGCTGCAGGAGAAGGAAGCTCAAGAGTAGCTTTGAAACTCTGGGCCCTGCATCTCTTTTTCTTGATCTCATAGTTCACAGGTATATCGGTAAAGAGGAGCAGGGAATGGGATAGCAATAGATGAGGAGGAAACTTCCTCCACTCATCAAAGAGAAAAAAAGAATTTTGTCACTTCGTCAGAGCCTATTCTAGCTTTTCCTTAATCCTCTCATTCTAATTAATGATTTATAGTATTTGTTAGAACATTAGAGTAGTGTTAAATGTTCAAATTAAGTTACTTCCTCTAAGATCAAAGTCATCCCTCTTTTATTACTTCAAAGAAGAGAAAAGATACTAACTCAGTAACTCTAACCTGAAGGAGGTAAAAGTTGATACCTTTTGAAACAAAGGATACATGGAAAACTATCCTTGAACCTTGAGTCTCTAGAATAATGTCAAAGACCAACAGTGTTGGCATATTATAATAGGTCAAAGCTGTGCTTCCAACCTCCACATCTGAAGAGTGAAGATCAACCTATACGATTAGTAATAAATAATGATGTTTAGCCTGTTTTAACCTATTTATTTCACCCGCATTAGATTTTCAAAAAAAGATTACGTGTTTTGAAATATTTTATACAAAAAATTAACACAAACCAATTCTTTGATTTCCTTAAAAAAGAAAAGATTTCTTGAATTTCTTAATATTTGTAGTGCCAATATATTGTTGAAAACAACAATTTCCTATGAACACCAATGTAACTTCAAAAAAACAACAGTTTCTTGAATATTTCTTTAAAACCAATGCATGTAAGAAATTCCAAGAAAATTTAACAACAATGAGCAGATTGATCAATTTAGGGTTTCCTGGAATCAAACTGTTTTTCTTCATCTTCTTGTCTGCAAATAAACAAGAAACAGTTTCTTTGAAACAAAATTCAAATTCCCTGTGTCAAATGCATTACTGACTTGAAAAATTTGTCTCTTTAAAAAAGGTAAAACAAATTCTTGAACATCCTATAACTACAATTTCTTTGATGAAAACTACAATTTCTTGAAAAAGAAAAGATTTAACTTCAAAAAGACAACAATCTCTTTATTATTTTTCTTAAACAAGAATTCCTAGATAATCTTACAACGAGTTCTCGATCGGCAGGAAAATTGATTTGGGGATTAGGTTTTGATCGTCACCGGAGAGCGACGGCAATGCAGTGGAATGCTCACTCTAAGTTGCGCCGGTATGATGGTGAGAACAAATGAAGGAAGGTAACGTAAGAAAAATTATTTTTACAACTTTATTTATATTTTACAAACAAGTAGAGTACATTTATTTTAATGTTTTAACTCATTTATTTTTAATTTATTTATCTTCTTTATCCTTTTGATTTTTTTTTCAAAGAACAGTCTCTTTTTTTACAATTTTTAATTTCACATTTTCACAAAATATATTTAAGATCATAAGATTAAAAAATATTTTGATATATTTATATAATTTTAATTTAAGATCATACTATTATTTTTAGACTTCATGTCAAATCAAAAGCAAATAAACAAATAAAAATGCGAAGAATATAAATTCAAGTTTTTTTTAATTATATTACTAATGAGATGATTAACCACATAAATAGAGTATATTTTTAGACCATAATTATATTTATTTTTAAAAAAAAATCACACATTTTGTGGGAGTTAGATTTTTTTTTTTCTTTTCACCTCGCTAATTGTATAATAGGGCCCACAAAGATGAGTTAAGCGTCACACGTACAGTCTTCATTGGCTGATTGATCGTTGATGTTACTGTGCAGTGTTTTAAAAAACGTTTTTGGGCGAGTCTCGGAGTGGGGCGTAAATTAAAGACGCAGATTCATAAGGCGTAAGTCCTGTGCGTAAAAACGTACGCTCGGACGTTTTTAATTAATTTTTTTAACCTTTTTTGCTTTAAATCATATTTTTACTGGTGTACTGATATTTCTCAAATAGTAATTATAGTACATTTTTTCTTCATTATTAATTATTAATACTTATCTCAAATAAAAATCATGAATCATTGAAAGATTTACTTTTATTTATTTTATTAGTAATAAAACTATAAAATTAAATATATATGAGATTACGCCCGGTAAATTCGTGCGACTTACGCCCCGTGTCTCGAGGCTTACGCCTCGCCCTATACTGTATAAAACGTCTCGCCTCACGCCCCAGCCTTTTAAAACACTGTTACTATGTAACCTGCAAGTAATATTAGTTATTTTATTTTCTCACCCTTTATATTAACTTATTAATAACATGAATACATGTATGATCAATAATCAGCTAATTTATTTCACATAAATTATGTACGTATCATTTTTTTATAAGTTATGTAAGTATTAATTATATAGAGTTACTGAAAAATATGACCAAACATTATATAATATTAATATATGAATTACTTTTATACAATATTTAGAAACCTATCAATCAAACATTGTATGAAATTATTATATAATAACTTTTATATAACATTTGAAAACCTACCGATCAAACATTATATTGTATAAAACTAATAAATTGATAACTTTTATCCTATTTGCATAGCAACTGTGGTATGAAATAAATATATGAATGACAAAGTTATTTGTATATTAGGTGTAGCGAAAATTAGCTACCAGACGTATGCTAATTTACAACAAACCAAACAATTAATATATATATAAAATATATTGTCAATTTTTTCTTTGATTTTTTTTCTATCTCGATAATTGCTTAGTTACTTTTAATTTCTTGTTAATTTTTTCTCTGATGGTAAGTAGTGATTCTAAATTGTTTTCTTGTTAATCCAATTGATTTTTTTTGCTTCGTTAATTTGTTGCAACGCGCTGCGAATACATGTATTAAATCTATTTTAGCTATTTGATATTTACTTTAATTTAAATTACTTAATTGCTTAATCCTATTTAATACAAAAATATTAATTGCTAATTATTTGTTATTTACTCAATTGTTTTTAGATAGTGATATTTTTAATTTTAATGATTATAATAATTATTAACTCACTGAATATTTTTAAAATTAAGAAATAAGAATTAGCTCACTAATGTATCGCAATATTTATAAAATTAAACCATGTGTAACTAATATCTACATAATTAAAACCTTATATACAACTAAGCCCTACGTAACTAAAAATCCTACATAATTAATATTGTCATTACTATTACATACACATCTAATACACATATCACTATTTACTAATATCTATATAACTCGATTCCACTACCAAACAACCAGGGCCGGACCCACCTTATAGCAAGGTGTGTCACCCGACACTGCTTCGTCGATATTTTTTATATTTATATATATAAAATCTGAAAAAAACAGAATATACTACTACTAAAATAAATCGCAGCATATGGACACACAAGTGTTCTTTGTCTGTTGGTTGGGTGCATGGCTTGGGTATAGGAGGTCCTAAGTTCAACCTTCAACAAACACATTTTTTCATCCTTGTTGAAATTTTATTCATTTCTTTTTTTATGAACTTAATTTCATGAAAACTTTTCGTACGCTACTGCAAACAACCTCAAAATATATACTGAGAAAAGCATGTGAATTTTATGTTGTAAAACGATAATTATAATATTTTAAGATGAGCTTCATCACTTTAAAGTAAAGAATTTTCATGCTAATAAATGGAAAAGATTGAACCTTTTTGAACAACAATTCTTCAATGTAACTAAGGAATATTCGTACGTAGGACAAGTGGATTACTTGCCAAATTTACTTATCCAATTTATAACTACACAAATATTAAAGTATATACATATTTTATTAAATAATAATTACTTATCATACTATAATTCATATTTTGTATAGTAATTCTTAGTAACATATTCAAGCTTCTCGGTTTGAGCTTCAAAAATTTTAAAAATAATTTGTATTAAAAATGTTACAATACACGAATTCAAATTAAGTTGGACAGAATGAAAAATTGATAAGATTTTTTTTTTTTTGATTTTCTATCCGGTGTCCGAAGCCTACATTTGAGCTCTAACTAAGCAATTGTTTAATGTATAGTTAACATATATTACCATTTTTCAGCTCTGTATAATCAGAGCCAATAATATTTTTTTTCCTGAAAATTAAATTAAATTAAATTAATAATAATTTGATCTTCAAAATTTTGTGTCATTTCATTTCAACTGGTTTTTCAACACACCATCTTTCTTTCTCCACATCTCTCTTTTTCTCTCTCTCTAAAAACCCTAATTTCAACTTCTTCTGTAAAATGACAAGATCAGGTATTTAGCCTTCATTGATTCTCATTGTGTTCAATTCTCAGCGTTTCATCTTAATTGCACATCAAAATTGGGACTTTTTTTTATTTTTTATTTTATCTAAGGAGCTAAGTTCAATTAGATTTGCATAATTCTCTTGAATCAGCTGCTAATTATCCTGGATTATGGTGAATTATGTACAAATCATCTGTTTTTGATATTGGAAGGTTGGAAAATCTTGAACTGACCTGAATTTGATTCATTTTTTAGTCTGTTGGTTTATTTTTCTGCTTTCTGTTTGTGGGTTTGGATTGAATTTTGGATTTATTTATTGATTTGGATTGAATTGAGTGAAGCGATTGAGTTTTTGGTAGTTTAGGGTTAATAGTATGCGAATCTAATGTAGGGTTTGGAAATAACAAGCTGCCAGCTAGTAGTTTTTTTTTTTAAGCTTTGTGCTAATAAAGGTGTGATTTTTAATGTTGTTTTTGTAGTTTGAAAGTGTGTAGATGTAGGAAAACGATGGAAGCTAATGTATGTGATATTAATCACTTGGATGCCGATGTTCTTTTGCCTCCACGTAAGCGGCTTCTTGCTGGATTGAAGAAGCAGAATTCTGATGTTTACTCATCTACCCCATCCCCGCCAACCGTTAGTAGTCCCCCGTGTGATTTTGATATCCGTCTTAATAATCTATTGAAGTCTCATTTTGGAGACTCTAATCGATCTTATGAGGAGATTGCTGAGGCCTCAAGATTGGCAGCTCTAGAAGCTGTGAAGGCTGCAAAAGCTGCAAGAGCCATTGCAGAAGAGAAGGCTGCGAAAGCAGCAAAGGCTGTGGCTGCTGCTAAGAGCGCTCTAGAATTGGTTGCTACTCTCTCTGATGAGGGAACCAGTAGGGACAAACATTTGAAGAGGAATAAGATGAAAAAACATGTTCCTGTTCAGACGCTGTACAATAAGAATAAGGGGACTGATAATTGTAGAACAGATGAAGAGTTAGCTCGGACGTTGCATAGAGCCATTAATAGCTCTCCAAGAATTTTGAAGAACTCAACCTCTGACTCGAGAAATCAAAAACATAAGAGGCTGAAGAGGTCTTCTCCTTCTGAAAAATCTAAGCTTCAGAATGGAAGTACATCCCTGGAAGGAAACCGTCCTTCCACGAGCAATGGGAATGGTTTTACTAGAGAAAGAGAGTCAGATAGGCATATCTCGGATAAAGACCTTGTTAGAGTAGATTTAAACACAAAATTCAATAAATCTGACCACACAAAGATGGAAAATGGGGAAGCATCACATTCTAGTGAAGCTGACTATGTAAATACGGATAGCAAGGAAAGAGAATCAATTATCTCAAAGGAGAAAGTTGGGGATTCTGTAAATGATAGTTGCAACATTGAGAAAAAGAAAGGAAGGCTTAAGCAGAAAAAGTTACCACTCAGCATTTGCAGCTTCAGGGATCAAGCAAGCCCTAAAGAGGATTTGAAATCAAAGAGTTCATCATCATTTGATGAGAACATCAACAAAGGTACTACAAGTAATAATCCCATTTTTCCGCTTGAGAGGCCAATGTGGAAGTGTCAATCATTCAAGGCACCTACATGTGTTGAACCAAATAAGGTGATGCAGTCATAGTCTTGGTATTTTCGTTTGAAGAAGTGCGGCTACCGTAATGGGACTTGTAGTCTGAGGTAGTGTCATGTATGTTTTCTTTCCTTCTTTTTCGAGTTAAGGCCTTCTCCGTCCAGTTCCATTTTTCCTTGTTATGGGCATTGTAATGTTTTGAACATACAATCGTGTATATTTTTTATATGTAATTGCTTACCTATTCTGTATTGCACATGAAAGATGTCCACCTATACTTTTGTCTAGCAAGTGGCAGCACAGAAATAAGATGGAGAGACAATTCAGAGTTTTCAGACAGCTTCCTGTTTACTCAAGTCATGTGTGAAATAATTATTTGAAGGGCCGTGCGTTGTTTTAACCTTGTGCTAAAGATGGCTAAAATAATCAGGGATGGCCTATAAGAACTCTGGAAACCAACTTTACTCCTCATATGATATTGATTCATTGACCATCCAGATTACACATGTCCACATAGCTACTTCCTACTTTAATGTTTTAGGGCTGATGAATGAAATCAGATTAATCTTTCTACACATTTTTGTCACATTGACAGGATGCTGCTGTCTTATTGTGTGCCAGTCCAGGTACTTCTCTTTCTGATGAATGTTTGCAGTCATCATCAGTAACTCTGTTTTTCTTGTTGCTTTTAGGACTTCTGTCTGTTGATTGTAAATTATCAACCAGTCCTTTTGGCACTACATTGAATTTTGTTTCAATTTGTTCAAAATTATAGAGTGGTCGAGATGTGTTGGCCAAGCAAAAACATTATGTGAATGGCTAAACTTTGAGTATGTGATAATTTTGTGTGTGATCATTGGTCGCGTTTCTTTACATTCTTGTGATTTCCCTGTTGAAAGTTTAGTTGTTTGTAATTCCTCTTCATCAGATCATTTGAATCCATAGAATGACTGTTTTGCTTCATGTATTTGGTTGAAGGAGCTACCCCAAGTTTAGGGAACTTGAACTTCTAGTTTTTCTGCTATTTTGCTAAATAGTGTCTTCACTTCTTTCAAAATGCACAAGATTTGGGTATATTGCTCATTTTTAGGTGAATCGAACTTGCTTCGATCGATTTAGTTGTTGCTTGATGGAAGGAGGATGATAATCTTTAAAAAGTTGGTATAATTAATTAACGTTCCCAAAAATTTCTTTCCCATATACTTGAGTCTTGGTAGCTAGAGTATTTGAAATGAAATGATCATAGAATTAAAATAGCATTTGTAATAAGTTATAGCCATTACGTGTAAAATTAGCTAGTAAGTAAGTTTTTATGGTTAGACTTGGATCTTATCAAAGAAAATCTTCTAAGGGCATCTCCAACCCAAACACCAAATTTGGTGTCAGCACTATTTTAGTGTAAATCAACTCCAACTTCACTGCATCAAATTTTACACCAAAAAGGAATATTTTTCCTCTTCTCATTATTATATTATTATTATTTCTTATTTCATAAAACAAATTCTTTCTAAAACATTCACCATATATAATTCATATTTTTTTTTTATAGTCGTTTAATATGAATTATATATTTAGAAAGAATTTGTGAAGATTAATTGTAGTTATATCCAATTATACTTTATAGTAATTTATTTATTTTTTAAAAGTCATAAATAGAAAAATTAATTTATAAAAAAAGTAACTTTTATATCTAAAATTAATATTATAAAAATATTACATAAAAAATAATTAAATATATAAGATATTTAATTACAACATATAATTTATATAATGTTTAATTAAAAGTTTTGTATAATGAAATAATGTTAAAATATTTAATAAGTGAATTTGTGTGATGAATAGTGTCACACACAAAAATGGTGTAAAATTTGGCGTTGGGTTGGAGCTCCAAAACACCAAATTTTACACCAAATTAGAATTTGGTGTTGGAGATAGTCTAATATGTCTTCAATTCAGATTGGGCCATCTTTATCGGCCCGGCCCATTTTTGGAACAAGGACCAGCCCAGAACCATTAAAGGGGAGGGGATGAGACACCTAAACAGGCCTGCTGGACCAACACCAATAAGAAAATAAGAAAAATCTTTAAAAACTAACCAACTTAAATATATTTTTTCCTCTTATCGAAAGTTAATTTTTTAACTCAAATAGTTATTAACTTAGCATATACATTAGTGACATTCGAAGTAACCAAACTATAATTAAATGATATAAATTAAAAACTAAAGATTGCAGCTATAGTAGGTTTCATAATTTAAGAAATATTATACACTAATTTCAATTCAAAATAGAACATGCAAGCCTTTCTTTTTTCTTCAAAAAATGCCCGTGATGAAGCAACATGTCGATAAAGACTTGTCTGCCTCAAATCATTAGAGATAGATATACAATTCAACTACAAATTTGAAACATAATAACTTTGACCTAAATTATATATCTTATTTTAAGAAAATATTTTAATAGGTATAAAATATTATTTTTTATCTCATAATTTAAGATTTTAAATTTTGAATAATAAATTTCATATTCTGAATCGGCCTTTAAATTTTACATATTTTTAATGATTTATGTTTTTTACATCATTTATAATTTTTGTTATCATCAATAAATAGAAGATAAATATCCACCTTTCAAAATTTACACTAAAAAACAAATGAGTCAAAAAAGTTAAAAATAAAATAGAGTCTTCTATTTTCAAAAACAATATAAAGAAGTACTAGAATAAAAATTAAAATAAATAATTAAAGTATATATTTTGTATGAACCATTTTTTTGTGCGTGGATTAAACTACTATAAATAAAAGTAACCCAGCGCTCATTTTAGAACATACGCTACGCGTAGACAACTCCACTGGATTATTGCTGCTCTCCGGTGACGATTCGACAACCTAAATCATTTTTTCCGGCGAACTCGTTGAAAATTTCCCGGCGATCTCGAAGGGTATTCTTGGAACTTGAAACTCGGACATTATCATTATCTTGGAACTTTGTTGTCTTTTTGAAGTTACATGGATTGTTAGATTATCTTGGAATTCTTGCAAGTTGCATGCATTCTTTTTACGAAAAAACGAAGACCTTTTTGTCTTTTTTGAAGTTACATTGGCATTCTTAGTTGTCTTGTTGAAGTTAAAATGGTATGTTTAAATGCAGATTTTAGGGAAATCAAATAAATTGAAGTTTTCAAGAATATTTGCAAATATCAAGAAAATTCAAGAAATCTTTTCTTTTTTCAAAAAAATTATGTTGTTATTCTCGCAATTTATGTTAAGGGTGTTCAAGAATTCGTTTTAACAATTTATATCAGTTCTGTGCTCCATCTCGTTGATAGCAATAATGATTTTTAAGGGTTCATGACATCATTCATATTTTAGGAAATACTCCACTAGTCCACTAGCTAACAAGATTATTTTGCATGTCTTTCATGAGAAAATGGTTGTTTTCTTGATAATACAGGCTTTGTATTTTTTGGGCGTTAATCTAACTGACGTGGATCTGTTAGAATTTCTTCAGCAGGTTGGTCTATCTACTAACTAGCTCTCATATTTCACCCTTCATTTAATTAACTCCAATTTTTCTCATGTGGAATCTTGCTTAAATGCCGTGTCATATTCTCTGAATAATGTTTGCAATCCACAGCTTGCTGATACAGATGGATCATCTATAGTACCCCATCAATGAATCGGTTCCTGAATAACAAGGTTTGCAGAAGTAAGTTAATATTTAGTTTCTGAATTTGGAGCTACCTTGATGCTCTCTCGCCTTCATCCACCCTGCATAGGAAAAAGCGAAAGAACAGGTTATCTGTATTGGTGGTAATGAAAATGGGTACAGAAACGAAATTAGTTGGTGAGAAACCCAAGAAAGGGTTGTCTTAGCACCATGCCTTTCATCATTGGTACTCTATTACTTCTCTTTCTTTTTTTTTCGTTTTTAAATCGTTTGCATGCATTAAGTACTAATTATTTTTAAAAGAAATCTTTTTTTTTTCAGTGGATGAGAAGCATTTGAAAGGTGGTAAGTTATGGTTTACAATTCAACATGATAATTTACTTGATGACGTATTATAACATGAGTGCTGCCACTTTCAAATGGGTTGGCCATTGTTGGGGTCATTTTAGAGCTGTTGCCTTGGGATCCATATCCACTCTTATTGTGAGTTGTGCCATTTCACAATTCCACCAAGATGTTTTTCTTTTGAAATACTAATTGTTTCATCAGTTTTGAGTCAATCTGGATTTCATTGTTTGATTTAGTTATTATAATTGTGCTCGCCTTACCTATTCCACCGGGTACCTGCAACCTTCCACCAATACGGATAACTTGAGCAACTCTTCTCAGCAAGACTAAGGTAGACTAAGGTTGTCTGGGGTGAAGCATAATTGATGGATTGTTTCCTGATTAGCTATTTTCCTTTACATGGTCTAGATTTTTGACTTTGATTGTTTCTTAAAAGTGGAAAATAGTGTCCTGCTAGAGAATGGGAAATATATAGCTCAACTTTTTCTGATTTTGTTAATGTTTTTAGGTTCACTAGAGGTGGGCTGCTGAGAACATCATAGTGAAGTGACTAACGATGGCAAGTCACGATTTCATGCAGTTTTAATTGTTTCGATTAATTGCACCTGCTAATTTGTGTGTTGCTTGCACAAAGGGCATATGCTTTATATGAAAATTGATACTCTGAGATTTTAGGAGAAAGTTCCACTTTTCTTGGTGCGTCTTCTCTAATTCCTAAGCTAACTTGATGCTTGCAGCCATGAAAGATCACAAAGCTTTTGAGCTGATTTGTGTTGTGGCTTTGCAAAGTTCAGTTTCTTTGTCCTTCCTCACCAAACCACCCTTTTCGTGAAATTACACATGAGCTTCCTCTTTTCTTATTCTTTTTACTCTCTCTATTCCATTTTATAAGCGATGAGGATCTGGAGGTTTTATCTTCCGTGGAATTTCAATAAAACTTGTTTTCTCTCGAGCTGATTAAACTGTTGCTTGGCACGGCACCCCAGGTGGGTCTATGAGATTTTGGAATTAAATTTCCATTTCATGGTGTTTCTTCTCCGTCCCATAAGGCTAACTGTTGTTTGCAGCCGCAACAGATTTAATGCTTTTGAGCTGATTCGTGTTTTTACTTGGCAAAGTTCAGTTTCTCACCGAACCACTCTTTTTGTGATATTGCACATGCACTTCCTATTTTCGTATTCTTATTACTCACTCTGCTTCGTTTTATACACAATGAAGATTTGGATGTTTTCATCCGTTGATGTTCAATCAAGCATGTTGCCTGTCGAGCTAAATAACTGTTGCTTGGCATGACACTTCAGGTGGGTCTATGAGATTTTGGGAAAAGTTCCATTTTATGGTCCTCCTTCTCTGTCTCATAGGCAAACTGATGCTTGCAGCCATGCTGGGTTCCATAGTTTTTGAGCTTATCATGTTTTGGACCACAAAGTTGAATTTTTGTCACTAAATCACCCTTTTGGTGAAACTACACGACTTTCTACTTTTCTTGTTCTTATTACTCTCTCTGGTATTACTCACAAAAGCAATTTAACAGGGTTTTTCTCTAGTTGAAAACTGTTGCTTGGCATGGCACCTTAGGTGGGTATATGAGATTTAGGAGAAAGTTCCATATCATGGTGCGTCTTCTCTGTCTCATAAGGCTAACTGATGCTTGCAGCCATGACAGATTTCAAAGCTTTTGAGCTGATTCGTGTTTTGGCTTGGCAAAGTTTAGTTTCTTTTCCCCCCTCATTGAACCAACCTTTTCGTGAAATTACACATGAGCTTCCCCTTTTCTTTTTCTTATTACTCTCTCTCCTCTGTTTTATAAACGATGAGGATGTGGAGGTTTTGTCTTCTGTGGAAGTTCGATAAAACTTTGTTTTCTCTTGAGCTGATTAAGCTGTTGCTTGGCACAACATCTCATGTGGGTCTATGAGCTTTTTGAATTTAATTTCCATTTCATGGTGTTTCTTCTCTGTCTCATAAGGCTAACTGTTGTTTGCAGCCACAACGGATTTCAGTGCTTTTGAGCTGATTCATGTTTTTACTTGGCAAAGCTCAGTTTCTTTCTCACCCCTCACCGAACCACCCTTTTTGTGATATAACACATGCACTGCCTCTTTTCTTACTCTTATTACTCACTCTGCTCCATTTTATACACAATGAAGATTTGGATGTTTTCATCTGTTGATGTTCAATCAAACATGTTGCATGTGGAGCTAAAGAATTGTTGCTTGACATGACACTTCAGGTGGGTCTATGAGATTTTGGGAAAAGTTCCATTTTATGGTCCTTCTCTGTCTCATAGGCAAACTGATGCTTGCAGCCATGCTGGGTTTCACAATTTTTGAGCTTACCGTGTTTTGGCACCACTAAGTTCAATTTTTTTGTCACTAAATCCCCCTTCTGGTGAAACTACACGACCTTCTACTTTTCTTGTTCTTATTATGCTCTCTTGTATAACTCAAAAAAGCAATTTAACATGTTTTTTCTCGAGTTGAAAACTGTTGCTTGGCATGGCACCTCAGGTGGGTAAATGAGATTTAGAAGATATTTCCACTTCATGGTGCGTCTTCTTTGTCTCATAAGGCTAACTGATGCTTGCAGCCATGACAGATTTCAAAGCTTTTGAGCTGATTCGTGTTTTGGCTTGTCAAAGTTTAGTTTCTTTTCCCCCCTCACCGGACCATCCTTTTAGTGAAATGACAGATGAGCTTCCTCTTTTTTTATTCTTATTACTCTCTCTCCTCTGTTTTATAAACGATGAGGGTGTGGAGGTTTTGTCTTTCATGCAAGTTCAGTAAAATTTGTTTTCTCTTAAGCTGATTAAACTGTTGTTTGTCATGGCACATCAGGTGGGTCTATGAGATTTTTGAATTAAATTTCCATTTCATGGTGTTTCTTCTCTGTCTCATAAAGCTAAATGTTGTTTGCAGCCACAACGGATTTCAGTGCTTTTGAGCTGATTCATGTTTTTACTCTGCAAAATTCAGTTTTTTTCCCACCCCTCACCGAACCACCCTTTTTGTGATACTACACATGCACTTTCTCTTTTCTTATTCTTATTACTCACTCTGCTTCGTTTTATACACAATGAAGATTTGGGTGTTTCCATCCGTTGATGTTCAATCAAACATGTTGCATGTCGAGCTAAAGAACTGTTGCTTGGCGTGGCACTTAAGGTGGGTCTATGAAATTTTGGGAAAAGTTCCATTTTATGGTCCTGCTTCTCTGTCTCATAGGTAAACTGATGCTTGAAGCCATGCTGGGTTTCACTGCTTTTGAGCTTATTGTGTTTTGGCACCACAAAGTTCAATTTTTTTTGTCACTAAATCACCCTTTTGGTGAAACTACACGACCTTCTACTTTCTTGTTCTTATTACTCTCTCTGGTACGGCTCAACAAAACAATTTAACATGTTTTTTTCTCGAGTTGAAAACTGTTGGTTGGCATGGCACCTGAGGTGGGTATATGGGATTTAGGAGAAAGTTCCATTTCATGGTGCGCCTTCTCTATCTCATAAGGCTAACCGATGCTTGCGGCCATGACAGATTTCAAAGCTTTTGGGCTGATTCTTGTTTTGGATTGGCAAGGCTCAGTTTCTTTTCGTGAAATTACACATGAGCTTCCTCTTTTCTTATTCTTATTACTCTCTCTCCTTCGTTTTATAAACGATGAGGATGTGGAGGTTTTGTCTTCCGTGGAAGTTCAATAAAACTTGTTTTCTCTTGATCTGATTAAACTGTTGCTTGGCACGACACCTTAGGTGGGTCTATAAGATTTTTGAATTATATTTCCATTTCATAAAGTTTCTTCTTCGTCTCATAGGGCTAACTGTTGTTTACAGCCACGGCGGATTTCCATGCTTTTGATCTGCTTCATGTTTTTACTTGGCAAAGTTCAGTTTCTTTCCCACCCCTCACCGAACCACCTTTCTCATGATATTACACATGCACTCCCTCTTTTCTTATTCTTATTACTCACTCTACTCCATTTTATACACAATGAAAATTTGGATGTTTTCATCTGTTGATGTTCAATCAAACATGTTGCTTGTAGAGCTATTGAACTACTGCTTGGCGTGGCTCTTCTGGTGGGTCTATGAGATTTTGGGAAAAGTTCCATTTTATGGCCCTTCTTCTCTGTCTCATAGGCAAACTGATGCTTGCAGCCATGCTGGGTTTCACAGCTTTTGAGCTTATCTTGTTTTGGCACCACAAAGTTCAATTTACTTTGTCTCTAAATCACCCTTTTGGTGAAACTACACGACCTTCTACTTTTCTTATTCTTATTACTCTTGCTGGTATAACTCAAAAAAGCAATTTTACATCTTTTTCTCGAGTTGAAAACTGTGTTGCTTGGCATGGCACCTCAGGTGGGTATATGGGATTTAGGAGAAAGTTCCATTTCATGGTGCGTCTTCTCTTTCTCATAAGGCTTAACTGATGCTTGCAGCCATGACAGATTTCAAAGCTTTTGAGCTGATTCGTGTTATGGCTTGGCAAAGTTCTGTTTCCTTTCCCCTCCCACCAAACCACCCTTTTTGTGAAATTACATGTCAGCTTCCTCTTTTCTTATTCTGATTACTCTCTTTGCTACGTTTTATCAACCTTGAGGATGTGGAGGTTTTGTCTTCTGTTGAAGTTCAATAAAACTTATTTTTTCTTGAGCTGAAAAATTGTTGCTTGGCACGGCACCTCAGGTTGGTCTATAAGATTTTTAAATTAAATTTCCATTTCATGATGTTTCTTCTGACTTTGAACTATTTCCTTGTTATTGCATGCTTTCCCAAAATTAAATTAAATCTTGTTAGTTAGTAGAGTATTGCATGCTTTCCCACAAAGTTTTGGCTTTAAAGGAGAGGCTCTGAGCTCTATTTCTGACATTTCTTTGTTGGAAATTGTTACTAAAACTCTTGGGATGCCAAATGGATATTGCAAGGTTTTGAAGGTAAAGTTCTTTTGAGATATGACTGTTAGTATCCATTAGGATAGGTAAAAAACTACTAACTTGGTCTTTATTTTTGCCGTTGTTTACAGGATGGGAAGTGTTTGTACCTTGGATTTGGTAACTGTAGACATGAAAATCTGAAGAATTATTTGATACCAAAAGCTATGCTCTCCTCTTGGGTGCATGGGGACTCGCATAAATGGATTGGTGCTGGAAATTTAGGTAAAACAGATGAGCTTATAAGGAAGAAGAAGAGTAGAAGATGTCATTCAGCTCCTCCCTTTTACCAAGGCAAGAAGAAGTTCCTTGCCACGAGTGAGTCTTCAGAAAGGCTGGATGAAATAACAATACAAGACTGTTCATGATGTGCCACTCATACCAGGTAATTTTCCTTGAGTGCTTGTTTGTGTTAATAATCAACGATGACAGAAAATGTGTGCAACTAATTAGTGTTGTTTTCCATCATGGAGAAACTAGAGCAGTAAGGAGACTGCAGAAGCTTTCTGTAGCTTCCACAGCTGTCATCCCACCAGTGTGATCAATCTTCCACCCCAAGTTGTGGTAATCGTGTATTCTTTGATGAAAGGTAATGTTATCAAATTTCTTGGGAGGGTAAGGTATCTTTCTGATATTATCTAAATAAAAATATGTTAGTAACTCAGATGATCTGATGTTTCTCTCCCCAGGCCAAGTGTGAAAATGAAACTTGTTAACATCTGGAATAGTAAATTACAAGCTCCAGGGGAGTGCACAATTACATGTGATGTGGAGTAAAAAGAAGGTAAACCATTCCTTCCATTTGTTACTGACCTGAATAAGAGCCTAAGTTGCATGGTGTAATGTCCCATATTTAAACAAGGACATATTAGTCCTTAGCAAAAGAAAAAGAAAAAAAAAAAAAAGAAACTTGGCAATGCTAGCCTTTTAAGGTCTATTGGAAACAACTTCTCTAGTACCCCACAAAGGACCGGGGTAAGGTCTATCTACCAATGCTACCTTTTAATTATAGGATAAGGCTGTGATGATGACAAATGAAGTTGTATAGTGTTGGGTCAGTTATTGGAGTTACCATTATCGTGGCAAGGCAACCCGGTAAGGCATCTCCATTTTGCAACCGAGATCTGCAGCCATGGCGGTTGCTTCGTCTCCTTTTGCCTGGTTTTATTACAAATCTGAGCCTCAGAAGAAAGAATTGGCCGAAAGACGCTTGCAGTCTTGTGAATTACCTTTTGTTAGGTTAGCCTAAAAAATTCATGAATGAGGCAGCAGAGAGTATGGGATTTCTATCAAGGGTGGTTACCCTTCTCTCTATATGCTTTGCCTGTGATTCTCCATTTTTAAAAATAAACCAACAGCCCTTAAAAAGAAAGAGACAGAGAGAGTACAGGTCCTTCTGAATTCTATTATGATGGAGATGATTTGACATATGCATTTCTTAAGAATTATTTGATACCACAAGCTATGCTCTTCTCTAGGGTGGATGGGGACTCGCATAAATGGATTGATGCTGGAAATCGAGGTAAAACAGATGAGCTTATAAGGCTGAAGATGAGTAGAAGAAGCCATTGCTCCTCCATTTTACCAAGGAAAAAGAAGTTCTTCGCCACAAGTGAGTCTACAAGAAAGGCAGCAGGAAGAAACAATATTAAGACTGTTCACGATGTGCCACTCAAGCCTGGTAATTTGTCCTTGAGTGCCAACTATGCTGACCAAATTCAAAACTGTTCTGCAACTTCCATTCTCAAACTTCAAGATCATTTACCAGGTAAGTTACGATCTTTGTTTAGATTTTGATCACACAACCAGTCTATGGAACTTGAACAAATTGCCATTTACCAGAAATTTCATTGCACTAAATTTTGCTACAATTCATCAAAGTTAAACCTAACTCTGAACATGAAGTTATATGTTTTGGTTAAACAGGAACTTAAATCTGATTCACAAGAAGCCAAGATCTGTCACACTTCTTGCTGTAACATTCTCTTATACTTGTCTCTGTCATATTATATATTCAAAGTGTGGAAGTACATGTAAGCCATTTGCAGATCAGTCTTAAGAAGGGAAAGGTATTGTAGTACTGATTATAGTTGTTAATACAGGACTAGTTGCTCACCTACTTTCTCAAACGTTTTACTACACTTTATAGCTTATTCTTTGACATTCACATTCCTCACGCTGAAGGATATATGCCTGTCTAAATGTGAAACAAAGCATGACAAGCACTTCTTCTCAAGCTAGTTATTCCATTCTGAGGTATCAATAACAGTTTATATCAGTTCTGTCCTCCATCTTGTTGAAAGCAAGAAGGATTTTCAAGGCTTTAAGCCTTTTAAGTGTCATATGTGTGCATTGTCTTTAAGGTCCATTTTTGAGGGGTGGTTGCCTCCCTTCTCTGGTAAGCCCTGATTTTTTTTTAAGTTCTGCACTTATGCTAGTTTGCATTTCCGTTTTGGCAAGTAATTACTTGTGAACCCCTTTTTGTTAGATTATCTGAATGAGGCAGCAGAGAGAATAATGGGATTTCTATTCAAGGGTGGTTGTCCTTCTCTCTATGCTTTGCCTATGATTCTTCCATTTTCTAAACAAACCAACAACCCTTAAAAAAGAGAAAGAGACATAGATAGAGTACACTACAGTTTCTGGTCATTTAGGTTCTGGACTGTGATTTTCATGAGCTGAGGTCTATTGGAAACAACTTCTCTAGCTTTTAATTATAGGATAAGGCTGTGATGATAACAAATGAAGTTGTATAGAGTTGGGTCAGGGGCATTGGAGCTACCCTTATCTTGGCAAGGCAACCCGGTAAGGCATCTCAGGTCTGCAGCCATGGCAGTTGCTTTTTCTCGTTTTGCCTGGTTTTATAACAAATCTGAGCCTCAGGAGAAAGAATTGGTTGAAAGACGCTTCAAGTCTTGTGAATTCCCTTTCGTTAGGTTGGCCTAAAAAATTCAAGAATGAAGTAGCAGAGAGTTTGGGAGTTCTATCAAGGGTGGTTACCCTTCTCTCTATATGCTTTGCCTATGATTCTGCATTTCTAAAAACAAACCAACAGCCTTTAAAAAAGAAAGAGACAGCGAGACTACATTTGAGTTTCTGGGTTTCTTTGCATTTTTCCACTCTTAAATGTATGCTCATAAGGCAATACACAACTATACAACAACAACATGACTATGAAAATTATTGAAGAGGCAGTGATGATTTCTGCGCTAACTAAATTCGGGCATTGAGATTACCCAACCCGTATCTTGGCAGGGAAACCCGGTATGGCCTGTAATTGAGACGTATAACTCACACATGCAATTGTGTGTTGCATCCATGGTGTGGTTGGCTTCTCTTTGGTCTTATCTTAACACAAATCTGAGCCTCAATGTGCGTCTAAAGAACCAGTTACTTTGACTCAAGCTTAGTATACTTTACTACTTAAGCGGGCTCGATTTTGACTTGAACTTGAAAAGTCACAATTGGATTGGTCGTGACAGACCGAAGCTTGAGCAGTGGTTGAGCTTGCAACACAAGTCTTGTTGAACTTTTAGTCCACCATATATCTTGTAAATAATAAAAATAAATTACCAGAAGTTAGTTCTTCTTTGCAAGAATAAGTGGAGTTGGTTCTTCTTCCAAGAATAAGGTGTCCAGTTTAATATTATAGGGACAATATATAATAAAAAACGAGACAATTTTCTGAAATTCTCTTAAGGTCCATTTTTGAAGGGTGGGTGCCTCCCTTATATGGCAAGCCCTCATGCTAGTTTGCATTTCTGTTTTTGCAAGTAATTACTTGTGAACCCCTTTTTGTTAGATTAGCTCAGAATGAGGCAGCAGAGAGAACAATGGGATTTCTGTTCAAGGGTGGTTGCCCTTCTCTATGCTTTGACTGTAATTCTTCCATTTTCTAAACAAACCAACAGCCCTTAAAAAAGAGAGAGACATAGATAGAGTACACTACAGTTTCTGCGTTTTTCCCTCCGTCATTTAGGTTTTGGGCTGTGATTTTCTTGAGTTGAGGTCTATTGGAAACAACTTCTCTAGTCCCCCTACAAAGGACCAGGGTAAGGTCTATCTACCAATGCTAGCTTTTAATTATAGGATAAGGCTGTGATGATGACAAATGAAGTTTGATTGAGTTGGGTCAGGCATTGGAGCTACCCTTGTCTTGGCAAGGCAAACCCGGTAAGGCATCTCTGTTTTGCAACTAAGGTCTGCAGCCATGGCTGTTGCTTTGTCTCCTTTTGCCAGGTTTTATAACAAAATTGAGCCTCAGGAGAAAGAATTGGCAGAAAGACGCTTGAAGTCTTGTCAATTCCATTTTGTTAGGGTAGGCTAAAAACTTCAAGAATGAGGCAGCATAGAGTATGGGATTTCTATCAAGGATGGGTACCTTTCTCTCTATATGCTTTGCCTATGATTCTCCATTTTCAAAAACAAATCTACAGCGTACACTTGAGTTTCTGGGTTTCTTTGCATTTTTGCACTCTTAAACGTATGCTCACAAGGCAATACAATACTATACAACAACAGCAATAACAACATGACTATGAAAATTATTAAAGAGGGAGTGATGATTTCTGGGCTATCTAAATTCGGGCATTGAGATTACCCAACCTGTATCTTGGTGGGGCAACCTGGTATGGCCTGTAATTGAGACGCATAACTCACACAAGCAATTATGTGTTGCATCCATGGCGTGGTTGGCTTCTCTTTGGCCTTATCATAACACAAATCTGAGCCTCAATTTGTTAAAGAAAAAAGGGAAAGGGTCAAATTTACCCCTTTACTATGCACAAGGGGCAATATCTTTTCCATGATTAATGTAGGAGATGTTGAACCCACACCGTTCTGATTTGCAGTTTTAATACTTATTTATAATGTATTAAAACATTATAAATACATTGATTGTAGTTGGTAATACATGATTAGGTACTCATCTACATTCTCAAACCTTTTACTACACTTTATTAGCTTATTCTCTTCAACATTCATATTCCTCCCTCTGAAGGATGATATATGCCTGTCTAAATGTGCAAATCACAACATTCCAACTTAATTTGTAAAACTAGTCATGACATCATTCATGTTTTAGGAAATACTCCACTAGCTAACAAGGTTCTCTTGTGCACGTGTTTCATTAGAAAATGATTGTTTTCTTGACAATACACGTTCCGTGTATTTTATCCGTTAAACTAACTGATGTGGACCTGTTAGAATTTATTTAACAGGTTGGTCCATCGATACTAACAAGCTCTCATATTTTACTCCTTCATTTAACTCTAATCTTTCTCATGGAATCTATCTTAAGTTATTGCCTAATGCCGTGTCATGTTCTCTTAATAATGTATTTGCTACCCACAGCTTGCTGGTACAGAGGGATCATCAATAGTTCCCCCATCAGTGAATTGGGTCCTTAATAAACAAGGTTTGCAGGAGTAAGTTAATACTTGATCTATGAATTTGGAGCTACCTTGATGCTCTCTCTCGCCTCCACCACCCCCAGATAAGAAAAAGAGAGAGAGCAAGGATTTTGAACCGGAAGTGATTTAAGATATTTTTCTTTATTCCTGATGTCTTTGTTTTGATTGTTGGAACAATAACTCTGATATGGATTAGTATGTCTGGAATCCATGCTAGGCGGTGTTCTTATGTTGAAGCAAGCAATGCTATAAACTTGGAACATTCACAGTGTGTGTGAGTGGTTCTAGAGCCCCCAAGCCCAAAAATCTACTGTCCTTTTGGTTGTGTCTATATGAGCTAAGCCAAGCCCAACATTAGCCAGGTGCAGCTCAACTTGGAGCATTGAAAGATGAGCTCAATGTTGGGTTGAGTCTAATCAAGCCCGAGCTCAAGACAGTCAGTTCTTTTTTTTTTTTGACAACTGTGGTGTCCAGGCCAGCTTGCGCGCACCTCGCTGATCAAGTTTTTTGCTGAGCGAAATAATGGCTCTACAGGTTTGGTTAACTTTTACAACAAACAATTAAACAACTTTTACCAAACAAACTAAGAATGGTAAAAATTATGAAAACAACCCTAAAATAAGTAATCCTGCAACTCTCATGTCTGGAATAATCACAAAAGATTGAGTTCTACAAAGTTTTAACATATCCTCAAATCTTCAAACTACAGAAGAAAAAAAAACAAAAATAAATGCAATGCATCTGACACTGAAATAAGACTATGGATTTGTTGCATTTGTCTAAATTCTGAGTCCAAGAGAGATATAAAGGATGCTTGAGATTGTAGTAGGAGGGCTGTCTTATTAATTCTTAGAGAATTTGATTTCATTAGCTGTGTGCTGATATCATCACATACTTTGTAAGTACTTGAACTCCCTCTCTACCAGGCTGTTACTTGTGGTGAAGACTCCACTTGCTGTCAGTTATCGTAGCGGATGATGTTTTGCAGTGTCAGCCAAGTGGATTGCAAATATACTCCCTTTTTTTAAACATGAGATATATTCTTGGAGCAATTTGGTTTTAGAGTGAAAAGTTTCACCAGTTGAATAATTTTGTTCATTTAGCTTATGCAGATTGGTCCCTGTTTGAAAGAGTGAGGTTAGTCGAATGCCATAGTGTGATACTCTAGTTCTGATTTCCCAATGTTAATGGTGTTGAAGCTGTCTGGTATCATACCATGGAGTTCAAAAATTCAATGAAAAAAATTTAGACGTGGCTACTAAAATTGATCATATTCTACTGAAATTTGTGTTGGATCAATACAACTGGCCAAACTAATTTTTGGGGTGAAGCAGGTTACTTTATATGACTTCATTAGATATAAATACGTGAATTAAGAGGAGAGTGTAAAAGTTAGTAATATTCATGAAACTTAGAAGGAAACAAAAAAACATTTCCCCTTGTTTAGTTTCGTTTCATATGCCAAATACCCAAGTAATATACTTAAAATATCAATTTATATTGTTTTTGCCTATTTCCATGATTGAATGCGACAATACGCAGAAATTGTAAAATTATAAATACTTAAGTAATATTGAATATTTGAAAAGTTTAAAATGAATTATGGTCATTATAGATAGATGTACTATTCGACTGCAAATGTCAAATATAGTTATTTTAAGTTAAATTTTATATTTAATATGTATAAAATATTAATTTATAATCTTATAACTTAAAATCAAAATTCCAAATCACAAATTTCATATTCTAAATCAATTTATTGAAATTTTACAAGTTAGATAATTGAAGTTATATACGATGATAATAATTTCACATTATCAATAGATTAGATTCCTCTTATTTTAAAAATAAAAAATAAATAAGTAACGAGTAAGTACTAGAATAAAAATTGTATTATAAAAAAATAATATATTTTATATTAAGTAGTTGTTTTACTTTTTCAGGATTAATGTAATTAGAAACTAAATAGGTATAAATTGTAATTTTATATTAAAATTATGTGATTCTTAAAATTTATTATATATATTTTATATTAAGTAGTTGTTGTTTTCCGCGTGTACTGGTTTTTTTATTTTTCACCGATAAAAAACTACCATAAAAGAGACACCGAGTAAGTTAGAAGTACCCCATTCAAAAACTATAAAAAAGACACTGCGT
Organism: Solanum stenotomum; assembly: GCF_019186545.1. NCBI lineage: Eukaryota > Viridiplantae > Streptophyta > Magnoliopsida > Solanales > Solanaceae > Solanum > Solanum stenotomum. The sequence goes on from NC_064293.1 coordinate 40,637,003, forward strand.
AAGTTAGAAGCCACCACCCTTCAGAGCCTATAAAATAGTCACTGCTTCATTTTGATGTCAAATTAGAGAAGCAAAAGAACTCACCGCTCACCACTCACCACTCACCACTCACCACTCACCACTCACCACCTTCGTACGCTACTCCACCGGATTGCTGCTATTAACTTTCCCGGCGACGATGTCCGACCAAAACCCATAAACCCTAAAATCAATTTTCGTCACCATCAATCTGCCCAAGTAACTTGCTCTTCCCATTATCTTCGTATTCTTCGAAAGAAATTTCAAGAACTTGATTATCTCGGTATTCTTGATTTAAGAAAAAATCAAGAACTTAATGTCTTTTTAAAATGCATATTTTAAGGAAATTGTTGTCTTTTTTAATTTAAATTGGTGTTCTTTGATTCATATTTTAAGTAAATCAAACGAAATTGTTGTCTTTTTGAAGTAAAAGTGGTATTCTTGAATGCATGTGTTAATATTCTTGCAGCCAATGTTCAAGAATTTGAGTAGTGAGACGGGAAGCATTAAGCGAATGCCAGAGGCTATTTGGAGTTTAGTTCGGTCAGGGGTTCTCTTGTATTGACGATTTCTGATCAAAACCCTAAACCCTGATTCAATTTTCCGGTCGTTCTATCTGCTCTAGTAATACTACTGCTCTCCCTATTAAAAGGAAAATTTGAGAACTCGCTTTTGTCAAATTTTCTTTCAATTCTTGCATGTATTTCCTTTAAGAAAAATTCAAGGAAATCAAAGAAATTGTTGTTTTCAACAATATATTGGTATTGTAAATATCAAGGAAATTCAAGATATCTATTTCTTTTTAATAAGAATTGTGTTCTCATTCTTGTATGTTAAGGATGTTCAAGAATTTGTTTTTACTTTTTTAGGGAGATGGGGAGCCTTAAGCGAATTCCCGAGAATATTTGGAGCTCAATTCGGTCGGGCGTTATCTTGTATGATTTCACAAGGGTTGTTGAGGAGTTGGTTTTCAACAGCCTCGATGCTGGAGCTTCCAAGGTATACTTATTTACCCTTATGATTTTATTAGGTATTGAATGGAAAGTAGTGGAGTTATTCTTGAAGACCCTTCTCAAGCAACTTGAATTATTTTTTTAGTAGTTTAATTACAAGAAATTTTGAATGAAAGATACTCCATTGGACAGACTTCCGTGAACTCTCTCAGTGGGTTCATTTACATGGTCTAGACTTTCTGATTTTGATTGTTTCTTAAAAGTTGAAATTGTGCCATGTAAGAGAATGAGGAATTATATGTTCTCTGATTTTGTTAATTTTTGCGGATCAATAGAGGTGAGCTGCTGAGAATATAGAAAGTTGTGCTATTATGCAATTTAATTGCTTAGACTATTTGCTCAAACTCTTCAATGAATTCTTATGTTCCTTCGTTTGCTACTTCTGATATTGAGGGCATTTGCTTTATATGAAAATTGATGTACATTTTGTCCTCTTAGTATGATGTTCCATTCTGGTATCATAATTTTTTTTCCAATATATAACAGCTCTATTTCTTTTTACCATGAGATTTGCTTCCTTATAGAGCTGTTCTTTTTATGTTTGTTATTCTAATAAGTAGTGTACTCCTAAGTTGAACCTTACCCAGTTTCCACCAGGTATCTGTTGCTATAGGCATTGGGACCTGCTACGTTAAGGTGGATGACAATGGTAAGTTAAAGTTTCTTTGACAACGATCTAATGCATTTTGATGTGAAGAAACTTCTGCTCAATTTATTATTTATTTCATCATCTGAAGTTGTACTTCCTCTTGAAGGATCTGGTGTTTCACGAGATGGACTGGTGCTGATGGGAGAAAAATATGGTAATCTTTTTGCAAAATGTTGGACTGACATCATCTTTTCTATTGCAGTGATGCTCCTGTACATAATTTCTTTTGCCTCACAACTATGATGTTCATAACTTGGAATGATTGTTGTAGTCTATAGGATTGCATGCAGTGCAGCATTGCTCAGTTGATAGGTTGTTTGGCGGTTTCTGTTCATTAGTATCTTTTTACCAATGTTCTTTTATTTATTGCTATGTGGTTTTACTTGTAAATGGGCAAACTTGTATGGCTGTACACAACACCAAATATTGATGCTTACATTTTGGTTTTGCTTGTATTGTAAGTTGTTCATGTACATTGCTTTCCTGGTTCTTCATTTGCAATAAAATACTTTCTTTACCTGTACTGTCTCCCCAAAAGAAAATGGGTAGCTTGAGGGATGGGGGGAGCGAGAGACATGAAATATTTTTGTTGATCACTACTGTATGTACAGATATTTTGATTATTTATTCTTGCTGAAATTGAACCAGAACATACATATTGGTGCTTAGGTATTTTAAGCCTAGCTTACCTGTTTCTTTCATCTTCTGTCATGCTTCATTTTTTTCTGGCCATTTCAACGGCCATCAAATCTGCCCAGGTAACTCAAACAATGACCTAGTGATTCGATTAACATTGCCCCTCACCTAAACCCCCTTTTCTGGTAGCTGAATGTAGGGTAGTTTTAGGTTGCATTTGTTAAAATTAGAGCCAACTGTATTTGAGTTTGAATTAGAAATGTAGGATGGTTCTGTTTGTATTTATTCGAGTTGCTGTCTAGTAGTTGTAACTCTAGAGCATTCACCATATATGTACACCAGCGACGTCAAAATACAGCCATTCAGATGATATGCATGCTTTCCCAGCAAGCTTTGGCTTTAAAGGAGAGGCGCTGAGCTCTATTTCTGACGTTTCTTTGTTGGAAATTGTTACTAAAACTCATGGGAGGCCAAATGGATATCGTAAGGTTTTGAAGGTAAGATTCTTTTAAGATTTACTTGGTAGTATCCTATAGTATAGGTATAAAACTACTAATTTGGTCTTTGTTCTTGCCAATGTTTACAGGACGGCAAGTGTTTGTACCTTGGAATTGATGATTGTAGACAAGATGTTGGTACAACAGGTAATTTTGTATAAGCATACCTGATACAAAAGTTGACTGTTGTTTGCCAATAAGGAAATTTGTTGGAATTTCTCTCCTTGCAGTCATTGTTCGGGATGTATTTTACAACCAACCAGTTCGAAGGAAGCAAATGCACTCCAAGTACTTCTAGTTTTCTCACAATTCAAACAAATGAAAAATAATGATTACATACTTTACTTTTAAAGCTGTACACTGACCTGATTGATTTTTTGGTTTACATATATAATCCGGAAGCCCAAAGAAGGTGTTGCATGCTCTGAAAGAGTCTCTGCTAAGAATCGCCCTTGTGCATCCCAATGTCTCCTTCAAAATTGTTGATATTGAAAGGTCCGTTTTTGTTATATCAGCTAACTTAAGGATATTTTCTGTCTGGTTTCTTAGATTTTGTTCATTTGCATGCAGTGAGGATGACCTGCTTTGCACACGTGCTTCTCCTTCTCCACTGCCGCTATTGTCCAGTGAGTTTGGAATTCATCTGAATTCCCTTAACAAATTGAATGCAAGTGATGGTTCATTCAAGCTCTCAGGATACATTTCAGGTCCCGATGTTTACACAGTGAAGGTATACAGGCCCAAATTGATGAATAAGAGATGTGATATGTTATCTTTTCTACACTCTGTTTCCCTAACAACCACTGTTCAATTTGCAGGTCCTTCAATATTTCTGTATCCACTTATTTCAGTATATTTTCCTGACCAAAGAAAAACGGAAGACTAATCTTTGGTTAACATTTTCTATATCAGTTGCCTGTTTTTACGGTGTTTTTGTTTTCCTTGACCTCGGTAATGCAGATATCAATTCAAGATTTGTTTCCAAAGGACCAATACATAAATTACTTAATAACACAGCTATGAGTTTTGACAGTGCGTCTGACATTGAGAAGCGAAGTAGATCTCAGATATATCCTCTGTTTATGCTGAACCTAAACTGTCCAAGATCTTTTTATGATTTTACTTTGGAGCCTTCAAAGACCTCTGTGGAATTTAAGGTGAAATTTTTTGTTGTGATTTATGGTTTAATTTGTTTTGGGTTGGGAAACAAATGTGAGGCTTTGGATTTATTTTATAAGAATTGAGTTTGTGTTGGTGTTTGTTTTGTGAGAATTGGTTTGGGTTGTTTTTAAAAAATATATATATATATTTCAAAATGCCTAATCATTTTTTGGAACTTCAATATGGGTAAACTTAATAGGTTAAACTGGCTAATCATCACTATTTATCACTAATCCTATAGAGATTCAAAGTATTAAAAAGGACACCCTGACCCGGCAAGGTCCTTGCATCACAGTAGCTAATGGAGAACAAAGTTATCTAGCTTCTTGTGGCTGCAAAACCAAGCAGGCCGATGTTAACAAGGACATGTCATACATATTTGTTTTACTGATTGGGGTATTGTATTTCATATTACAATGTGTTAGGTAAGACTGATAATTCCTCATAAAGAGGCTTGACACGACCAGACAATCATCTGAAAAGAGTCTTGACACGACCAGACGATAATCATGAAAGGAGTCATGACTCTGCCAGAAAGTTATATGAAAGGGGCGTGACTCTATTAGAATGGTTGTTGAAGAGAGTCATGATACCGCTGGAGCTATCGTTAGAAGGAGGTCTTCTTGAGCAGGTTGCCAAAAAGAGGCGTGTTCTCACTTCTCTCCGAAAAGAGATGTGATACTGAATAGGGAAGGGCACCGATTGTAAACGGTGCCTGTCTTTGGAGGGGGGATTGTCGGAGAGGAGTAATGCTAGTTGCCAGTATTGGCTTAGGTTGCCTGTCAGTACGGTATAACTTGTATGAGATACAATCCATATCTTAGGAGGAACCTGCTCCATTTGAACACTTTAAATTTCTCTAACGTTCTAACAGTTCTAATAAATACTAGAAATCATTAATTAGAATGAGAGGATTAAGGGAAAACTATAATAGGCACTGAGGAATTGACAGACTTTCTTATTTTTGCTTGATGCATGCTGGGATGAGTTTCCACCTACACCTACTATTAGCTATTGCTCCTACTTCATCCCAGCTTCTCAGAACTTCAGAAACCTTGTCTGGCATGACACATGTTAGGCTTTTAAGGTTAAAGATAATACTCCATAACCTGCCTGTGAACTTGCAATGTAGAAATAAGTGGTTGACCGTCTCAGCAGTCTCCTTACACAAAAAACATTTTGAACACATTGGAATTCCCCTCTTCATTAGATTATCAAGTGTAAGCACAACTCCGCTTGCTAATAGCCATACAAAACAGGAGGTGTTTTGAGATTCCATCAAAACACCGCCTATTCCTCTCATTCCATATGGATCAGAAGATAGCAGCAGGGATCATCCTCCAAATCCTTTTAATGGCTTTATCAACTCTGCACAAGCTCCTTCAGATGTGCCTCTTTTATGGTCCGCGGCATGATTCATTTTAAACCTAAAATACAGAAGAACATGCTCCAAAGATCTGTGGCTACTGTGCAGTGCAATAACAAATGGTTTACAGTTCCCCTCTTTTCCAAACATAGATAGCACCTGTTTACTAATTGGAAGTCTTTCCTACTGAGATTGTCTTGAGTCAACGGAGGAGTATGATATCCTTCTGTGTACCATATGTAGGTTAACAGGAGTGATTTGACTTATCACCACAAAAAGAAAAGAAAAAGGGGACAGGGGGGAGAGGCGAGGTGTGGTTCTTGTTTGTCTATTAGAGCATGTCTCTTGTTCATTTTTGTTCCATGTTAGATGTGTAATCAAATTGCCTGAAACGATGTGCAGCATTTAACTGATTGTATTAATCTCACTGATGGCACCATGATACTGATTGTGTTAATCTGCATACTGATTGTGTTAATCTCCCTTTGTTGGCACCATTGATACTGATTGTGTTTATCTCATTAAGCTATTTTGATGTGTTTTACGAGGATCTCTTATGGTAACTAATTGGTTCTTAATGTTACTTGTAGGATTGGGGCCCTGTCCTTCTCTTTATTGGGGATACTGTTGCGAATCTCTGGACTGAAAGTAACTCTGCTGGTGAGATTTTTATGCAACATCACTTAGTATTCATTGTATCTGATATTATTTGTACATGTGGCTTTGTCCACTTCACAGTCCCTTTCCCATAGGCTGTAGCCCCTCACCTGCTCCCCCTAAAAGAAAAGTGGAGAGGGGGGAGGGGAATTGTGGAAGGTTGGTTTTAGTGGAAGAGAGAGTTACTTGTGCGTCAGATGGTGCAAAGCATTTCAGCATTATGCCATCGTATTAGTTTTATCTATTTCTTTTCTCTTAAACTACTTTTGGGAAACCTAGATAAGAATATAGCTGTAGAAGTATCCTCATCTATTGCTATCCCATTCCCTGCTCCTCTTTCCAGATATACCTATGAATATTGAGATCAGGAAAAAGAGGTGCAGGGCTCAGAGTTGCAAAGGTACACTTGACCTTCTTTCCCCGCTGCCAAAGAAACTGACCGGAGAGTGCAATGTCAGGAGAGATATTCAATCTCCACAGAATACTCTGTGGGAAAGTGCTTCTGAGAAACCTGATCCTGGGTCCGGATTTCTCTGTCAGATTGAAAGTTCAAGTCGGTCAATTGATGGATCTGTTGCTCATTGCACAGTTGGTGTAAATTGGAAATCCAGATGCTCTGTGCAACCCCTTTCATCTAATGTTTTACCTACAGAGGATTATTTCCTGGATAACAAATTCAATACTTCAGCTACCTCCAGTTATAAATCAGACTGCCTGTTAGGTTCAGGATGGGAGAATGGGTCTCAAACAATTGTAGCTGGCAAATCAACAGAGGATGCCTCATTTAGGGAGTCTCTTGAACTTATTGACAATTCAACTATGACGCATGAGAGAAGGAAACCATTTTTGCGAAGCTGTTCTTTGCACAGAAGCCTGATACATGATGGAACATCTTTTGATAGTGATGAAGATATTAAGTTTGAAAAAAGTGACTGCAGAACTAAACAAAATCGCCTTGAAGATGATTATAGTGTTGAATTTGAAGTTGTTGATGATGTTAACCGGGTCTTACATCAAAGGTCTCCTAGAGGCAAGGAAATATATTTTGAGAAGTTCTCCAGTTGCAAAACTCAGAGCAACGCATTGCAGCGGCCAAAAAAAATTTCAGGTGATTCAGAAAATTTTTCTTTAACCAAGGACATTCTAGATGAAGATGATCATCTTATCTTCTTTAAACAGACTGAAAACTATCGTTCTGGCCTACCATCTTTTAGTCCAGAACTGTCTCCTCTGCCATCAGATCCTTTGCTTGGGAGCAGGTTTCTAGATGTTAATCCTTACATCGCTGAAAATGGGATTGAAACTTCTGTTAAACATGAAATTGGTGTCACGTATAATTTTGGAAACATGGAACGTAATCTCTTGGTTCCGGCCATAAATAATTTGGGAAAAGAGGACTGCTTGTTTCCAAATCCTGCAAAGTTTGATCTCGATTTTTATGCTTGTTCTAAAGAGGATTTGGGCTGTATAGGGGGACTTGATCCGTGGGACATTTATAGTTCAGGTCCTTCTGAATTCTATTATGACGGAGATGATTTGTCACATATACATTCTCATGGTGAAGAAGATCTTATTAATTGTTTGACACCACGAGCTATGATCTCCTCTTGGGTGGATGGGAACTCGCATAAATGGAATGATGCTGGGAATCGAGGTAAAACAGATGAGCTTATAAGGAAGAAGAAGAGTAGAAGAAGTCATTCAGCTCCTCCATTTTACCAAGGCAAGAAGAAGTTCTTTGCCACGAGTGAGTCTTCAAGAACGGCAGCAGGAAATAACAATATTAAGACTGTTCATGATGTGCCACTCATGCCAGGTAATTTGTCCTTGAGTGTTTGTTTGTTTTAATAATCAATGATGACAGAAAATTTGTGCAACTAATTAATGTTCTTGTCCATCGTGCAGAAACTAGAGCTGTAAGAAGACTGGGGGATTCTACAGAAGCTATCTGCTCGGAGCTTCCACAGCAGTCATCCCATCTATGTGATCAATCTTCCACCCCAAGTTGTGGTGATGGTGTTTACTCTGATGAAAGGTATGATATCAATTTTTTAAGTGAGGTTTAGGTCTCTTTCTGATATTATCTCAATCAAATATGTTAGAAACTCACACAACCTTATGTTTCTCTCTTCAGGCTAAGTGTTAAAATGAAACTTGTTAACATCTGGAACAGCAGATTACAAACTCAAGGGGAGTGCATAAGTACACGCTATGGGGAGTCAAAAGAAGGTAAACCGTTCCTGCCATTTATTCCTGTAAAGGTATGGCCCTTGGGCCTATCACAACCTCAAAAGTCAGCTCATGAGGGGGGATTTCCCAAGTCCATATAGACCACCAATCCATTCTCCAACCGATGCAGGACTCTAACCCCCAACTCTTAACAGTTCCTGTATTGAATAAGAGCTTAATTTTTGTAGTGCATGTTTCAGTTAATTAGCTTCATTTCTTTCATCTACTTTTCAAGATTATCTTAGACTGCATTCTTATTAATCATGAAAGCATTAGAGATTACGTCTCTTTCTCAGTGTCCTAGGCCACATAGTCTCTTTCAAATTCCATATTGCTTATGTGCTGATCTTGTGATAGAATTGTCATGCCTGACATTTTTATTCGAATCTTCAGAATTTGCACCAACAAAAGAAACTCAAAGTATCTTAGATTCTGGGACAAAATGGGGGGGCTTCTGTCCAGAGATTACAGTTGAGTACTTAAGCTATATCTCAAATGTTTTTGTGACTTCTTCTCTGTTTTGTTAAGATGACGGATTTCCTTTTCCAATATGAGATGCAGAGTGGTACTGGAACAGAGAGTTTTAAGAATCAGGATACTATACTCAATGTCACTTCTGGCATATTGCATTTTGTTGGTGATTCATTGGTTCCTGATACCATTGATAAAAACTGCCTGGGGGGTGCCAAAGTTCTCCAACAGGTTGATAAGAAGTTTATTCCGATTGTGGGTGGCACAACACTTGCTATAATTGATCAGGTCCATTATTGTCTTTCTTGATTTCTCATGAATTTCCTTATAATGCATTTACTTTAAAAGATCGTTTCTTTTAGGGATCGTTTGGTTGGACTCATTAGCAGATATTAATCTCAGCATAAATTTATGCATAAATAGTTTAATAGTTGTTGGCCATGTAAGTAAAAGTAATATCTACATAACCATGTATCACTCAGTTATCCACATGATAAAAAAGTAAGCTCGACATAACTAATGCAGCGTTTGGTTGGCGGTATTTAACCATGCATTATTAAGAGAACATATGTCAACAATGCACGGATATGAGTATTTACAGGGAAAAAATCCCCTCATAAAGTAGATAGTCCCTGCATAGCATCACTCGTTTATTATTCACCGCATAAGAATCGCGACATTATTATTTACTGCATAACAGTTTTTACATTATTATTACCACATAAACATTCCCTGCATGACTAATACTTTAACCATGTAATGTCGTACTCTTTTGTATTGCAATTTTGTGATAGTACTGAAGAAAAGGAGAGTGATATAGGGTGCTTTATCTTTTGTTTCATCACTTTCTGACCGTCAGGTTGAGTATATTCTTATGTAGAAGCTGTGGCCCATGTCAAAATAAATGTCTGTTCCTTTTTACATAGTCAAGATATTATGATCTTTTGTTTGATTCTAGCATTTATCTTCAATGAGCATTACACATTGTCATGTTCTACAGCATGCTGCAGACGAGCGAATTCGTTTGGAAGAACTGCGTGAGAAGGTAATGATTGTCTAAAAACTCATTGATGTGTCATTTCAATGTGGAGTTGGTAATTAGTGAATTATCAGGTTCTATCTGGACAAAAGAGGTCAACAACCTATCTTGATTCCGAGCAAGAATTGGTATGTTTATGGTCATCTTATGTGAATTAGAGTTTATCTTTGCCTTGTGCCCCTCGGATTGTGGGGAACTCTTGAAACTCTTTTTAATCAGTAACATTGATTTTGAGTCTTTGACCATGCTTTTGCAGGTCATGCCTGAAATTGGTTATCAATTATTACACAACTATGCTGACCAAATTCAAAACTGGGGTTGGATCTGCAACATTCATTCTCAAGCTTCAAAATCATTTACCAGGTAAGTTACGGATCTTTGTTTTGATTTTCTTACAACCAGTCTATGGAACTTGATAAAATTACCATTTACCAGAAATTCAAATTTGCAACATTCATTAAGGTTGAACCTAACTCTAGCATGAAGTTATATGTTTTGGTTAAAGCAGGAACTTGAATCTGATTCACAAGCAGCCAAAATCTGTCACACTTCTTGCGGTAACATTCTCTAGTACTTGTCTCTGTCATATTATACATTCAAAAAGTTTAAGTAAATGTAGACCATTTGCAAATCAGTCTTAGAAGGGAAAAGATAATATAGTATTGATTCTTGTTGTTAATATAGGATTAGGAAGTGACTTCAACTATTAGGAAATAAGAATTGGGATTAGGAATTATTGGGAATAAAACTAAGTTGTATAGTGTAAATACACAAGGGCTGTGAGAGACTGCACACCTACACTCTCGAACCTTTTACTTCACTTTATAGCTTATTAACATTAGCATTCCTATTCCTCCCTCTGAAGTATATATGCCTGTCTAATTGTGGAAAACAAAGCATGACAAGCACTTCTTCTCAGTCTAGTCCTTTCCATTCTGAGGTATCAATACAACAGTTTATATCAGTCCTATGTTCCATCTTGTTTAAAGCAAGAAGGATTTTTGGGTTTAGGCTTTCACGTGCCATTTGTGCGCATTGTCTCTTAAGGTTCATTTTATGTTTTAATTGGGTTGATTATAGCTAGTGAAATATGAATTGTAACTTCTAAAAGGGAATATCTTTTTTGTTCTAATACCATCAGTAACAAGACAATGCTAGAGGTTCACACGTGTTTAAGGGAATACTGCACTAGCTAACAAGATACGTTTGCACGTGTTTCATAAGAAAATGGTTGTTTTCTTGATACTTCAGGTTCCTTGTATTCTGGGCGTTAATCTAACAGATGTGGATCTGTTAGAATTTCTTCAACAGGTTAGTCCATTGACACTAGCTAGCTCTCATACTTCACTCCTTCATTTAATTAACTCTAATCGTTCTCATGTGGAATCTTGCTTCTGTTCTTGCTTAAATGCTGTGTCATGCTCTCTAAATAATGTATTCGATTGCAACTCACAGCTTGCTGACACAGATGGATCATCAATAGTACCCCCATCAGTGAATCGGGTCCTGAATAACAAGGCTTGCAGGAGTAAGTTAATATTTAATTTATGAATTTGGAGCTACCTTGATGGCTCTCTCACCTCCACCCACCCCCACGTAAGAAAAAGAGAAAGAACAGGGAATTAGAATCACTTCGATTTGAGATATTTCTCTTTACTTCTGATATCTTTGTTTTCATTTGTGTTGGAACAATAACTCCGATATGGATATAGTGGAACAGATACAGAGGAATGAGGATCAACATAGCAGGCCAACTAATTCTGGGGGTGAAGCAAAATTGATGAATTGATTCCTGATGTTGCCATTCTATATATTTATTTACTTATTTTTGTAGGTGCAATTATGTTTGGAGATGCATTGTTGCCTTCGGAGTGTTCTCTCATTGTTGAGGAGTTGAAGCAGACTTCATTGTGTTTTCAAGTGAGTGGAAAATTGCATTTCAGGAAATATCTGTATTAGAACTGCATTTGGTGGTATGTTTACAGGAGGAATTCCATATTATTAATGACTGTAATATCTTTTCATTTGGTAGTGTGCTCATGGGCGGCCTACTACTGTACCTCTTGTCAACTTGGGTGCTCTGCATGAGCAGATTGCTAAGTTAGGTTCGTGGAGTAAGGGTTCCTCCGAGGCATGGCATGGGTTACATCGGCATGCAATCAACGTAGAGCGTGCAGCAAAGCGACTAAGATCAGTCGTATCCTAGTGTCAAAAATCTCTCGTTAGTATACCTTTCCATGTATAGCCATAGTAACTCACTCTGAATAGACTGTAAAGAAATGTTACGATAGTGAAATAGGTTATTTGACTGTAACATCATTCAATTGTTGTCATAGTTAAATTTGTATATCCCATTCTAACCTTCTCAATTTTGCTAGACAATATGAAGTGATATTGGAACAATGGTACTATAAATCTCCTGAAGATATGGAACTTCCATTTACATTTTTGTTCTAGCACCTCTTTACCCTAGTCACTGTCACAGTGGAGCCACTGCCCAACCCAGCTATGCTCCCACAATTCAAGCTGCAGAAGAGTTGTATGAAACTGATCCCTTTATTACTTGAAAATAAATTGTCGTTAGCAACATGCTTAACACGTATTAATCGCTTCGTGATTATTCATTATCCATGCTTCGATCTAAAAAGTGTCTAGCGACACTTGATAGAAAATGACGAGGATGGAGAATGTAAAATCAATTCTCTATGATATGATTTGAGATTCATGCATTATACTCTCTAACTTTAAATGTAGTGTACACATTTGATGAGATTTTGTATTTGAACCTATGACATTTTGTATCCCAAAATAGTATGAAGTTGTCTCCAGAGGGGGCTAAAGTCTTGACTAGGGAATGCAATTCCTAGAATCAAATTAGACACAGTAAGATGGAAAATGTAAATTGTATGCAAAGCATGTGGCATGGATTACAACTCATCACTTGAAATCTTTCCTATTTTCAAATGCCAACAAGCAGAGGAAGAGTAATTCCAGGAAACTAAAAAATTGATCTAAAAGATTTTGTTACTTTCATTCTTATTATTCGAAAGTCAAATCCTTGGGAATTCTTATGGCATAATTATGCCATTAAAGGCTGAAATTCCTCATGAGTGTTCCTTTTTCTTTATAAAAAAAAAGATGGTGTTAGGCAAGTTTGGTATTCTTTGACTAATTCATCAGATATTTGCTACTGTATTTTTCACTAATACACTTTTTTACTTTTAACCAAAATACTAGCACAACATTGACTAACGTTGCTTACAAGACTTAGAAGATGATTATTTGCCTTCCAATTTTTCCTTTGGTTTCTGTTAAAAGAATAATTTGTGTGTATATATGTTCAATTTCCTCTCTTATATAATGCATAGATCATTTGTCGGTAAAGATATAGGAAAAGGGGGCCAAGAAGTCAACAACTTTTTCTATTTTTATTGGGAAAAATATAAAAAAAAAAACTCCTATAATGTGCTTAAAAAAATAAATAAAATTGTATAAAACGCGTTGCACAGTGAGAACCACTTAAAAACATTTCTTTGAAATTCAGAACACGACCCTGCATCATGCTTTAACAAAATCTTCACTCGAAAAGTAAAAATTACAAAGCAAATGGAGAAATCAAAACGAAAATACTATTTACTATATAGTTCCTATAAGCGTGGTCCATAAGTACATTTTTTTCATACACAGAATCATTCTGTAATATAATCATCAATCAGTGGCTAACGCACAGTAGGATCAAAAACTCTGGCTAGAGTTTTGGGGCTTCTAGTCTCATTCTAAATTGTTGAAATGCGCATGAAACTTAGTTTCCAAATTGGTAGTTAGCCGGTCATGTTGTAGTCGTCTGCATGTAGATATGGATGATAGCTCCCTGGCACTTCCATCTTTCCCATTAGCTGGTCCATTCCTGCATATCCATTTTTATCACATCAAAAAGATTAAGAACAGAACTAACCATTATAGGTCAGCTACCTAGGATCAACTATATGAATCCTGAATAACAACTCAAGCTTTCATTTGATCTAGGTGTTAGCCAAAGATGGATTTTGTTAGTCCTGTTCTCTCATTGTTGTTACAGGTGCTTCGAGTTTGGAATAAGTTTTAGTTGAAGACAAATTCTTTTGTGCTAGAGTAGGTGACAATTGTGAATGTGATGCATTAACTCCATGAGAAGTTTAAGAGGTACAGTAAGTTTTTCTGACAAAGAAGTTTAAAACATAACAGTTTAAAATGCAGGTCTTCAAATGCTATTGATATCCTCGTGAAACATCGAATGAATGCAGAAAGTACATATAATTCATTATGATTCCCTAGATGCAGGAATTCCCATCACCTAGTGTCTCTATCACTTTTGATGACATTTTGAGAATTCGAGACCAGAAACAATTTTGGCTATGGAGCTCATATTTAGAATTTTGACAGGAGCACCTTCATTTATATCTAAATATTAGAGCATACGATAGTACTGTGGTAAAAACAAAATGATTTTATAGGAACTAGAAAAACATACTTGGATTAGGCATTCCATAGAAGGACATTTGGCCATAACTTGCAGCAGGTTTTGAACTACCGTCTGATGGAAACATAGGCTCGGGTTTACTGGTTCGTGGATCTAGTGAATGCATGCCAGAGCTCGCGTCAGGGTTCTCATAGCCAAGATCTTCAGTCATTGAAGTAGGCATGTGAGAAGACTGCAGATCCTCTGGCTTTGTTTTCTTTTCATTGGGCGACTCAACCTCTGTCTCCACCTCTGATTCAGTGGTGTTTGTTGCTGCAACCTGTTGCTTCCTTTTTGATCGAGCACGCCTATTTTGAAACCAATTATACACATTTGTTTCAGAAATTTGGCCATGTTGAGATAATTCAGAAGTTATATCTTTGATCTTCTGTTTGGTTGGAGTTCCATTGCCTTGTTCAAATATGCGCTCAAGAATCTGAAGTTGCATAGGCGTTGGAGTCCAGCGTTGTCTACCAGTGATTTTATGGCCAGCGGATGTCACCAGTGGATCGCAGTACAAATTTCCCAGCCTGGCTCCTGAGATAGCAGGTACAGATTTTACTCGCGTTAGATGAATTCAAATTCAGAAAGTACTATCACTACAAACACAGCAAGTCGAATATATGGATGTTAACACAAGATATTAAGACCATTAATAAGCCTAACTGAGAAATCTATCATCCTCCAGCTTCTTGCATCATGGTTAACAGTAGTAGGATCCCATTGCCAAAGCAAACCATTCAAATAACACAAGAATACCACAATACAATCATTCACTCTAAAGTTGAATGAAACCAATACTAGTATCTTGAAACATGGAAATGGCTGTTCATCATATACAAAAATTTTGAAGAACCACTCAAAAGGAGGAGGTTATATTTGGTTTCCTTTGAAGCTATTTCAACGAATAAAAATATGAAACCTGAAGTCTGCAAAATCCACCTCTCATTGATCATTGCAATCAAATTAAAGATTTCAGCATACAGTCATGGATTGAAAGATTTCCAGCTTCCATATTACTGGCAAGTTTCACCACTACATTTTTTTACAAGACTCCGAAGCCTTGCCTAACTAGTAAAGTTGTTGTCATGTTACCAGGAGGTCAAGGGTTCAAGCTAATGCATGGTAAGGTTGCGTACAATAGACCCTGGTGGTCCTTCCCTTCCCCAGACCCCGTACACAGCGGAAACTTGGTGCACTGGGCTGCCTATTGTTTCACAGGATTCTCAAAGGATTATGTGGGAGAGAAAACCTAGAGGACTATATTTGGATGGGAAGAGTAAGAAATAAAAATAAAGAATCAAATGAGATTCTATACCAAAAGTAAAAAAATTCAAAAACTTAGAAAATCAGAAGGAATCAATACAATGAAATTCTATACCAAAAGGAAACACAAGACTTTGAATTTTTGAGACATTTAAGTTGCATAGAACTATTTGAATTTAATTATTTTTACCAAATAACAGAAAAGGTAAGAATTATGAAATGATTTCCTTTTTCTATTCTCTCAAGTTTTCGAACTAAAATTCCTAGAGGGGAAAAAAGACAAAATCAACCAAAGAACAACACCAAACACAAGATGATGGAGAAACCAGTAAAATGGGTAGCTAAAAAGACACAAAAATTGATCCATATTTTCATAAAATTAACAGAAAAAAAAGGTCCAATTGCATATCAACACGAAATATAAATATAAAAACAGAGCAATAATTAGAGAGAGAGAAAAAAACAGACGAACCAGCAAGATCGTGTTGTGAAGCCATGGATTTATGCAAATCAACAAGTTGTTCACAAATAGTAGCATAAACAGCGATTTGCTTCCTTAAAACTTCCATTTGCTCATCCGTCATCACTTTCACAAACATCCCACTACTAACTGCTCCGTTCAATTCCTCCGCCGTCTGCTGCGGCGCCGACACCGGTGGCTGCTGCTGCTGCTGTTTTTCCCAATCCATAATTTCCTCTTGTTTTAGTCAATTCCTTAAAAGGGTCATCACAATATTGTATCTGTTTCTGAGAGTTGAAGTAAACAGAGAGAGTGAGTAAAAAAAGGGTAACCAGAAAGTAAAGCAAAAGCGGGAGAGAAGAAAAAACTACTACTTACTACTCAACAGCTAAAGACGAGATTTGGACGTATATATAGTGTATATTCTCTAATATACACTCAAGTAGGTCCCATACTTTTATTTTTTTAAAATTAAATTTATAATATTACTAAATTGAAAATTAAATGACTTTTTAGGGTCTATTATTAGAGTAGGAATTAAATAATTATTAGAGAAATGATTCTCTTGGGATTGAGGTACTCCCATAAAACAAGAGGGACTATGATTTTCTTTTAGGATTCTCTAATTTTCTTGGTTATGTACCATGCCAATTTTGGAAGTTAATGTTCATGTAGCACAACTCATCAAGAAAATCAATCTGACTTCCATTTACTATGGAGACTGCGATTTGTATATTTTTATTTGTTTGTATATTTCATTTGCGAATATACAAATAGTAAGTATATATCAATTTTGTATTTATGCATTTAAGAATTTTTTAGAATTTCGTTTATACATTTCGCTTGCCAATATACAAACATGGTAATTAATTATGATTTTTTCATAAATCGTATACAAATAGCTAGGGTAAGTATATACAAAATTCTGGATTAATACAAATCAGGCGAATAGCAAAAATTGAGGTAACAATAGCCGCGAATGACAAGAAAATAGATCTGCTTTGATAATTTTTTTCTTATGTCGAGTTTATTCAAAACAACTTCTTTATATTGGTAGATTTTTGTATATTCTATCATATGATACGTTGTTGTTGCAGTACATTTAAACTATATATGTCAATGATAATATATTTAGTGTAATTTTACAAATAAATATGAAAAAAATAAGATGTACACAAACCTTACCCTACCTTTTTAGGGTAAGGAGAGATTATCGGCTCAAAAGAAAAGTTATTCAATAAGTATATATACTTTATCTGATTAATTTATTAAAAAATAATAATATACTTTCTATATTTAAAATAATTAAATTTACTATTAAAGAGAAGTTTTTACATTTATACAACTATTATGATATATTTAAAATCACAAATTTTAAACTAATACTTAACTTTAATTTGCTGGCTCAAAAATTGACTGTCGATCTCATCTAATTTTAACCTTTTAGTGATTTAGGTAATAGTATATCTAGAGTGTTTCCAGAATCGAAATGGGTGTAAATATATAAACCAAAGAATAGAAAAATGAATATAATATTAATTTACTATGTTCATGACACACATATGTGTGTATTTTTGTTCACATAAATATGATTTATGATAATATATAGAATTTCTGAAAATGGAAAACATCAAAGCTCAGCTGGCTCAGAATTTTCCACCAACCCATGATATATTTTTATACGGATAGGGAGGGATTTTCATATATCTTGGTAGATACCAAGCCAAAGTTTGAAACTTTTGTATTTTTCTATTTTCCCACCCACTATTTATTCTATATTTATATTAGTGTTCGACTAAAAGTTTAAAATTTTACATCAATATTATTATTCAATTAAAAAATTAAAAGGTAATATTAATCACAAATCTTTCTTTTTACTTCTTTTTTTCCAATTTCAACATTTTCTTATGATTTTGAAAGCAACCACTATTAATTTAGAGTTGGGGCATTTAAAGTGAAAACATTTATAGAATGGATGAATAAATTGACTATCACTTAAATTTAAGAGAGTTTCAGGCATATGAATTATGATTTGTTTCTATTACCACATAAATATATGATAAAATATTTTTATTTAGATATTTTTTATGTGTATTCCTTACTTTTTTTTTAGTCCACTTTAAAAAAAATGTATCTTTTTTTTAACAATTCTTTAATTTCAATTTTTAACACGACATATTTAAGACTATAAGATTAAAAGAAATTTTGGTACTTTCTACATATATTTAGTCTAATGCCATAAAATTAAAAAAAAAATCTTAAACTTCGTATCAAATTAAAATTAGACAAACAAATTATAACAGAACGACGATTCAGTAGCCCCAATATATATAAGTTATAAAACCTCGTTTCCCCTATTGATATTGATATGCATAATTAAAGAAAAATATTAAGGCAGAGATGTTTAATATGAACATTAGATTATCCTCAAGCGTTCAGTTGAAAAATGTTATAGCTCAAGTATGTAAATAAAATTTAGTTAATTTTATTCCATGTCTTTGGTACAAAAATCACTATATACATGTTTGTTCATGATTTTTAGTCTCTGTAGAGTGAATAACGATATAATAATAATAATATATTCAGTGTGATTTCAAATATCAATAAAAAAAAAAACATGAAATTTGAGACATTGAGTCATATCCGTAGTACAAATAATGGTTTTATTTTTAGAATTTGCTTGTGGATTAGGGTAAGACTTATAAATGTCAGAGTGAATGTTTGAACATTAGCGCACGCCAAAGGCGGACGGTCGGTTCTGACTACTGATAACTATTTACTCATTAATGTTCATGGAGATTGATCAATCATCACTCACTACCTTAAATTAATATATTCACTCCGTTTAAAAAAGAATTATCTAGTTTAATTTGAAACAGAATTTAAGAAAAGAAATAAAACTTTTTAATCTTGTAGTTTTAAATTAACGCTATGTTAAATGTAATAAAATGTTCTTTAATCTTGTGGCTTTAAGCATGTCTCATAGAAAGTTGAAGTTAAAGTGTTGCCAAAAAGGGTAAAGAGTCCTTTTTTTAAGCAGATTAAAAAGGAAACTAGACCTTCTTTTTTAAACGGGGGGGGGGGAGGGGGAAGTATATGCTTTCTTGTTTGTTACTCTGATTAACTTTTTTTTAAAAAGTAGTTTAGAGATTAGTAGAAGATTGGATATTTCAGGTTATCGAAGACATAACTTTAAATAGGAGAGTGTAGATGATATATATTATGGTAGAAAGGTAGTAGGTAGTGTAGTGTTGTGTTGTCTTGGTGTAGTTCTTATTTATTTTTTTAAAAATAATAATATTATTTCTATCATTTATAGTTATATTATCATAGTATGGTATGTTGTTTATGGTATTTCGATTATCACATGATTATAGTGTTGTTTTGGCTACTTTTGCATTGTTTCTTATTTCGATTCTTTGTATTGTCTTTTTCTTTATATTGAAATTTGTTGCACTTGAGTTGATGATCTTTTGGAAATAGTCTTTCTTCATCAATAAAATTGTGGTACAATCTGCGTACGTTCTACCCTTTCCAAACTTTATTGTGGGATACTGGGATATCACTAGCTACGTAAGTTGTTGTCATTATTTAGATGATTATATATACTAGCATGTAATTTTTAGTATAGTATTTGATTAAATTAATAATGTAATTATTTTCATAATTAGTGAATACCACTAGTTTATTAAATACTTGGTAAGTTGTAAGTAGTAGTTTGTTTTTGTCTTTTGTGTTGTCCAAAATAATGAAAAATAAAAAAGGTCTATCAACTACCCGGAAGACGCGGCCAATTTGCCGCCAATTTATGAGGCACGTTTTCTTCTCTTTTGTTTTATATACCCCACCCCTTGTGACATGGACCTTTTATTCTCTCATTTTCTTCTTTATAGATTGATTACCTTCAAAAATATATTAGTGCATGCTGAAAATAAAATAGAATAGAATAGTAGCAATAATATATACTCTATTCGTCTTATTTTATATGAATTAGTTTGACTTGAAATGAAATTTAAAAAACAAAGAAAGATTTTTGAAACTTGTGATTTAATAAATGATAGTTATTTGTGGGATTATAAATTATTTCATTAAGGGTAGAATAAACATTTTAAAGTTAAATTGTCACTTAATATATAAATGTGTCATCTGTTATGGGACTGACTCAAAATGAAAGTAAGTCATATAAATTGAGACATATGGAGTAATACTTATCAAATGATCGGCTACTTATTAACATTCTATCATAATCTTCTACCTTCATACCCTCCTATCTCATAAGGTTATGTCTTCGTAAATCCATGTGTGCCCTGTCTTGTCTAATCACGTCTCTTAGCTTCAATACTTCTTTTAACTATTTTTATCTCTTTTTGTACACATCATAGTCAATCTCTCACACCTCCTTACAATGAGACATTTATGCATCTTGATCTTCACATGTCCTAACTCCTAAAGTCTCGAATCTCTTATCTTGTTCACCACAAAAATGAAAATAAAAAAAACTTATTATATCAAAACAAATTTGAAGTATCCATTTTAGGACCGTGATTAATTTGGATTGGCGCCACATAAAATTCAATAAAGAAAAAAAATACTATTTACTAAAATTGTTTCCTTTCTCAATTTTACTCAAACTAAAGACTTTTAATTAAAGATGTACAAATCTTATTCATCCTACCGTACCACGAGTGATTTGAAAAGTCTAAGCAACTCAAATACACACATGTAAGCGCACATGCACAACCTTCTCTTCGTTTATGTTTTCATTTTTAATTTATTCATTAATTAATGTTGAATGAATGTTAATTGTATTTAGAACATAATGACAAATCCGTCAAGCAAATTAAACAAAAGAGTTAATCAAGTCAATAAATCTAATCTAACATGTGAACTTCTGTTGATACTATTTGTCAAATTCCCTCTTTGAAATTCAATAAAGGAAATATCAGCAATCTAATAGAATCTTTCATTAATCATGTTATCCTTCTTTTTAATAAAAAAAAAGAAGTAAATCTACTCTATGCAAATTTAAATAACAAAAAGGATTGCTCATCTGGTAAACATATTTGACCTTCGAATTTTAAAATTTGGGATTCAATTCACTAATAAATGAGCAAAAAATAGAAGTTTCCCGGGAGGGGTGAAATTTTTTTTAAAAAATTTGCATTTTTTACTAATTAAATCATTAGCATTAAAAAAAACATTAGTAGTTTTTTTTCTTAGTAGTGAATTGAGGCTTCACTTAGAAGGGATCTAGAGTATAACATATGAATTTATGAGAGTATATTTTGCTCAAACTATAATGTAAATTCATTAAATAACTATAAAATATAAAATTAACTATGAAATTTGTCATCTAATTAATGTGTCCTGCACAAGCGGAGCTACGATAGTGTCAGGGTGTCCAATATACCATATACAGTTCAAATCTTATTTTATATTAATATTTTAAACACCCTTAAAACTAATAAAGACCTATAGCACAGTAACAAGGGTGTGTTCAAAACTTATATAGTGCCCGAATTTGAATCTTTCATAAAAATTTTAATTACGCCATTGCACCTCCACGATGATGGTGCATCACATGGCTAAAACCAACCCCTTGATTAATTGATTGAAAAAAAGAGTGTAGAAATTGGTAAGTGTGCTTGGAAAATGACTAGCTATCATACAAACAAACACTGTTTCAACTTTCCACGACTAACACGAAATTCAAAGGTTCCCAATTTGGACCGCATCTTTTTGACAACAAAGTCCATCAAACAAAAAAAGCTGTTTACTTCCTCTGAAAAACTAGTCCTCTTTTTTTCAAAATATATTGGTATTGTTGAAAATACATAGAGGAATGATTTTCTTAAAAAAAAAAAATAAAAAAAAATAAATAGACGAAAGTATTTATCCGGTAATTCATAAGAATGACTTTGACCTTATTTGCATCGTGACCAAAATTTTATGTTTAATAAGTTTTGATTTTTTATCTTGAAGTTTGTCGATGGAGCAAACAGAGGTTAAAAGTTTAAGATAATCCATTTCCTGCGCGGTTAATTTCTTGTGTGACCTAACATGTATCACAAGTTTGAGTCCAATTTTAATTTGCTAAGTGATGTTAAAAGGCTTTTGATTGGACCTGTTGGCTATGAATGGAATGCCACCTTATGATTTGCAACTCTCCTAAGATTGTGAACCATTACCTAACATTTGGTCTTTGTATTTTTTTTGGACTGGCCCAATGGTCTTAATCTTAATCTTCTTGTAAAAGAAGAGACAAATAGGGCCTTCCCTTTTTCGCGGCTTCATGGATGTTGTCTCGTTTGCTGATCAAATATTTGGATGTGAGCTATAATGAAGCGTATGGTCTTTCCATGCCATTATATTTGAACTCTTTTTCTGTGTGACTAGGAATGCTCAGTGACAACTTACAAACATTGTGTAGTCAACACCAACCTATTTAGTCAACTCATTCACATGAAAACTAGAAGGGTGACTTAAATATTCCAGAGCATGTTGTGGAATGCTTAACTGCAGCATACAAAGGGAAATTTCACATTTCCATAAGGCTGTTTAATATGACATTACAAACAAAACTGATTTATCAAATCAATAAACTAATACTCCCTGTAAACATTGAAAAATGAATAGTATTTAATAGCAAGGGTAAAATAGACATAACATGGTAAATTATTCATTGATTTTATAAACTGGACAAAATATTGTTAGATATCCCAAAATAGTATAGTGGATAAGTAAAGATTGACGGAGGGAGTATATATGAACTAATAATGTATATGTACAATAAATATCACCAGATCAAGCCACACATTATGAACAAATGTATCCAATACTAGAAAGAGTACTGCACATTACAGTTTCTGTAAATCAAACACAATCTAATTTGGGCAGATAAACATTTTGCATGTTTTATGCCCTGGCTACTCAGAAGTTCCAAAACTTCTTCATATCAGTGACCAAAATAAAGAGTTGAAAAAAAAAAAAAGTTATGACAACATATCCTTGATCATTTCTTGAATAAGATCGCCAATAATCTGGCATTCCAAGTCTTTACCTAGAGCATTAACATCTTCGTCGATCAATCCAGACCAAGGGGTGGAACTCAAGTCCCTGGCTACTATATTGTCAAGGGATTGAAATGCTCTATCCCATGGAGGGTGAACATAAACACCAACAAGTTCCCATGCACGTTCCAATAACTTCTTTCCCTGAGGAGGTCGTGGCATTGGACCGACAGCATGTTTCATGAACCTAGACATTGTGGAAGGTACTCCAAGTACACTTGGAAGTGCTTCATTCAGCATGTCACATAATAACTTGTGATTTATTTTCTGTAATTGATCGTTAGTATACCCTTCTTCATCCTTTGTCAGTTGTTTGTAAGACTCTTCTACTTCTTCAAAAACTTGGTTGCTGATAGGCTTTCCAAGTGGATCCCATCTTGATATATATTTATCACGCGAACCATCATATAGACCAGAAGCAATGAGCAGTTCTCTAATGTATGCCTCGGCTTGGTCTTCAATCTCCAACATTTCCTCTTCAACTGGCTGCTCATTGAACATGGTTTCCTCAGAGTCACAAGTATCTAGTTGATTCAATTGCCTCCTTAACTCTGATATGCAAAAATAAAAATAACAACTTCTTTTAGAGTTCCATGTGGTTCCACATTTTCAAGATACAGTAATTAAAATCAATTATATTGCAATTAAGGGAAGTGCTAAATAAGAGAGGGGGATGAGATACAAGTCCATGAATATAATCTCTGGTTATTTATTGCAAGCACATGATGTGAGACAAAAGTCCTGTCAGAAGAATGTTATGTGATCACAGCTAAAGTTTCTCAGTTTGAACAGTATTTTAACAGTGAAATGATATGAGCCAAAGCAACATGGTGAGAATTTCTTAAGTTTGTTTCACAGGAATATGATCTTGCCTATAAGGAATCCAAAAAACAGAACAACACATGCTTGAGGACACTTATAGAAGCTTTTACTAATACCGTTCAGATTAGAGCTGATATCTCTGAAAACACGGGGAATCTCACTATCATCCAGTGCAGGTACATCAGAAGTTGTTGATGGGGTGAGGTAGTCTGTTTGTCTCCAATATTCTTCATTGATGCTGCTGCATACAGATGCAGGACTTGGTGGAACTTCAGTAGGATTTTCCTAGAACCAAATAATATCCATAGTTAATGTAATGACAAATCAGCATATCATGCAGATATTTAGTAATGCAATGGAATATTTAGGCTCCTTACATGTCTTTCATAAAAATTCGGTGTTCCGGTTGGTGGGCTTGGAAAATCTTTCATGAGATTGTATGTTTGTCCGTGTGGTTCTTCCCAAGAATGAACTTTCCTACCAAAGAGCCTGCCCTTAAGTATGAAACTATAACTAAAGCTGGAAACCCTTCGCCTAAGGTTGAATTTCTCTTTTTGCCGTTTCTTGACATTCATTGTGGCCTTCTCAATAGCTTCATGCTGTCTTCTAATATGGGCCCCTGTCAGCATATGTCGGTCCTCTAGGAGGAGCTTTCCAAATGATGTTGCGGACACAGGAGCGGACAAAGATCTAATTAGGCTCCTAGGAGATAGTTCCTGCTCAAGCATGTCATTGCCATGATCCCGTCTGAAAGATCTGTTATGCATGTTTAATTCACCTTTCATATTGTCCAGATTGGTTGCTTTATCTCCCGTATTAGAAGTATGCCTCATTTCTTCAGAGCTGCACGTTTCATTATTCAGTTCCATCGATCTAGAGCTTCCACGAGCAAGCCTGTGTACACCATGAGATGTTTCTTGCTTGAGGACATTCCTGAACCTTTCTGTCAAAAACTTCCTTGTATCTCTATTGACAAACTCAGGAGAATTCTCCCCATCGGATTGAATATCACTTCTATAAGACCTGGTGGATTCTAACCGAGGTAATGTTGTTCCAAAGTCCCTAGTGACACTCTCCCTAGCATGTTTTGCAATAGATTGAGCTATTTGCTTCGCATCTGGTGACCTTTCACTATAAGGGGTCTCAATTCCTCCTCCCCTGACAGTAGTGCTCCTCTTGGAACTCGTTCCTTGCAATTCACAGTTCAGTCTTTCCTTGACCTCCTCGAGGAATTCTTCAATGCTACCCCGGTCTTCAGAAACGCCCGGAGAACTGGCCCACGAATTTTCGTTAGTCACCATCCTTTCAGGACCAGGCCTCAGAATTACTATCTTTGTAGGAGCTGGAGCAACATCAGGTCCGCAAGAAGAATTTGTCAGAGGATGATTCTGAAATTCGGGGTTCGGAATAACTTCCTTAACACAGTAGGTCTTATTTTGTGCAGGTGCAGGAAATTCATTTATATTTTTCTGATGCTTCAAAAGGCCTCTTTCCCAGGGATTCACTGCTACTGTATGCCCTCTAAGCTCTGTAGGTTTCTCAGCAGCTGCGGTTCTCATTGAATTTGCATAAAGAGTCAACTTTTCCTTGTTCAGGCTTTGTTGGGCTAGCCACTGACTTGGACTGGTGCCATGTTCAACAAACTTCGAACATTCCTTGAACCTTGCTGCTTGCCATGCTTCGAAATCTTTTTTGAACTTTTGTAGTTCCTCCTCCTGAGGATGTTCTCGAGGTTTATATTTGTTTGGTTTTCGGCTATCAATCTGTCGGTCAGATTTACATGATTCATCATGGTTAAAGGGAATTGAGATTTTGTGTCTGGAGGACTGGGTTGCATGATCAATGGAAACCTTTCTCAACCATTCCTCTTTCGAAGGGTACCCATCCTTCATTTCATTCTTTTTCTCTACATGCTTTGGTAATGGTCTTCTTGTATCTAACGGTAACGTATCCACTCCCATTAGACGTGCCACCACACTAGGTGCATTATGTCCTGTGTTTGGTCTTTTAGCTATTTCTTCACTGATCAGTTTCTTCATTGGAGCCTCGCACCCATAACAGTTCTTCTCTTGCCAATCAATCATCTGATAAGTGCACTGCATTCAAATGTGGAATGAGTTTGCATAGGATCAAACAAGTAAGAAGGAAACATCTCAACTCTCAGGACAATTCAGAAGCCTGATTTAATTCTTGCAGTGTACCAAATAATACATGAAGATTTTGAGATGCCAGAAGTTGGAAAACCAATTAAGTAGAGATTACAAGAAAATACATAATGCACAATATTATTTAAGTTAAGAAATGGCTGTGTTTTCTAAGTCTAGACAGGTACAGATAGTGGTACAACTGCTGCACGTCGAAGCAAACTTCAAGTAGCAGCTGTGGAGTTCTTTGTCACCCTGAACTTGCAAAATTTGCCACACTCTATAAGACCATAGTTACAACGATTACATGAGGCAGGAGAAATCCTACACTCCAGTCCAGGTTATAGCTATTTTATCAAAAGCAAATATGTCCTAATCCAATCTTTTAGTGCTCGATGTGCTAAGAGTATTCCGACATCAGATAAGAGAATTTGAACATGACATAATAAAAACTTTTACCTGTGCTTTGTCCCCTCCAGCATAGAACCATTGAGACGCTTCAACAGGAAGCTCCAAGCTATTTCTAGGAGTATCGACACCTGCACAATAGATGAATGAATCATCATATTTTCTGTTGGTTTTGGGGGAAAAAAAGAAGAAGATATATCTATATCCCCTCTGTCCCAATTAAATGGTAATGTTGTGCTTATATATAGCAGGTAATTTAACAAATTCTTCGTACTGTCATAGTTGCTAGAGTAGAAGCAGAAATCATTGCATAACAGGACTTGAATGATAATTCTGTTGACTAAGCTAAGAATGATTTTGAGCTAAATGAACTAAACTAATTCAGGATTCTCCCTGACCCTTCAAAGGGTGCATTACTCATGACAAATCATAGGCAAAATTCATCAAACATTTGTTAAAAGGCTGTTAATTTGAGTAACTAACATCTTGCCAACATCACTAGCTTCGACAATATCATGCTCGTGATGCAACTAGAGAACGAAAGAACTTACCACCATGTCTCTTTTGTGAAAGAAACTTCCTTGCCATCCCTCCTTGGTCAAAATCAATGAGATCCAACAAGCTTCCCATGCAGCACAAAATCCCAACTGGTATAATAATCCTAAAGAGCTAGTAACTCCAGGTCTAGTCCACACCCTGCAGACACAATAATATCAATTGACGATTTTTCCCAGCAGACAACGTTGTCTCAACGAAAAAAAAGTTTTCATATAGCATTTTTGCTAAAGTATAACCAACAGATATCATATTCATAAAAACTGAACCTTTCTTGTTATAGTCTAATAACATTTGAAGACAGAAAACAACTTCACTTCATATATATCATAGCTACTACTATTCTTGAAAGGCCCAATCAGATTTTTTCCACAAAGTCACTAATTTAGTTTTTAAAATAGAGAAAATTCTCTGTGATGACAGATGACCTCAAAATCTATATGTAAAGTTAGCCAAAAAATCAACAAATTGTAGTACTAATAAAATGGTTTTGCGTGAAAGTGGAATATATGATTTTACATATGGGGAATGTCTTACTCCTGATCTAGTTCAGCAAAGAGTAATTATTTTGTTAATTGCTGGACTGATCTAGTAAACATTAGGCACTCATAACTCAACAAACAAACTTTATAAGAAGACAGAAAGAAGAAAAAAAAAAAAAAGGATTATGAGATAACACAAAGTGATAGCCATAGAACAAACTTATAGACCATTCAAGATTCAACCCACAGCAAAATTAGACATTGTTAGACAAATTTCAACATAAAAATCCCAACTTTGCAAAAAAAAATTCAAGAAAAGTAGCAGAGGAGAGAAGGGTACAAGTCAAAATCAAGTTTTTATCTTTCCTCGTGATCAACGATCCAAGAAACATGAAAACAATGAGAGAGAGAGAGAAAAAGAACAAACCATCATGTCAACTTTCAATAACCATAGAAAAAGTTTCATCAAACAACTCAAGATTGTTTGAAGAAACAGAGGAAATTATTACTTAAAAAAATGGTTAAAAATGGAATGTGTATTGACAGAGAGAAAGAGCTGCAGTTGACGTTTGGTTTTCAAGAAGAAGAAGAAAGTGGAGAGTAACGAAACGAAAGGGATAAAAATAATACAAGGACAATAATTAATGAATGAATTGAAAAGGAGGAGAAGAAAAAGTAGTACAGTTGCTACTTTTTAGCATGAGACTCCATCTCTGGAAAAAAAAAAACACTCTCCAAAAAGCTAACTCCCCTTCTTGTCTCTCTACTCTCATTATTCCTCACTATTACTCGTTCGTATTACTCGTTCGTTTTAATTTATATGATATATTTTAAAGTTTTGAGAGTTATTTTTTCTAAAATAATTTAGGTATATGAATAAATTTCAGTCAAAGATATTCTTATTTGACTTTACAAATCTAAACTATGTTACATATGAAATTAAGAAAATACTATTTTTGTCTTTGAAATTCGAGAGTCAAATTTTTTAATTTAGACATATGATTTTTATTTTTAAAAAATAATTTACGTATGTAAAAGATATATGAATAATGGTAGTCAAAAAATTTCTTATTTGACTCTGTAAATCTAAATTATGTCATATAAATTGAGATTAAGGAAATATTATTATTGTCATTCCAAATTCCATAATTATATGATAAATCTTTTCATTTTTAGATATTTCAAGATGTACGATACCAATTTGTCAAATATCATTTTATATAATCTACCACAATCATATTATTTTTAAAGTATTTATTTTATTCTTTAATTTTATTATTATTTGTTATTTCTTTTGCTTGAATTTTTCTATTATTTGTTGTTTTTAGTGTTTTTTTTTCAATTTATTGTACTATATTTCATTTTTATACTTGATTTTGATAATGCTTAATTGAGTCGAGTGTTTATTGAAAACATACACTCTATCTTCACAAGGTAAAAATAAGAATGTATAAATGTTGTTGTATTACTTTTACATCTTTTGACTAATCAGATTTCAGTTTAAATGTAGTATCTTTAGTTAAGTATCCAATACTGCTTTTGATATTATCTTTTAATATTAATTTGTAAAATATAAAAGTGAAATTAGTACTATAATTGGGGGGTTAATAATCAGTTTTTCCTTGGTAATGGAGCTGTATCATGTATATATGGTTTAGGAATCAAGTAGCACGTACTCAAAAGATTTTACCAACCAACCAAAACAAATAAATAAACAAGTAACACCTAAATTAAGTTATTTAAAATTTATAAATCTCGATAATGATATTTTCCAAAAAAAAAGGGAAAATTGTGAATTTTCTATATTATTTACGTGATTTAAGAAAACAATTCTTTCACTACAATTTTTCTCTTAATTATATGATGAAATATTAGCCAACTAAAAACTCATGAAGATGTGTATTTTAATTATGATTAATTTTTTTTAGTTTGACCACGAGACATGTATTCATAAAATATAATCATATTATTATATTCATGTTTATGATGCGGTTAGGTGTATTTGATGGATCCATCCTTGCTCAATAATAATAAATTAATTAAATATGCCTTGACAGAATGATTCTGATAGACATTAAATAATATAATATTTGATGCTTAAGACGGCAACCTATTTTTATAAGAAATACATGATTTAGTGGCCATGTGAGATTAATTATTTAATTTCATCATAGTTTGTTGAGTACCAATACAAGAGAACTATCAATTTCTTAGTATATAAAATTCCAACCATGAAAAAAAAACTAATTTAAACATAAATCATATTAATAGTGATAATTAATTCCGAGATATATATCAACTACTAATTTATTTATTTATTTATTTTTACCAACTAGTAAGTAGTAATTTCTTTAAAATATTTTCAGAAAATAATTTTGATTTTTTTCTTCAAAAAAATAAATACTTTAATTCTACTCCCTCTGTCCCTAATTACTTGTTCACTTTTAAATTGGCACACCTATTAAGAAATCAATTAATGACATAGTGAGTTTACCATTTTATCCCTATTAATTATGAAGTGGATGAAAAGTTCTGTATTTTTCAAAGTAATTAGTTATTTAATTGAGGGTATAATAGGTAAAAAAGAATGTCCTTTCTTGATTTGTCAAAATGGACAAGTAATTAGGGACAACTATAAATGAAAAAGTGGACAAGTAATTAGGGACAGAGGGAGTATTATGAGTGTAAACTTGTAAATGTAACAACAATGTAATTGTATTTATAATAACTCAAGTTGTTCTTCTCTCTTTTTCTTTTTTGGTTGGACGAATCTTCCAACAAATAAGAAAAGGGGGAATTGATTTAAATAGACATTAACTAGGACACTAATTAAATTGCGTATTTTGCAATTCAGTGTTTTAAAAGTCCATCAATTTAATCACATCAACCTAAACTCTTCGTTTTATTAGGAAAAAAAAAATATTTAGACAGGATAAAAATTATTATTATAACGAGATTTGACTATATCGAAAGTATACTGTATAGTTAGGAGAGACGATGTTAGCTTGGTTGTTTGTGTCTGCACATAACATAAATACTAGTCTTAAATGCTATCCAAGAACTGTCATTATAACGGAATTTCTTCTTTTCTTGTAAGTTGTAAAAAAACATTTTATAGTATTCTTCATATGATACTTTAATGCCTCTTAATTTCCCAAACAAACATAAACAGGCACAGCTCATAATTCCCACATATCTTAACCCCTCCATTTGGCGCCTTAACACTCTACCCTATTTCTCTTGATTTTGATATTCGCTCCGTTCATATTTATATATCGTCCTTAAAATAGATGTATTAGTTATTATATTATAAAATCAATGCATTATTTTATCTATTTTATCCTTAAGAGTTATTAGCTTTGAAAGTATGAATTTGATCAACATGAAAAAATCAAGTAATTTATTTATATATGTTTATTGGTTAAATTAATTAATCAAAATACTCTCTTCATTTGCTTTAACGTACTCCCTCTGTCCAACAATACTTATTTATAAAGTAGATTTTCATTTTTACTTGTCACTTTTGACATATCAAGAAAAAATAATTATTGTTTTGCATGTTTTACCCTCAGCAAATCATTTTCCAAGACCCAAAGTAAACATCATTAAATAAGGATAGTTTGGTAAAATACATATATCAATAATTGTTTTCTAATGTTTGTCAAATCAAACAATGACAAGTAAAAGTGTATTCATTTATTGAAATCT
Source organism: Solanum stenotomum (assembly GCF_019186545.1). Classification (NCBI taxonomy): domain Eukaryota; kingdom Viridiplantae; phylum Streptophyta; class Magnoliopsida; order Solanales; family Solanaceae; genus Solanum; species Solanum stenotomum. The sequence goes on from NC_064293.1 coordinate 40,668,152, forward strand.
CAATTTCAAGAGAACACGAAATAAAGGTACAGCTAGTAAACTGACATACTTTATTAAGGATGTGAAATCTAAAATGGTGACAAGTAAATAGAAACGGAGGAAATACTAGAGAATTTCCTAACGTCTATTTTATTTGTTATATTTATCTTTTTTTTTGTCGCTTTAAAGAAAATCTTCATTTTAAAACAAAATAATTCACAAGATATAATAATTCTTAATAAATTTAATTAAAAAATAGTTTGTCAATTAATTAGCAGCCTTTTACTTCTTTTCAATTTTTTTTCTTAAAACTAGAAACAATCAATGAGAAATTCACAAAAGAGTAATTTTAGAAAAAATAATTGATACATTTTGGATTTAAAAAAAAACATACATTGTAATTTGGACCATAAATTTTTTTGCTAGAAATTCATTTATATGGTAATGGAGGGAATATTAAAGTCAAATTATCCTTACTTATTACTAATTATTATTTGATCTCGATCTATAATTTTCTAAAATAACAATTTTTTGAGATCATAAATTTATAGTAAAAACGACAAATAGAAATAAACCAAAGTATGTTATATTTCTTCTCTATAGTAAAGAAATGATTCTACTTTTCTCTCTCATTTTGTTTAAATTATCAACTTTATGGTAGTTCCAAAAAAAAAACGGGATATGGAGGATTTTCTCAAATTTTTTAAATGTAAATTATAAAATTAAACCTTAAAATAGATATCATATTCTTTTTATTTCTTGGTGATTCAATTTTATAGCGCCAGAGTTTGATATAAAAAGTGTTTATTATTCGAGCAATATTATCTTATTAAATACATAGTGAAAGAAAAAAAAGAATATTCAATTGTGAAATAATAATGCACATAGGGCCGTAGAAATAAACAAAATGTAACTGAATTAGTTGGGCCCTATAGGCACGTAGTTTGACTAATTAAATTCCCCTCACCATAGTCAAATTAGCCGAACGTGGATTCATCATGACAAACATATCATTATTATAAATTAGTTAATACTTGCAAAAGTATAATTACATAAATTAATTTTAATAAAGTAATATGTTCATGTATTTATATAAAAAAATAATCTTTACCTAACCTCATGCATCTCCCCAAATATATCCAATCCAAAAAAAAACAAAAACAAGATGATTATTGTACTTGCAATTCCCCTTTCCCTACCACAAGATATTTTTCTCATCCATTATAAATATACCTTGTATGTATAGTCGATATCAAAAATTGCACCATTTAAAGGCTTTAATTGTTTGTTTTAAAGCAATAACATCATTGATAACAATAGTTGCAAATGATGAAATATTATTCTTTCTATTTTTTCAACTATTAGGATAGATTGGTTGTTTTTTATTTCCCATTCGGTGTCCGATGTCTCTCGATTAATATGAATGGAATGACGCTCCCAACATAATTTTCTTTGTACACAAAACTCGAAATTAAGACATCTGATTAAAGATGGAACAGTCTTACTAATACATCACAAGTCACAACTCATATAGCTAATAATTAAAAGACATTGGAAATAGAGCTATAGAGAAGGTCATCTTTTGTCACTCAATTATTTTATATCTCGAAAATAATAATTCCAAAATCAATATTCTTCATTCAATGAGATAAAATAATAATGCTTAAATTATAAGTATAAATAATTACTACAAAAAAATAATTAAATCAAATAATTTCATTTATTTACTTTTTGACTTATAATTGCTACATGTCAATGTAAGATCGCCCTCATCGGGGACTTGGCCACCTTCCTTCACGCAAGACATTTTAGTGTCTTTTTTTGTCAAAAGATTTTTTTAGAAAAAAACACGCAGAAAATTACGCAATACATGGAGAAGGAATAACTAAATTAATAATTGCAAGACATCATTTAACGTATATAATTTAATCATTAAATCATGTTTTTTTAACTCTAGGATAATTTGGAGTCGCTACCACCTCTGCCATTTGGGTGAGCACTCGGTAAATCCCCACTGTGTAATAACCTGCAAATCACATCATGGATGTAAATCGCACAAGACAAGTCCAATGCGACAAACTCGACTTAGAAGACATTATGAGGGATCGATCTTGGATCATCCGTGTGGATGAACACCCTCCGAATCATGTTCTCAAAATGAAATGTTATTAATTTGGATATAAATAATATTGGGTGCAACTGCAGGGCCGACTCAACAACATTGGGGGCCTAAAGCAATACTTAAGAGAGGGACCCTAATATATTTTTTTTCATCATATATACTTTTTTAAAAAAATCTACTTCTCTAGCTATTTTGGCTGCAAAGTCATTATGTACTGTTTTATAATCAATTTGTTTTAATAATTCCTTTACAAATGATAATATAGCTAATTTATTCAATCTCTCTTGAGACATTGTTGATCTTAAAGAATATTTAATCAATTTTAATTTCGAAAAAACATCTTTCGGCTTAGGTAATGGTTACATGAACTGCTAACATTATTCTATAAGCAATATGTGTATTTGGAAAAGAATCAAGTCTTTTTATTTGATTGAATATTTTCATTAGATCATTATCTTTTACTTGTATTATTTCTCTTAACACTTTTAATTCAAAAAATAAATTTAAACCATCAATATCAGAATAACTATTATGTGTTAAAGAATGTTCAAGGCAAAGACAATGGTTTTTAAAATTCTCATCATCTAGTGATCTCAATATTTTACCACTAAATAAGAATCAAAAATATTTTCATATGCTTCAATTGATTCAAATCTATTTTGAAGTGAAAACATAAGTTTATCTACTCTACATATATAAAGCAATCAACTCTAAAAGATTCTTCAAGGGACTTTGTGATTTCACTATCCGTATTTTCATCAAATTGTTTCTTAAGAAATGCATGTTTATTTTCATCTCATATGCAATTTCCTTGATAGAAATCACAACACTCATAGTATATATAATTTTTATTTTAAAAAAAAATACATATATAAGTAATTATTTTTTTAAAATGGGGCCCCCAAAATATATGGAGCTCCAAGCAATGACTTTAGTGGCCTAGGGGTTAAGACGGCCTGGGTGCAAGTAAATGTTTTTCACGCTTACCTTTATAGCACTACTAGGCATGAGTTGGGTGAGGCATATTTTGGATGTTCGAGTTTACCTTTTGTCATATTTTCTTTTTAAATCATGTCAATAATGTTTGTACTTTGGACACATTATATATGACTAATATATATATACAAAATATTGAAATTTGAAAACTTATATATACGGACATTATTGAACTAATAACAGAAGTTCCCCATCATGTTTATAAACTTCTTAATTTTGTCTGTTCATTTGTGTAACATCAAACCAATAAAGTTTGAAATGAAACCTAACAAAATTAACATTCAGAGAAAAATAATTAAATTAAATTGAACTAGAAATGCTATAACATGATAAGCTTTAAGAACTACAATGTTCAAGAAAACTACATGATGCACAAAAAACAAGGTAAAAAGAGTAGACAATCAATCATGAGTAAAGTACTATGATAAAGCGATAAGTATTTCATTATTTTTAATCAAATGTCTAGGTTCGAGCCCTTCTGGATATAAAGTTGTCTTTATTTTGTTAGGTAACGATTTACCCTAGCCTCTGCCCCTCCCTTATTAATGTGTGGGACTTCCAAGCATAAATTCAAATACAGATATCGAACACTGAATATGAAAAAAAAGAAAAAAGGAATAGACAAGGTTGAATTAGGTCCCAATGAGTTTCAAAAGTTGGGGTTACATGATTGTAATATTAGACAAAAATATAAAAGTTAGGGGGCTATTGCTCTATGATGACCCCCAAAAAAATGAAGTAGCTAGAAGGGGGATGTGGGGGAAGGGGGGCAAACCCTATCACTTACAACTCATGAAGAAGAGGATGATAGCTTTATGTGGGGCTTAATTTTTTTCTTACAACAAAAGTTAGAACAAAGGAATCCTTATCAAATAATGATGGTTCAAAGGCAAGTGTCATGTGCATGCAATGGACTTTAAAGCCATGAGATTCATTATTATAAAGCAATAACAAAAGAAAAACAAAACTCATTAACTTATTTAGTTAGATAATTTGGACCACCTAACTATTGCAATTGCATGTCAATGTCCACCACTTACTCATTCATCTTATAGTTCTAGAGTTTCATATGGACCTTATCTTAACTAATAATTAGACTATTATTCTTTTTTGTCTAAAAATAGTTTGTGAAAGTTTTGTTTTCAAAGTAGATGATGATATAAGTTGGGCTTTATCCAAATAGGCCCTATTTATTTCTAAAGTGTATGAGATGTTTTGGTCCAAAACTTCAGGCCCATGTCATAAGAAAGTTGCCTCCTCTTCTTTTCTTAGTTATTGTACATATTTTTTGAATCTATAGCAATTGAAGTATAATATTTTGGAAAAGTGAGTCTTGAATTTCGAATATGAAAAGTAAGTTTAAATCAAGTGAGTATAATTGGAAAAAGTTGAAAACAATGGCAAATTATCATTGTTGCAGAAGGGGTTTGTTAAATTTGTTGTTGTTTTGACAAATATATGAAACTTAAGTATGTTTCAGATTTAAGCTCGCTTGAGGTAAATTGGGTATTGAACCGTGTGTTAGATCGTAGAAACTTGAAGAACAAGTTATTGTTTCATAACAAAAATTTGGTCAGCCGAACTTCATACCAAAATGTCTCAACATAACTTCAGTAAAAAAAAAATCAGAAGTTAAATCTTGACAAACTATTAATGTTCAAGTGTGATCATTATCTGTTTAAAGTTAGGTCTTTTAAGGTCAAAACTTCAGGGCCAAAGTCATATACGGCCCCTTAAAGTTGTCCGCATATTTCACTTAGACACTCCAATTCAACCTTTTACCTATTGAACACTTTTACCTCTACAAAAATTGTTCCTATTAGACACATTTTGATAATCAACAAAAAAATGTCAAGAGTGTGTGATGCACTTGCCATGACATGGCAAACTAACTAATTCAAAGAAGCCACGTGTCTTAAAAGATGTCATGTGTCTTTTGGGCTCCAAAATAATTATAATTAAAAAAATAAACTAAAATCCTAATTTGTATGTTGCAGCCTCCCGCCTCTGTCTCCAACCTGCCCATTCCCCCCCACTTCATCTTCTTCCCCTTTTTTTTTTAAAAAAAAGCTTAGATCTCCTAAATTTTTCTACTTCTTTTTTTAATTTATTTTTGTTTTTAAGCTTATATTCGATTCATGTTTGAGTTGATTTGGTAGAAAGAAAGAGATGTGTGGTGGTAGTGTTTTTCGATGAACAAATTAAAATTTGTGATTGATTGTTTGAAAGGCTAAAAAGAAAGATATTGAGAAAAATGAGGTGGTGTCAATGGTGGGAGGTGGGTTAATGGCTGGTTAAAAAGGATAAAGAAGATGATGGTCTGCAAAAAAAAGGGGAAGAAGATGATCGGAGAAAGAAAGAAAAGGAGAAGTGTGGATATGGTGACGGCAGATCTGATTAAAAAACAAGGTGGCATGGAGAAGAAGAATGATTGCATCTCGAGAAAGAAGAGGAATGAACTTTAATGGTGGGACGCCGGTGATTGCGGTGGTGAGAAGGTGGTTGCAATGGTGGTTGAGTCAAAGAAGAAGAAGAAGAGATGCTAATTTTTTTTTTTTTAAAAGATAAATCTTTTAACGTTAAAATATTGGAGAAAAAATAATTCACGCGCCCCATTTGCGTGACTCACAAACGACTTGCCATGTAGGCAAAAAATGCTTAGACGGTTCAAATCTGGGGTGGTAGAGGTGTTCAATAGGTACTAGGTATAGTTGAGGTGTCTAAATGAATAATGAGGACAACTTTGAGGGGCCGCAGATGACTTTGACCTAACTTCAGTAAAAAATGACCGACGTTTGCCCTTAGCAAAGTAACAACTTCAATAAGAAAAATGTCTCAATTCATCCTCTATGACTTGTTATAAGTCCCTTCACTTCAGATTATTAATTTCTTGAACATTTTCCTTATGTCTTTTTGCTTCTCAATTATTTCTCCAGTTGATCCTCGTATTGTCCTATTAATCAATTACTTTATTCTAATTCCTCTATATGCAATTAAAAAAAAAATGGAAATCCACTTTTTGAATTTGTCTTAATAGGTTTACCCTTTTGTGAAGCACTAAAATAAATCATGATAAACTTTTTTCGAGTTAATATTTTTGCATTTTCCCCTTAAACTCCACTTTCGGTTCTGTGAAGTCACCTTAATTAAAGTTGAATGTTGTTTAATAACCTAACTTGCAATATTCTAAAATTACTATCTCCAAAAGTAATTTCATTTATGCATCTATATCCATAAAATTTTATTTTGCGTGAATTAAGGAAACATCAGACTTCTAATTAATCTCACATGATAACGTTGAGGCTGACTTAGGATATCAGCTGACTTATAGCCGATTTGGTCAAACTTCTAAAATCAATTTATTTTGAATTTTTTTTAAAAAAAAATACTTTCAGCGAGTAACAGTTTGTGTTTGACAAATAGATTTAATAAACACTTTTGAGCAACAATTAGTGTTTGACTCATCTTTTTAAAAGTACTTACGAGAAGAAAAAATACTTTTGGGGTGAAGCTAATCTTTTTTGTGTCTGAAAAACAATCTCTACTACGTCTCATAAACACTTATTTTCTTCCATAACAACTTCATCAGACACCTCACTTTTATTAAACAAACTTTTGTTGAAAAAAAAACCTTTTTAACTTTTCAAAAATTTGATCAACAGATTATTAAGTATTACTACTAAACAAGCTGATATACGAAAAATAGAAATGTCAATGCGATTGCAGGATAAGTTCAACCTTGACCTACTCTCAAATTCAACCCGTACCATTCAGTTCCGACTATTTAAAAAAAAATTATCTTTGATTGAGTTAAACTCACAAACATGCAATCTTTTCATCCTTAATAAATACATATATTAATCCTTTACTCTAACACGAGATATTTAAATTTCCGAATCCTAAACGATTCAAAATGAACCATGAGTTTTGTTTAATTTGCTATTAGTCAAAAGATTAAAAAAATATATATACTTCTAATGAGCTCAAAAACGACTTTTATGGAAAGCAGTCCCATAAATAGTATGATAAATAAAATGAGGAAAGCTCTTAAAGCCAATTGAAATCTTGGTTATAATTACTTATATTTTTATATTTTTTCGTTACAGCACATACTTCTTTCTCACAAGGAACTGAGACATTAGTAAAGAAAAATCAATAATACAATTTAGAATACAAAAAAAGAAAGATACAAAATTGAGGATCCACGTGTTATTATCCAACTTGTTCAAAGTCAAAAATCAAAGTGTAACACGTATATATAGTCAAGTGGTCCAAATCCCTCTACTACACCATCACAAATTCCATTTTTTTCAAAACCACCTGATTAGAGAAAAAAATAATAAATAAATATATATATTATACATACTTAAATAATAGTAATTTCTATCGTTTAATCAAGTGAATTGTTGAGATTTTTTTTGGCCAAACCCATTGGTGACCCCCTAAAGTTGACACTAAGTTTCACTTAGACACTGCAATTGGGTGATCTTCATTCTAGACACCTCATGTAGGGTCCCGTTGTGTCATTTTGACACTTCTTGCTGACATGTCAAAGTGTGTGTGATACACTCAACAATAGAGTGTGAAAGACTCAATTTAGCTACTTTTTATTTTATTTTCTCTTCTTCTCCATTTTTCAAGCTACTACCTCCCACCATTTTTTGAAGCTTAAACTCCTTCAATGGAGGTCGAATTTTTTATTCAAATTCATTTTCAAGTCATTTTTCTTCTTCTTCATTGTATTATTTTTCTAAATCTACAATCACCTCCCTCCACCTTTTTTACCGGAAAAATGGATACCAACACTCATATTTCATATTTATTCTCGCTTTCTTTATTCCCACAAAACAACACTAAAAAGAAAGAAAAAAAAAGAGATCCTAAGATAATTAAAAAAAATAAAAATTGTTGGGTGTAGTAGAGAAGACAACTACCTTCGGGTGGGGTGGGGGGGCGGGGGTTACATTGATTTTTTTAGAATAATATTTTTATTTTATTTACTAAATAGATTTTAAATAATTTTTAACTTAAAATTACATATGTAATCATTTAATTGGTTGTTTGTCATGTCATCAACGAGTGTATTACACTCTCCTTCAACTTTTTGTTTATTGTCAAAAAGTGTCAAAATGACATAGCGAAGCTCTATATAAGGTGTCTAAAATGAACATCGTCCAGTTGAAGTGTCTAAGTGAAACTTGGTACCAACTTTAGGAGGTCACCGATGAGTTTGGCTATTTTTTTTAGGGAAAATATATAATAACAAACTATTAATTCAAATTAAATGCTATAAAAATAGTTTGATTTAATTGTACCTCATAACAAACTGTTGCTATTTCACCTCTCTCCTGGTGAATTTCGCTCGCCACTCTCGTTCTCTCCCTCGCCTCTCTCGTTTTTTATACAAACGCAAGTATATAAAGTGCGTTTGTGTTTGTATAAAGCGAGAGAAAATTGTATATATACATATATTTTCGTTCCCCTCTCCCAGATGTCGCTCGCCACTCTCCCAGATCTCGCTCTCTCACTCGCTTCTCTCAGTTTATACAAAAAACGCAAATTGTATAAAATGCGTTTGTGTTTGTATAAAGCGAGAGAAAATTGTATATATATATTTTTTTTCGTTCCCCTCTCTCCCCTCTCCCAGATCTCGCTCTCTCACTCACCTCTCTCACTTTATACAAAAACGCAAATGTATAAAATGCGTGAAAATTGTATATATACATATATTTTCATTCCCCTCTCTCCCCTCTCCTAGATCTTGCTCGCCACTCTCCCAAATCTCGCTCGCTCACTCGTTTCTCTCACTTTATACAATTGATCTTTTTGTATATTATACCAAAGCAGATTATACAACTGCTTTCTTTTGTATATGTATAGCGAAATATACATATTTATGTTTGTTATGGAGCACAATTATGTAAACTTTGCTATAACATACAAATATGAATTTTGTGTTTGCTATATGTGAAAGTTGCAATTTTTTTTATTGTTCTATATATAAAAATGAATTAGTCCCTATTTGTATTAGCAGTATTGAAAATGGATAGTATTATTTTGTCGTATTTAAGACAGTTGGTACCCGATGGCACCGTCCAACCCGTTTCTCTCTCGCAATCTTCAGATCAACCTCATCAATCGCCACGTGTCCCTAAATTTGAAAAGGAAAGAATGCGACAAAAATCAAATAAAAACTCCGGCCTATCTTTGTCCAATCACAAAAAAACTAAACCGTTTCCCTTTTGTTCTCTCTCGTTTTCGTCATTTCTCTTCCTAAGTCCAACTAAGCACTCACCAAAATCTCTCCCAAATTTTCTTAATTTCTCTACTCCGATCACTTCTTTTTGTTCAGAGCTTCGATCTATACAGTTCCGGCGATTTTCCGGCAGAATAAGTAATATTTATGAGTATGTTGAAGAAGCTTGTCGAGAAGGCTTCTTTTGTCAAGAAGGTCAGTCATGATCTCTCTGTTTTAACTCTTTACCTTCGTTTTTTTGGATTTGTACTTTCGATTCACTTCAAATTCGAATTTCTGAGAAGTTTCAGAAATCAAAACTAATCCTGTCATTGATTTTGCATTTCCGATTTGTGTTGAATCTTACTAATTTCTTGTAGTTTTCTGTTTCAATTCTAAAAGTAAATAGAACTGGATTGGTGTGTTAATGTTAAAAAGAATGAATTTTTTGAAATTTGAGTTGATTGATCTCGATTGTCGTGAAGCATGATGTGATCACGCAGTATTAATGCTGAGCTTTAAAGTAGTAGTACTACACTTTTGATCTTAAGCGTTAATAAGAATATCAGTATCACCTTTTCGAGATACTGTAACAGTAACACTGCTAGTTTAAGAATTTTTTAAATTGATATGAGGAACGATTCATTTACTTGGTGAATTTTAGGAATATGATTAAATGAAAACCGTTTCTATAATAATTCGATGCATTTAATTATGTCTGCTACTTTATAGTTTCTATTTAAAAAATTGGCTAAAAAATGTGATTAAATAAAAGGTCTCGTAGAAGTTACATTATTGAAAAAGATAGTAGGATCTGTAGGAGTAAGACTGTAACAAAGAGCTGAATTAAGTGGTCTTTGTAGCATTGTGGACTGACCAAAATAATTATGACGAAAAAAGAAGCACGCAATCTTCTAACTACTATAGTCAGATACTGGTCCTAATAGTGAAGGCTAAGAGTGACGCTCTTCTGTTTGCCTGTGGGTGTGGCCCATCAGATATACTACTCGGTTCATCTTTGTTCGTTACGTCTCTTTAAAATTAATGATTAAGAATATTTTATTATAATTGATGTTTATCCTTAGACATTAAAAAGTAATTTGAGGAATAAGTAATTAAAGTGTAAATTGTGAAGAAAATATTTATGATAAAAAGTTGAATAAATAGAGGGATGACCTATGAATTTAAGACAGTTGTCAAGGGACATAATATCTGTAGGAGGAAATAGATGGAAATTTATTTCTTGCCTAAATATAAAAGTTTTTTGCCAGATGCAGTCTTTAGCTCAGACTCCAGAGTCCACACGCAATTATGAACTTTCTTAAAGAGAAATGGGCCGTGGGCCCATGATTGCGTTCTAAGGTCTGGCAACTGTTTTTCTTTTATTTTTTGTTTGATTAACAAGGAAAAGAAAAACAGATGAACATCTTTTACTTTACTGATTATGTTTCTAATGAGACTTAAATGCATCAAATGAAGATCTTTTACTTTACTAATGAATTAAGTATTAAACAGAAGATTATCTTGTGAAACCTAACTTAGACAAGTTCAGAGTTGCATTTTAGTAGTTTTTTTTCCCCATCATATTGCTAATTAATCTTGTGTTAAGTGCAGCCTCGAGGAGATTTAGATGGTCTGAAGCCTGATGATGTAAATCCTCGGTGTGTTTTTCATTATGGCATTCCATCAGGATCTGTGCTATCGGCACATGACTCTATCCAAAAAATTGTTGCCCTTGCTACCAAGTAAGCATTTCTATAACAGTTAATGTTGTATTGTATATATATCAAATTTTGATTTCATAAATTTATATATACAAATGTTGACACAAACAAAAGACTTAACGCAGTGGTTAAAGAATTTTGGTAGTGTGTTCTACCCCTACTTGTAGCACATTTAAAATGACACACACTTTACTCACTATTCCATAAGTATTTCATCAAATTATTTTTATAACATTTAATCTGGAGGAGTCACCAACAAAAGTTGTCAAGAAGTAATAAGTAATTTTTCATTTTTAATCAGAGATAACGAATTCGAGTCGCGAAATAGGAATTTTGCCGACCTAAAAATTTGCAATAAAAAAAACTCTTCTTTTGGTTACATAATAATTCAATGTATTTTTAAGAATTTGTGATGGCAATTAAAATTTGGTATAAATAGTCCACATCACTAAACTAGAATATTAAATGGAAGGGGAAGGTCATGACCTCATCCATACAATTGCTATTCTATTTCTATCTCATTCCGTCTAGGAAAAAAAAATCCCCAGCACGAACAATTCTTTCTTGGATATTCCTTTGTTGATTATGATGCCAGTGAAGTGTCCTCAAGCATTGATTACCAATAAACCCTTCTTCTTCGCTTTCTACCACTAATCTCCACACCAAGAAAATCAACATATATTTACAATGTTGATGAGCACAGTCTTCAACTTCATTGAACCCTTTCATCTCAAAACCTCTTCTTTTTTCCCAATTTCACTTTCCACTAATGTTACTTTATCCTTCAAACCCAATTCCCCAATCGCCGCCCCTCGTAAACCCATTAAATGGCACATCAGTGCTTGTGCAGCTGGTCAAGAAATCGACATGGAAAGAACCAAACAAGGATTATACACAGCAAAACCCAAGAAAGTTGTAATCTTGTGGGACTTAGACAACAAACCACCACGAGGCCCACCCTACGAGGCAGCCATGTCGCTGAAAAGGGTAGCGCAATGTTTTGGCGAAGTTGTGGATATGTCCGCATATGCTAATCGTCATGCTTTCATCCATCTTCCTCAGTGGGTTGTTGAAGAAAGGCGTGAAAGACGACATCTTGATGTTCTTGAACGTAAAGGGGTTGTAACCCCATCCGAACTTTACATATGTTCTGTCTGTGGACGAAAATGTAAGACCCATATGGATTTAAAGAAGCATTTTAAGCAGTTACATGAAAGGGAAAGGGAAAAAAAACTTAGTCGTATGAGGTCATTAAAAGGCAAGAAAAGACAGAGATTTAAAGAGAGGTTTGTTGATGGTAATTATAAGTATATAGAGGCTGCTAAGAGTTTGATAACTCCTAAAGTGGGTTATGGTTTAGCATCTGAGTTGAGGAGAGCTGGGGTTTATGTAAAGACTGTGGCAGATAAGCCACAGGCAGCAGATTGGGCATTGAAAAAGCAAATGCAGCACTCAATGAGTAGAGGGATAGATTGGTTGTTTCTGATTTCTGATGATTCAGATTTTTGTGATATGTTGAGGAGAGCAAAGGAAGCAAATTTGGGAACAGTAGTAGTTGGGGATTGGGACAGGGCATTGGGGAGGCATGCTGATTTATGGGTTCCATGGAATGGGGTAGAAAATGGAGAGATAACAGAGAAGGATTTAGTGTTAAAGAATGAGAGGAGGAGGGAGTCTTGGGATAGAAGTAATGCACAGTTCTCTGTAAGTGAGTTCAATGGTGGGATAAGAGAGGAGGGTACTAGTTTAGGAAGTTTGATGGATGACATTGTTGAGAAGTTGGAGTCTTCTGGCACGAGGATTTCAGCTTTCTCCGAAGGGGAGGAGGATGAAAAAGTTGAAGAACTGGATGAGGAGGACTGGCTTCGGGCAAGATTAGATCAACGAAGTGATGACGAATATAATACAGAGGACTCCATAGTCAGCGACGAAGAGGAGGGGGACTACTTATTGGACAGTGAGGACGAAGATACAGGCGAGATTTTATAAAGTGATGACGAAAGCAATAAGAGAAAGAACAGTTTGCCATTGGTTTTGTCAAAAGATTTGTACGAATTGATTGAGATAGAGCATGTGCTCTGTGAAAATGAGGTTTAATGAAAGGTGGCTAAAGCAATTTGACATATTGGTTGAGTTTGTCTTTGTCAGTTAAGCTATCTTAGATTATGTGAGGTAACACAGATGTATCTGACCTTTGATAATGAAAGTATTGCTTTGAAAGTTTACAGTGGTTGTATTCTTTTCACAAAATTTCTACTAGGTCATGATGTGCTTCTTAGCTTAGGGGGAACATTGTCACATATTTGAATATATTACACGACTAATTCCATTTTTGGGATTCCATTCAAATTTCATTTGGAGCTCTGGATTATCTTTGATATTACCATCTGTTGTATCTCTTTGATATATGTGTTAATATTAGCTGTTTGGAGTCGCTCTTTCGAACCTGTTTTACCTGCTCTTTTTTTGAGACAGTCAAGTTTCAGTTCACGTGAGTTCTTCTAGATATTAGATGCGGAAATTTCTGCTGCCTTCAGTTCTGCTCTGTGGTTTGGTGGATAAAAATGCCAGATAAATGAGTGAATGGGGCAGTCGTTTTAAGTAATTGAATTATTTGCTTTTCTGATTTCTATTGAACTAACTGTTGCTGACAATGCCAATATATATCCTCAGATTTGAGTGAAAATATTGCGTAATGATATCATCAATTGCTACTTGTTGAGAGAAGTAAGAGAAAAGAAAGAATAGTTAATAAGTTGTCATGCTCCATGGTATTGTCAATAAAACTGAGGATAAAAGGAGCAGTAAGTGAAGATGTTTCTGATAGCATATGCCAAAGAACAATCTAATGGAGTACGACACCGGTTTTTATTTGTAGAAATGAGAGAATACATAGTTGAGATCCACTTAACAATATGCATCAGTTTGCACTGAAGGGCTTATGTTTTTCTTTCGTGGATAGGAATAAACACTAAATATCTTGACAAGCTGCAAGATACTTTATATTTCTGTATAGTTATGTTTTTCTAAAATGAGGTTTGTGGAGTGCAAGTTATGAATGGTTTAGAGGAGGAATGCTTGCTAAATCTGAAAGCAAATTAGATATGTTAATGTTGAAGTCCTATTGGAGAAGTATCTATTGCAATTTGAAAATGCTCATCTAGGCTTCTATTGGCACATTTTAATTTGTAAGATGAAACTTGCAGTCATGATATAAAGCCAAAAGAAGATGGAAAGTTAAGTTGCCTTTTTGTTTTCTTTGTTGAAAATTGAATTGGATCTTTTTTGCTAGTTTGGATGAAGATTCATGTTTAATTTAAGGGAAAGTTGTAGAAAAGAATGATTTTGTAGCTTAACTGTTAATTTCAGTATGACTTTTGACAATGTAAGATGCAGGTAATTTGGACACTAAGGGGTCATTTGGTAGGATGTATTATAGAAACAATATATGTATTTGCCTTGGTATTATTTAATACCTTGTTTGGTACATAGCAAGCTTTGGTATTAGCATTACCAGGGTTATTGATACATGGATAAGCATGGTTAAAAACAGAACTACCCTTAATACACCAAACCAAACTATTCTTTCGATAATTTTTAGAATCTAATGTAGGGGATGACGAAACAAGGACATGCTTAATGTACTTGATTATCTACTGAAGTGCTGCTTTATATAAAAATCAATGATAGATCATATTAGCAGTTTGCTTAAACAGTTCCAAGGAACCTGCTGGCTGTATATGCATCAATGTTTTTGATTTAATGAAGTTAGCTATTCAACCTTCTTTATATCATGCCAGAAGCTTCCTCTTTCATTATCTCTAGTCTCCAGAGCCATTGCCAAGCTGATCTCTTTCTTATGTTCCAGAGATACAGGAGTCTTCTATTCTCATCATCTGCTCTACTAACTAATTAAAGTGGTTTGATTGTGCTTCTAAATCATGCTGATATGATTCTCTTAGACAGTGCAGTAGGTGGATCTAAAGAACCAAAAAGTAGATAATGAGATGCAATAAAGAAAAGATGGAATGCATGTTGTGCCTTGGATGTGAACAGGATATCTATTTACTAAACTCAAGAATCAGATGGCAAGGAATACTTGGTAGATAGCTGACCTGTTTTTTCCATTACATCCCATCAGTTTGGTTCCTTTGGCTATCTAACTTACCAACGGGGCACAATTTATGGGGTTTGTCATAGCCCCTTGCCCTCACATTCGTGGCAAGGAGGTGTATTAGCCACTATACTGCTAGGCGGTAGTCTAGTGTCGAAGGATTGGAGTGACAACTTTTCACATCTATTTTTCATCAAGGTGTCAATTGGTCCTTTTAAAGGGGAGATTAATGCTCATGAGAAAATGTTTTCCAGTGACACTAATAAAAATCAATCCTGTAGGCCCACGATTCGAGGTATTGAAATAATCAAGTTTGTGTTAATATGCAGAGATGGACGGATCAAATTATTTGGGAAAGATAGCACCCAAGCTCTGTTGGTATCATCAGAGACTGTGTCAAGCAAATTTTTGCAGGTATGCATCTTCTGAATCCTGCAAAGAATTTTCTTCATTGAATTAGGCGCTAATACCATGATCATGCATCTTATAAGACTGATCTTTGATGAAAATGCTAAGTTGCTAGTTTATGCTTATTTATTGTTTTGGTCTTGCAGTTTATGGAGAACCAAGGCCTCCTCATTAACATAAACTCCAATAACCAAATAGAGGCAAGTTATTTGATGAAGCTCCTTTAGCATACAGATACACTACAAGCAGTACTATTGTAATTTCTAGTATGAGTTTCCATTATTCCAACTCAAAAGTTCAACTTTCTAGGCTAGACATCCCTGCATGAGTGTGGCATAGCTGTGTGGTGGGACTAATAATTTGATTACTTGGTCATCATTAGGTCTGGGATGTAGAACAAAGGTATTTGTGTAATGTTCATGACTTCGACCGGGATATCACATCTTTTACACTCATACAGCACACTCCCTACCTGTAAGTGCGTCTAAGGTACATCTAGGTTAAGCTGATTTGTACGCAAAGAAGATGTGAACCAGCTATTCATTGTGCTGTCCACAGGTATCTTGGAGACTCGTCAGGACATGTTGCAGTTATGAAGGTTGTTAAAGAACCCTGTAATATAGAGAAAATGAAATATTGTATCCCTCTTTCAGCATCTCATGGTGAGACCAAATCCTCTTTACACCTGTTGCTTATTCGTTGTTCAGTTTTCTCTGATGCTTAAATTCTACTGTTCTTTACTCATGACATAAAGTTGGTTGAGAGGTTCTCATATTGTTTGTGATCATTAATGCTTGTAGCATGGTTCAGGGGTTTGTGGATGAATTTACACATGTAATATTTAAATTTATTTGTTTCAAAATATATGAGACTTCTAGTGTACCACAGTGTTTGTATTCAGAAACATCTAACTGTTGATTGAAGTTGACCTCAGGAACAACGGAAAAACTTTTTATAGCTAATTCAAAGGTTATTCCCCAAAAATAGAAAAGAAATATAAGAGAACTATTAAACAGATGGTTCAGTCATTATTCCATACATAGATCCTCAATACATACTACCCCATGTTGGCCTGACAACACGATCCTGCTTCAGGCCTATCAAATGAAGTTTCAGGGGATGCTGCTGTAGCCCATATACTACCTCAACCTGCTGCAGAAACTAAGAGGTAACTTTTATGCTATTTTTCTCAGTTTCTAAAGACCAGATAAAAGAATTCCATCTGGTACGTATTCTGGCACAAGCTAGTGCTTATTTTGATTCAATAAAATGTGTACTTATCTATCTTTCAATCAATGTCACCTAAAAGAATATAAGAGGTAAACCAGTTTCAAAAAAAAAAAGAATATAAGAGGTAAACTTTGTTCTTATCAATAGTTCCCTCTCTTCTTTGCTGGAGCTTTTTGTTTCATAACTCTTACTGTAAGATGGTCTACCGGAAACCGTCTCTCTGCCCCACAAGGGTAGGGGTAACGTCTGTGTACATCCTACCCTCCCCAGACCCCTCTTGTGGGTCTACACTGGGTTTGTTGTTGTTGTTCTTAACTCTTACTGTAAGAGAAATTCTGCTGCTGTGAATAAAGTTACTAGTACCCAAAATCTGATTATAATTGATAGAAACTCTAAAATTTCCTGTCACTTAGATTTGATGTTCTTGAGCTGAGGGTCTCCCGGAAACAGCCTCTCTACCTCCACGAGGTAGTGGTAAGGTCTGCGTACACTCTACCCTCCCCAGACCCCACCTAGTGGGATTTCACTGGGTATGTTGTAGTAGTAGTAGTAGAAACTCTAAAATTTGGAGGTTACTACCCGGCATAATAATTTAATCCATGCATATCCAGATGTTACAAAAGTAGGTTCAGAAGTTCTTTTTGTGAAATGTAGGGTTTATTTGAGCTTATTAAAGTTATGCTTACCAGGCATGAAATGAGGCACTACTGATAACTTTATTTGTTGAATTGCCCTCATACAATATTATGTTACAACTGAATGTTCTTTTACACACCAAAGGTTTATTATTATTTTGATCATTATGTGGTGATAGCTACGTTAGTATAACCATTGTGAAAAAAACTTTATTTGATGCAGGGTGGCTATTGTTTACAAAGATGGTGTTATAACACTATGGTCAATTCGTGAAAGTAAAGCAATCTTTATAACCGGGGGGAGTCCTCTGCAATCTATGAGTCACGAGACAAAAAAAGCAACCACAGCATGTTGGTGCTGTCCTTATGGAAGTAAACTAGTTGTTGGATACAGCAACGGAGAGATATTCATCTGGAGTATTCCAGCTACTTCAAATTCAAGCATAGATCAAGAACTTGAGGAATTGCCTAGTGGAACTCAAAGTGCCCCAATTTGTAAACTGAATCTTGGATATAAGTTAGACAAAATCCCTATAGCAAAATTAATATGGGCCTATGCAGAAGGTAAAGCAAGTCGATTATATGCTATGGGCTCCCCCGATTGTCAAGCAGCAAACTTGCTACAGGTTACTTTTTATTTTTTGGCTACTTATATGTGTGTGTATTTTATTCCTTAACTTTGCTTTTCTCGATGAATTCAGAGTTCAGACTCCAGTCCTCTTATATAGCTTCTATTTATCTTAGGCACTGTTAGTATATTATTGTTGAAAATCACTCGCCACGTAATTTTCTTTTTTAATCTGTTGACAATTAGTTATGCATTAGTCTTGGTTTTTCTCATGTTATTTTTAAGAGTAGTTGCAAAATAAGGCAAAATAAGGCTTTTATTAGAACAACATTAAGTTGGTTTTCTGTATTGGATTGCTCTCCTATTTTCATACATTAGGCCTGCTTTCAATTGAAGTCGTATGATTTGTCATTTGGCAGGTAGTTCTGCTAAATGAACACACTGAATCTCGCACAATTAAGTTGGGACTTCACCCTCCTGAGTCTTGTTTGGACATGGAGATTATCTCAAGCTTCTCCACATTGAGAAAGAACATTAACAATTCATTACTTTTGGTATCAAAGTCTGGCCAAATTTACACATATGATGATTCTTTAATTGAAAGGTACCTAATACAGTGCCAGTCTAGGTCACCACCATCACTTCCAAGGGAAGTGACGGTGAAGCTCCCACTTGTTGATTCAAGCATCACCATTGCAAAATTCGTAGTGAATAATCCTTACATGTTTTCCATGGATCAGGTGTGTAAACTTTTCTTGATTTTATACATTTTACTTCTACAATTGTTCCTTTTTAATGCTATAATTAACGGCATACTTTTTCTGGTAATGCAGGACTATAGTAGCCTGATAAAAGATAGCATACCTCTTTTTCCATTTGAGAGAGGACAGAAAGATGGAACTGGATCAAATTCAACTCAATTTTCTAAGGCCAAGAATGTATTCTTAAGTGGTCACAGTAATGGAGCCATAAACTTATGGGATGTCACGTGCCCAAATCCACTTCCTATTGTGTCAATAACTCAACAGGTAATCTTGAAATCCATTTTCTCTTTCTTGTTAGTCAACCACAACTTGTCAAACAACCATGTCACAGCGGAACCATTACTTATATTTGATAGGTTACAAAGGTGTCTTTGTCAGGAAAAGAAACATGCATTCTTCTGTTTTCTAGTCATGAAAAAGCATGTTTAATGTCTCATCAACAGCCTTACTTTTTTCAGTCGGATATGCAAACAGTTAGTAGAAAGATTAGCAATTTA
Organism: Solanum stenotomum; assembly: GCF_019186545.1. Taxonomy (NCBI): domain Eukaryota; kingdom Viridiplantae; phylum Streptophyta; class Magnoliopsida; order Solanales; family Solanaceae; genus Solanum; species Solanum stenotomum. The sequence goes on from NC_064293.1 coordinate 40,687,424, forward strand.
CAATCAATTCAATAATGTGAGCCTATCCATCAATGTTTAGCTTCTTCTGTTTATTGCCTTCCGAATTTACTGTAACTTCTACTATGCAGAGTGAGGACAACCTTGCCTTAAGTGGTGTACCCTTAACGGCATTGTATCTTACCTCTGACTTACATATCCTCATTTCTGGTGATCAAAGTGGAACGGTAAACTGTCTATAATGGATTTACCAAAATGAAGAAAGTTTCTGCATTCTGAGGGTCTTAATTCTTGTATACTTGTCGTGCAGGTACGTATCTATAAGTTCAAAAGTGAGTTTTTTGCCCCAGATACTAGTTTTCTATCCTTTCAAGGTATGCAGCATGAATGTCAGGAAAACTTTGAGAATTTGATCTTAGATCTTATATCATTAATGGTTTGCTCTCTTAAAACAAAAACGTATCCCTTTCTTTGTTTTCTGGAAGCAAATGTTTCAAGAATCAGCAAAAAGAATGAATTGTTGACTTATTCACCCAACTCCAGTAGGTTCAAAGAAAGGAAGCAACCCAATCCAGAGCATTAAGCTTGTTAAAGTTAATGGAGCTGTACTTTCTATAAGTACCAGTGAGGATTCTAAGTATTTTGCGGTTGGTTCTGACCAAGGATATGTAAGCTTCTGCTTCTATTTTTCCTCCTGCTATACATCATTCATTTTATTCCTTTAGGTTTTCAAGCACTTCAGTACTGCACCCTTCTCCTTCCAACACAAATGTTGGTCTCAATCATTTGGGAATAATGCCGCTACAGTAAGTTTGTAGGGTATGTGCAGAACTTGAACTGTATATCTCAGAATTTTTTGTTAAATGTTATTGTTAATTCTGTTTAATATGGTGGTTCTCTAGTAAGAAGGAGCCTGGAAAGCAGCTTGGTTTTACACACACATTTTATAAGGCTCTAGTAACTCTGAGTTTCTAATAAGTACCCTAACTGAATTTATTCGGACCCTTGAGATACAAAGTTCCCAGTGACCTGTTTTCCTGTGATTGTATAAGGGGGAGAATGTGACATATTGAAGATGCTTTTCAAGTCGACTGTTTATATTAAAAGATTGAGTGTTTGAAATCCCATAATTTGTGGTATGCAGGTGGTATTAATTGATTCTGACAGCAAGACCATACTGTATCAAACACATATTGCCAGTGAACTCTGTGCAGGTGTCATCTCTATGCAGTTCAACACTTGTAGCTTGCATGGATTCGACAAGAATATCTTAGTGGTAGCGACTAAGGATTCATCAATCTTGGCCCTTGAGACAGAAACAGGAAATATACTAAGCCCTTCCAGTGTTCATCCAAAGAAACCTTCCAGAGCTTTATTTATGCAGATTTTGGGTATTTCACCATAATTTATAGAATCTGTTAATTTCTCGGAAAAGCTTCTCATGAACGCTTAAAACTAACAAACATTCATGCATTTTCCTTTTCTCTACATTTGGTGCAGATGGACAAGAAATGTCTGGTCGAGGATTAAGCATTTTAGATGGTATAGACATGATTAAGGGGAATTCGGATAATATTGCATCAAAGCAACCATTAGTATTGATTTGTTCTGAAAAAGCTGTGTATGTCTATTCCTTATTGCATATTATTCAGGTATGTGTCTATTTGTCTTGTTTGTGCTTATATAAAACTAGCGCACTATCCATCTCACCGTGTGTTCTATTTGCTTGATATATACAGGGTATTAAAAAAGTATACTACAAAAAGAAGTTTCATTCCTCTCTGTGTTGCTGGGCATCAACATTTGACACACCTGAGGCCGGCCTTATGCTTCTCTTCTCGAATGGAAAGATTGAGATTAGGTGATGTTTCTTCTATTGTGTAACCAAATATATATGAGAATTATTCTGCTCGGTAATATTATCATGAACTACTCCTTTAATTGTTGATTCTCTCATGGATCATACAAGTTTTTACTGGCTTAGAAATGTGTAGTCTCGGTTCTAGTTCAAAAGCATACTACGGCATACTAGATACTAGATATCTAAACCATTGATCTTGTCTCGGGAACAAGAATACAATTTTTGAAAACATGTAGATTTTTCCTCTTCAAAAGAGAGCTTATTAGTTTGTGTTTCTATCATATCCTTTTCTGAAGTCCTGTAGGGTAAGCCACAAAGTGCATTTAAATGTAAAATATGAGTGCCACTAGAGACTTAGAAGTAAGCTCTACAAAGTAGTGGTTAGACTGACTATGTTATATGGGGTGGAGTGTGTAACGAAGATAAGGATGTTGAAATGGATGTCTGGGCATATCAGGAGAGAGAAGATTAGGAATGATGACATTGGGGCCAAGGTGGGAGTGGCTCCCATGGAGGATAAGATGCGGGAAGTGAGGTTGAGGTGGTTCAGGCATGTGTAGAGAAGATGTGCAGATGACTCGGTAAGGAGGTGCAAGAGGTTGGCCGTACTGAGGTTGAGGAGGGGTAGATGTAGGCCTAAGAAGTATCAGAGTGAGGTGATTAAGCAGGACATGGTACAACTTCATCTCACCGTGGACATAACCCTTGAAAGGAAGGTGTGGAGGTCGATAATTAGGGTAGAAGGTTCGTAGGTAGTCGGGCATATTGCTATCCCATTCCCAGAGTATTAGTATTATTCTTGTATTTCTTAGCCTCGATTATTGTACTATCTTGTTGTTGTTTCTGCTTGTTGCTACTGCTTTCTTTTACATCTTTCCTTGAGTCGAGGGTCTATCAAAAACATATCTATAACTTCTCAAGGTAGAGATAAGGTCTGCGTACACTCTACCCTTCCAGAGACCCCCCCCCCCCCACACACACACACGCATGAGATTAGACTGGGTTTGTTGTGAGTGCACACTAGAAGCTTGTGGTGTCTAAATTGCACTTGTTGTTTTTCTCCCTCAGTTCCTTAGTTATATGTTTTCACTGAAGGGGGGAAATTATATACATCCTGCTGAATTTATTCTGTAAAACTTCAGGTCTCTTCCAGAGTTGTCCCTTCTAAAGGAAACTTCAGTTAGAGGCCTTGTACTTTCGCCGCCGAAGGCAAACGCCATAGCTGACCATTCAGTATGCGCGTCAAAAACTGGTGAACTCATAGTGGTATTGCACCGACACTTTAGGCTTTTTTTTTTATGAGGTTTATATACCTTAAGTTCTAACTTAAACTCAAAAAATTATTTATGTCTAGGTTGACAGGGATCAAGAAATGTTCTTCGTCTCAGTTTCCTTGCAAAATGACACCTTCAGGTGACAAATGTTTCAGCAACCAAATCTTTTTTTTTTCATTTGACAGCCTACTTTCTTTTTGGCTTATTCCTATGAAGGAATAATCGAACATAGTTGCATCCCCCACCTCCTTCACTTCCCACTAAGAATTCAATTATTTTATAAGAAATACAGTATCGCCTGCAATTCATAGTATTGCTGCATGATAGGTTCCTGGACTTTTCTTCCCATGTTTACGATAGAGATCTAGTGGTTGAACCAGGGAAGATCTCTGCACCCATCATCCAAAAAGAAAAAAAAAAGGTTGAGGTTCTCCTAACTCTGAAATTTTAAGTTAACCTTCAGTTCATTATTAAATAATTTCTTTGACTTTCTTGACTATAGGGAATTTTTGGATCTGTTTTCAAAGATGCCAAGGGAAATAAAGCAAACAATGTGCCTGATGCCGAAGTTGAAAATGCAAGAGTAAGTATTGAAGAGATGACTGCAATATTTTCAGCTGACAACTTTCCATCACTCACACACAGTGAAGAGAAGTTAAGCAGGAACGAAAAGGATGCTGACTTGGATATAGGTATTGTTTCTCTTGTAATGGTTGTCTCTACTTCATCATTCACTTCTTCCATTGCACTGAATACCTGGCAACGACATGATAAGGGCCTGCATAATGCTCTTCTCAGACTAAAACTGAAAATCAGATGCAGAAGAAAGTGGAAGTGGGAACAGTAAAGAAATAACAACCTAAAAGAGTTACAATTTATGAACTGTTTTTCATATTTTCATGAAAAGTTCTGGTTGATAGAAGTTTGGAGAGCATTACATGATAGAGTTGCTCATAGTTTTCCCTTCAAGAAGATCTTTTTTGCTTTTTCAAACTATACAACTACCTGCTGCTAACTTTCTGTTTTCCCTTAAAGATGACATTGAAATTGAAGATCCAGAAGAGAAACAGAAGGGAAATCCAATGGTAGCAGTACTCAACAAGCAGAACCTTACAAATACATTTCAGGCTCTGAAAGGTAAGTTATTAGAGTGAAGAAGTTGATAGTTATCGGCACTCTTAGCTTTCTGCAGTGTAATGATAATGCAGTCTCACCATCTCACGAGTCTACATTTATTAGTTTTAGGTTTTCCCATCGATCTTTTATTTGCCTTTTTTTAATATGCTTAGAAGTGTTATCAACACTTTCAGCTTTCAACTAAATAATATTAATGCTGTCTCACGAATCTCCATTCACCAGTTGTTCAGTTTTCCCATCTTCTTTTAGATGGCTTTTCTACTACACTTAAAACGCGCTGAATGACCAGTAGTTCTATATCATTTTTCATTTAGAAATCATTGCTCTTCTTTTTACAGGAAAGTTTATGCCCATGAAGGTCAAAAACAATAAAGCCCCGATAAATGATGCACCACAAGATGGCAAGGCAGATACTGTTGGTCAAATTAAGAAAAGATATGGGTATACTGCTTCAGCTGTAAGTTCTCTTTCCTGCATTCACAGTCTATTTGGCTCGAGGAAGGGGAAGCAAGGGCATTACATGTGTTTTGTCTAATTGAAAATAGAAGTGAAAAAAATGTATTTGTTGAGAAATAAACAACGTTTATCACTTGACGTACCTTTAACTTCCTAACTGTTGGGGCAGTAAGCCAGTAACCCCCAACGATCATCCTTATTTCAACTATTTTAGTAATTTGACTGAGATGTTGGCAAGCTAACAATGTAAGTAAATTTTCCTACAATGATTGCAGGAATCCAGTGCTGCAGAGGCAGCAAAGTCAAAGCTCAGTGAAAACCTGAAGAAGTTGCAGGTACTTTATGGTGACTCTCATTACTCATGGTGGACATATTTTCAAAACTATGTTTACCCTACATGATTTTGTATGGCAAAAGGGAATATTGCTTATAAGGCTGCTTCTCTATGTTTTAACTTATCTAATATAGAAGAAAGCAGAACAGAGAAGGTACTGAAGTTTTGTGAATTTCTATATGTGCAGGGCATCAACATTAGAAGTGCTGAGATGCAGGACCAAGCCAAGTCATTTTCTTCCATGGCTAAAGAGGTGTTGCGATTTTCTGGAAATGACAAAGCAAATTCGTGATTGCTTCACTCCACACAAAAATGTTTTGCTTGAAATGTATAGTAAATTACAATTGAGTATTATTCTGGATATTACCTATTTATTCCTTTCTATGAGACTTGGAGTTTGAGATTTTCTTTTCTTCTTTCTTCTATTTATTATATGTAAATGGCACACAACGTTTGATATGATTCGTTCACAGAGATGACAGTTGTTAGGAGGGTAGACAATGTTTCCCAGTATGAAGTTGTGTTGATGCCTCTTGTGTAAATTGAAGGTTATTAATGTATTCGTATTTGCAGCTCAATAGTCAATACAATCTGATATCCATATTATTGAAGACATATATGCATTTAGAAGAACTTGCATCAGATTTCATGTTTGAATTGCTGTAGTTCACTATTTTCAGTGGGATAGTGAAAGGTGATCAACACTAGTATGGCAAGAAGGCGAAAGCAGAATCATTCACTCCCTCTAGGCTCCTTCTCAAGTTTGCAGCGAATGGAGTACCTCTTAGACATGTCTATTCAATCCCCATGTAAAATGGGAAGAGAGATCTGTTTGTGTTGAGAAAAAGGGAGGACAGTAAGAGAATTACATTTTTGTATACAAGTCTTGGACATGCCAGTATGGATGCAGATTTAGTTTAACGATACAGGGACTGATGCTTCTAAGAAATTGTTTTATTGAAGATGTCATTTTCTTTCCCTCGAGTTCCCGATCATTTGGATGGGACTCGATATTCAATTAATACACCAACTAGATGAACATTTGTCATCATATTGGAGAGAAGACTAGAATACGAATAATTGGTCAACTGAGAAGGATATGATAAGGAAATGGTCCAATATGCCAAAAGGAACGATACAAGCAAATAATAGACACATGAACCACTGCACAAGAAATGGAATATTTTAATGCTAGGATTCAAATGGCTGGCGATATTGAAAAACTTGATAAATTACATATTATTCTATCTGTCACACACGTTAATTCACAACTAGATAACTACACTCTTGAAGAATCGCATAGGAGTTTGTTAAATTAATAACCGCGTGTTCTGATCGACTATAGTATTCAATTTCCTATTGTCCAACAATGTGGACTCACATGGAAACGGACTTGAAGAGAATCAGATCGGGACCCAAACACCATGAAGAAAATTAGCAGAAAGTTACCGTTGAAACAATACAACAAAACGAAAACAATAAAGATATTTTGCAGCAAACCATTAGCATAATCAACTGAAATGTATACTAGTACTAGCAACAAAAGGAATTCCCAAGCTAAATTTTTCATTAACACCAACATAATAGAGAAATTACATAAACTACTTGAGCTTTCAAGGCAAGTCATCTGAATTTCACTTTCTGTCCAAACTAAACCCCCAAAGAACAAAAACTAAAAAAAATGTAAAAAAGAGGGCATCTATTTATCAAGGGAAGGACTGATAGCAATTCCTACATGAACTTTTCCACCATTTTCTGGATTTCAACAGCCTACTGATTGTTTAATCATCATCCTCCTGTGAAAGCATGATTAACAGTCATCAATAAGACTACAAAATCATCAAACTAATAGATGATATTAGACTCATAAATACAAACCTCTTCACTTCCATCATCGTCCTCATCATCATCATGTACCTCAGACTTGGACTTGTCAGATTCCTCATCATCAGCATCACCAGCAGCCTGTGTTGCATCAGATTAAAATTAAAAATTTAAAACGAAAAAAAGCAGAGCATGAACACACTATGGTTACATTAGCAAGAATATAGTATTTACCAGTTTTTTGTTATATGCATCCATGTTCTTTTGGTACTCAGCCTTCCTCTTCTCAGCCTTGGCTTGGTAAGGTGCTTTCTCCTAAAACAAGTTAACAAACAAAGCTGAACTTCAGTACATAATTCGATTGAAGACAAAACGCATTAAGTCAAAAGTCAATTTGAATAGAACTTTTCTGTATATGATTGAGGCTTATACTCACTTCATCTGACAACTGTTTCCACTTGTCTCCCCCAGCTTTGCCAACCTACAATTCAGTGAACAAAAATCAATTAAGCAAAAGGTCAAAACACAAAAACCGACAGATGCTGCTGGAAATCGGGATCTACTTAGGGTAAACTACTCACAACAGCAACAGATTTGTTGTTTGGGTGCTTCTCCTTGTAGGTCTTCCTGAACTCCTCCCTTCATTCATCAAAACAAACGAACACCGTTCAGTATATCTACCTTAAACACTTAAAACGCATAAATCACAAAACACACAACAATTAGATAAATACATGAAAACGAAGAAGGCACTTGGAGGCCTCTTAGGCTTGTTTGGATCCTTAGCAGCGTTCTTCGCTTTCTTACTCTCAGTAGCCTTCTTCCTTACACCAAGCCTGTAACAATTCATCAAATTTTAACAACACGAATCGAACAAATTCTCACATAGAAACACCACAAAAACCTAGATCTGAAACCGTAAACACGAATTGAATCAAAATTACAACTAAAACAGAGTCAAACTCACTTGGTATCAGCTTTAGCCTTTGATTTAGCTCCTTTCATGATGAAACCTGCAACGAAAACACGAAAACCGTTGAGAATCGGTGCTGAACCGGCGGAAAAAGGTGAAAACTCGACCGAGTCAGTGAGCAAAGCGCCGTAGGGTTTACCTCTAGAGAGAGTAGAAACAGAGAGATATTATTCGTTTGTGTGGATTTGGTGCGTTGCTTTGTGTGTGTTGAGTTGTGAGTGGGAAAGGGCTCTATATGAAGGAGAGAGAGAGATGACAAGGGCTCTTCGCGTTGAGGGACTCTAAAAGAATTTTGCCTCTAAAAAATCGAATCGGAGATGATTTGGGCGGGATTTCGAAAATTCTTTTGCCACGTCATCGATCCGTGTGAATGTGTGTAATTGGATATAGTTCTCTTCTCTTTTGAGATATTTTGGGTTTTGGGCGTTGTGTTTTCTCTGTGTTTCTCAGAGGGAGGATCCTGGCCGTTGATGGGGAATGATTGAGGAAGTTTACGGACACGTGGAGGGATCTTGGGAGTTTGGGGTTTTTGGTAATTTAGCACACACGTGTAGTGGTTTAGTGGTGGAATGACGAAGTTAACCTTTTGTGTTATGACGGTTCTGTGAAGGGGCGGCGTGGGTATATTAAACAAATCTAGACAAATGGAATCATTGATGACGGATCGCGAGTGGGAGGGTGATTTGGTCAATTCACGAGATGAAAGAATCTCTTCTTTAGTTTCTTCTTGCAATTATTTTTAAGAAAAAAAGTCAATAAGATATTTTTGTCTCATTTTCATTCTTGTAATTGCAAAAAAAAACATTGAGAGAGATGTGTGAGCAATTATGTTATAAGAGGTAGGATTACAATAATATATCCCGTGAAATTTTATTAAGTGAGGTTTAGGTGGGTAGGATGTACACATACTTTGTTACTATCGAATAGAGTAGAAATATTATTTTCGAAAGACCCTCGCTTCAAGTGCGTCAAACTTAAGTAAAAGAAGAATAATTAATACAAAGGATTGTTATATAATGAACAAATAATATGAGAATTGTTTTTAGTGATTACATATTGTAAGGATATTTTTTGTATTTACTATTTAGATACTTTTATCGACATATTAATACAATTTCATTTGAACCGAATAATTTATCATTTCTTATTTAACTTATAATTTTCTATTTGTTTTTTTTTTATATTTTATCAATCTCGAAATAATTAGATAATATTCTTATCTCCAACAAAGAAAAAGAATAAAAATCAACAAAAATAAATATAATAATAACGTATTCAGTGAAATTTCATAAATGAAGTATGAGAACCAGAGACTATAGTGTACACAAACTTTACTAGTACTTCATGGAGGTGGAGAAGTTGTTTTAAAAAAACCTTAAATCAAGAGTAGCAAATCAAAGTACAAAGAAGAAGAGAACTCTTTAGAAAACATAGCAAATAAGGAGTACTCGGGGCGGAACTAAGAATTTAGCAAATCAAAGTACAGAGAAGAAGAGAACTCTTTAGTAAACATAGCAACTAAGGAGTACTCAGGGACGGAGCCAAGAATTTCACAAAGGTTATTAATATTTCATGGAGATAGAGAGATTGTTTTAAAAAGACCTTAAATCAAGAGTAGCAAATAAAAGTACAAAGAAGAAAAGAACTCTTTATAATACATAGCAACTAAGGAGTACTCAAGGGCGGAGCTAGGAATTTAGCAAATCAAAGTACAAAGAAGAAGAGAACTATTTAGAAAACATAACAACTAAGGAGTAGTCAGGGACAAAGTCAGAAATTTCACAAAGGGTGTCCAAATAACACTATAAAAATTCTTTTCAAAAAGTAAAACTAGTGAGATTCAAACACTTCCTCTTTCCAAGGAGGTGAAACCATTGGGGTACAATAGCTTGTTATGCTAAAGATGTTCAAAATACGTTATTAATCATTGTGTGTATTATTTTACTTGTATATATAATATTTTTTCCGACACAAGGAATGTCCAATTGGACACCCTGACTACCACGTGACTTCACCACTAAGAGTACTAACAAAGAAAGCAATGTCAAACCTACTATCAATCAGTAAAAACAAATAAAACAAAATAATGTTACACAATATTTTACTATGAATACTATAAAGAGTAATTTACATATGTATTGGTATAATGAATGTCATTGTTTTATTACTATAAAGAGAAGTAAAATATACTATAAAAAATTAATTATTAAGAAATCAAGCCACTTTTATGACTAATTGTTATATTGACTAGTTATAACTTAAAAGTGTATTACTATATATAATAAGTGGGAATATCTACTACTTAGCACACGATAAGTGTTGGATGATATGTGCTTCATAGTGTTGTATATTCTTCTTTTATGGTTGTACTTTTGAAATTTATATTATTGGACAATAATAGGTGGGAATATCTACTACTTAGCACATGACAAATGTTGGATGATATGTGCTTCATAGTGTTGTACATTCTTCATTTATGGTTGTACCTTTAAAATTTATATTATTGGACAATTTAACATCATTAATTACCTACTACTTTATTAGCCAAAAAAGTTTGACCTCATTTGGGTCCATTTATTATTTATATGTTTTCAATTTTCAATATATGTTGTCTATCTAATTCTTTTTTCCAACCTTTTATTTTAAACTTCTTGAAATTTAATTACATATTTATTACTCTCTCTATGCACTTTTAATTGTTATGATTTCCTTTTTAGAGTCAAACTATAAGAATTTTAACTAATATTTTACAATGTGTTTTTTCATCATATTCATAGGCAAAAAATTACAATTTATAGTACTTTTTGTATAGATTTTGCATATTTAATTTTTTTTTTTTAAATATCGAATTAATACAATCTGATTTAACTTTGAAAATTAGTCAAATGGACTTTCAAAAAGCGCAACATGACAAATACAAGTGGACGGAGAGAGTATATTTTAGCTACAAAATATATTAGAGGTACAATTTTTTTTAAAATTTTTATTGCGTTGACTCTTGAAATCTTATCATTGTCATATGAATTTGAACAAATTATATATTATTAAAAGTTACATAAAAGATGCTATAAATCACAATAATTAGCAGTTTAATTTTTTTTAAAATCATATAAGAAATTTGGTTGACTAATTGGAACAGAATAAGTAACATGTACTATTTGAAAATTACGTCAAAATTTCTAGAATTCACAATAAATTAACAACTGAAAATATTTATGATTATTCACGTGAATTGAAACACGAGTAGCCTATATTATTCAAAACTAACGCAAAAATACTATAAATCACAACAATTTAATAACTTCAAATATATTTTTAAGAAAACATATAAAAAATCTACTGATCTTCAAATTCCATTTATATCACATAAATTAAAACAAAAAAATTAATATTTATTGGGCCCGTGTTGGCACGGGCACCAAATATCTATATATATGTGTCACAAATGGAAAAGTCTCAATCAAGGAAGCAACATATATCATTTACAAATTTCTTAAAAAGCATTAAAAATTACAATAATTACCAATTTAAAATATTTAAAAGCTATATAAATCCAAGAATTTCAGGGGGCACTAGCACGAGCAAAAATTNCAAAACTAACGCAAAAATACTATAAATCACAACAATTTAATAACTTCAAATATATTTTTAAGAAAACATATAAAAAATCTACTGATCTTCAAATTCCATTTATATCACATAAATTAAAACAAAAAAATTAATATTTATTGGGCCCGTGCTGGCATGGGCACCAAATATCTATATATATGTGTCACAAATGGAAAAGTCCCAATCAAGGAAGCAACATATATTATTTACAAATGACTTAAAAAGCATTAAAAATTACAATAATTACCAATTTAAAATATTTAAAAGCTATATAATACAATACGTTGACTCTGAGAATTCTATCATGCTCACATATATTGGGACAGAAAAAATAACACATATCATTTTAAAATTACCAAAAAAGTATTATAAATAATAATAATTAACAACTTAAAATATTTGAAAGACATTTTAAAAGGGTTAATTTTGTAATTTTATCCATATCACATAAATTAGGACAAAGTAACCAGTAATGTACGTTATTTGAAAGTTACATAAAAATATCATAAATCACAATAATTAATAACTTAAATATTTTTTTAAAAATATGAAAAATTGGATGACTCTCCAAATTTCATTTATGTCACATAAATTGAGACAACAAAAATAACATATATTGGGTCCATTTTAATTTATTTGTCTTATTTTTTATTTTATTTTATATTTAAAAGTTGCGTAAAAATACTATAAATCATTTTAATTTATTTTTCTTATTTTTTATTTTATTTTATATTTAAAAGTTGCGTAAAAATACTATAAATCATGATAATTGACAATATAAAATATGTTTTGAAAAAAAAATACAAAAAATTCCACTGATTCTTGAAGTGAATCTATCGTAAAAATACTATAAATCATGATAATTGACAACATAAAATATTTCAAAAATGTTGTATGTGGGTAGTCTTATTATGCCTTAAATAACGTCAAAGAAAGTACATATTTGTGATAAAAAAAACTTATTCCTTTATCCACACAAACAATCGTTTCAAAAACTCGATTATTAGCCCCAAACCATACCATTTATATTATTGAGCCTGTGCATATCTAGTTTTTATATATATAAAAAGAAAAAAACGAGGAGCATAATTACTTTAGTTTCAAATATTTTTGATAATTTTTTTTTTATCCTTTTTTTAAAAAAGAAAAGGAGAATAGAGAGAAAGATTAAAAAAAAAGCTGGAGAGTCCAAGCTCATATTGGTCCCAAAGGAGACGAAGACGAAGCTGATACGGCCATACAGATCGGAAAATCCTGAATAGATTAGCAGAAAAGAGCGGTTCGGACGGAAAATCAGCAGAGACGAAAATGGAAGAATCAACGGCGAACTTAGAGAGATCGGTAGCCGCGCCGATGATATTCATCATGGTCTTAGCTTTGCAGTTCCTTTCTCGACTTTTCGAAATCAATAAAAAGGTTAGTTTCTCATCATTTCTGATGTTAATTTTCGGCTTACGTTAATTCCACAATGAATCTATATGAATTTCATAGATGTTTTAATCTTAATTTTGATTTGGTGGAATAGTTGCTTTTAAATCTCCATCGCTGTTTCAACGATTGATTAATTCAATGTGGAGGACTTGAGCCAATTCGCTTTGTTCTATTCAATTATAGATATTTTAATGTGTTATTGAATACTTTCCTGGTTCGCCATTGATTTTGATTTTGTTTTATGATATGATATGTTAAATGTTTCAGAAAGGGTCTACGAGTTCAGAAGATATGCAGTTGCGCGCAGAAATCAAACAGCTGCTAAAGGAGGCAAGTGCCTTGTCACAGTAAGTGAGCTTCACAATTTTTTGACAATGATGCATGATGGTGTTTGGGCCAACTTGAGCTCATACCTCAATTAATCAACTAGGCACCTGCTATCTACCACAATTAATCAACTAGGCACCTACTATCTCGTCTACCACTAGCACAAGTATGTGGTAACTTTGTCTACCAAGGTTTAGACATATGAAAAAGTCGCCTAGTCGTTTTTGTCTTTGCTAGGATTTGAATCCTGAAAAATGTACTGTCTGTCACAGTTTCAGTGACTGTTAGGCCACAACTCACATGTAGTATTGGTCATAACTATTCATCTTTTCTTTGTACGTCAAAGTATCCTAAACAAAATTTCGTTATGTTTTCTTTGTTGTGATTTTTCAAAACTATCCCTGTTAGTAGAGTTACTTACTGTAGTTATACTTGATAGATAAGTACTTATTGATAAGTTAGTAACAGGTAATTAAAATAGGAAGTGGAGTCTTCAAGACACTACACGATAATTTTCTCTTTTCATATAATAAATAAAACTGATCTTGTCATTATGGAAGTTCAATGATATGGAAAATATGATTATGCCTTCACGTGTATTTCAGGCCTTCAACATTTGCACAAGCTGCAAAACTGAGGAGGTTAGCTACAGCCAAGGAGAAGGAACTTGCAAAAAGTATGGCTTGTATTCTATCTTCTTTAGCATAGTTCCTGCTGTATTCGTAATCCATATCTAGAATAGACTAACACTATAGTTGTAGGCCTCATGGCTCGTAGAGCGATAGATTATTTGTGAGTCCTACTTTCATCTTCTCTTTTGAACCTTGACTCAAAATGATTAGAAGTTTGCAGCTTTAATGACTATTGGAATAGACATGCCTGTGCTGCCATGGCTTGACATAGTAACTTTTGGAAGGAATATTGGACTTGCCTTCTGTCTTTTCTCCACTAACTTGCTGCCAGGGACAATTTCTTGACCCACTTAATAAAGTGGTTCTTCTTCCATGATTGTGCCCAGATTTATACTGCCTCTAGTATAGACAAGAGATACATTCATTATGCCCCATCCCACCAAATTACATTTATGATGAAAAGAATCACCTCGAGAGAGCTAATGATGTTTTATCAATAGCATTACTAAGCATAGAACAAGCATTCTGTGATGGAGTTCCAAAATGAATGTGAATTTCTCCAGTGTACTCAGATTACCATCACTAGAGAACCATGAGATGAATGAAGACCTGGAAATAGTTGGAAGCACATTAGTCTGTGCCAAACTGCCAATGTTATGATGATTCAAATCGTTTTTAGTACTTTTGCTATTGAATGCCTGGATTGAGCTGAATGCAAGAGTAAAAAAATTGTGTTTTGAGGCTTATTGTAGAGGAACAAGGTGCACATAATAACTCTTTCACCTGAACATGACTTCTTCTTAGTATTGCCCTGTCCTATCCTATTCTAGCATAGAAGGAATTTAAGCTTGCATAGAGATATCAAGCTAATTGATATTTTGGGGAGATCTCAGTGAAAGGGGTCTCAGTGGCTGTACTCCTTTCAAAGGACTGTGTGTTTGGAGCCTGTGAATGTTGGAGCTCATGGACCAAATGCAGATGCCTACCATGAGGAACTTAAACAGCTCAACCTTTAAAGTTGCCTCAACAGGAAATTTCTACAATATTCTGATAGTTGAAGTTTTCTTCCAGTAGCTGGACTAAATAAACCAAGTCTGTCTCCTCCTTATAGTTAGACTTATGAGAAGTTGTGGTTAGTGCTTGTCTTTTGCAAATTACTGGCTTTATGTAACCATACATATTCAAGCAGAAACACATACAAAGCACAGATTAATATGCTGACTCTTCCTTGTTAATAAGCACAAATTTTGTGGATACTTTGATCAAACATCAAGTTTAGCATGAATAGCTCCTTCAGAGAAGTAAATTCTTTGGATGACATTCTTGGAAAGGCATTGTGTTTTGGATTCTGATTTTTCTAGGAGAAAAAACTGTCAATTTGCGATCCTTCATTGGAAGTTGTAAAACATAAGCTACAATGCTACCAAATGGATTGATCCAAAGGAAGGAAGAGAAAAATCCACAATTTATTACTGAAAAAATACACTTCCCTTAATTTGAAAATAATAATAAAAAGACTCTATAGGGATGCCTTGTGTTGAACTTAAACAAGTTAATCAGAGATAGGAATGCTGAAATAGTAATATTAGTGGTCTTGAGATCTACAAGCAAGTAAATTTGGTAGTCAGGATGGGTAAATCATGGATTTAAATCACTAATGTAGGTTTGCCAGATTGAGGAAATTTATGTAACAGACTACTTTTCAAACTTGAAGGTGGCTTTCTAGTCTGGTAATGCGACTAGCTATGTTCCAAAGTATATCACCTCCCTATCTAGTGCTCTCCTCTATGTTGATATTTCTTTCTCGTCATTTTGTCTTATTCACTTGTAAGTTATTTACAGCACATACAAACTAGTTGATATTGAGGTTTAGGTATGTTTGTATGCTTAACGTACAAACTAGAGAATTTTTAGTGTTAGAAAACTTAACATATTGGACTGGAATGGAACGGGTCCAAATGAAGTGAAATTGGTAGTGAGGATAAATCATACTATCGTCAACCAGCTGGGGATTGAGGCATATAACTTATTGTTGTTGTTGGTGTTCTCTTTATAGCATATGCTATTTGGATGAAACTTATCAATAAATTTAATTTGTCCTCATCCTCTGATGCAGATCAAGAAATTCACAACAAAGAGGCGAAATTGTCACATGATTCATACACAAAAGGCCTAACTATTTTTCAGGTATGCATTGGATTCACTTAGTGATTTTTACAAGCTTCCTTTAAGCTGTAAGATGCTTATTTACCCCCCTTAGTCACACAGGTCTTGACATACTTCTTGTTGATTATCTGGTTTTGGCGTATTCCTGTGGCTTCCATATCTAAGCAGCTCGTACAGCCTTTTGGTAATACTTCTGATTCCTAGATTAGTGAGCTGTAGTAGCCATACCTACACGACATTTTGTGACCATTATGTATGCTTTAAATATTGTTTACCCATTTACCAATTTGCTTTGCTCGTCTTCCATTGTGATTTATGATATATTGCTTTCACCGACTTTTAGGGAGATCCTTGTTCTTGTTTCCATAGATAGTTATCTTCCTGTGACATACTGATCTATTGTTCTTCCACTTCTGCAGGCAAGATGTTGTCTTGGCGAGCTGGAGGTCCTGCCAATGAAAATGTTATGGTAATGATTAGGCGCCATTGTTTCTCTACTGTCATTTATTCTTTTAGGGGAAATAGTGACTGAAAATAGAGCATTCCTGTAAGGGGGAGGGTAGGTCTTGGGTTTGACACTCTGAAGGTAGAGCCAGCACTTGTGCAACATACATATCACATCAAAGCAGCAGCTCCTGCATTTTTCCAAAGTTGTTTGTCTTTTGGTTGAATGACATTTTAATAGTTTGTTTAATGCACTTGCAGGTGGGGATTATTCCGTGGTTGATACTGTCTACTAGAGTTGGCAAATCTATCAGCCGAAGAATATTCAAGTAGGAGGAGAAAGTAGAAGTGACATCAGTGAACCCGTACCATTTTTTTTTAACATTCCTTTCGTTATCTATCTTATTTTCTTACTGATTCATTGAGATTTGTAAATTGAATGTGCTATACCTCTGTAAGAAGTACCCTGTTCTTTTTCTATAAGTAGGAACAAATGTGATGAGTTAGATGTCATTTTTGAAAGGAGTGCTACTATACAGCTTATCTTGGTTTTGAAAAAAGCAAATGCAGTTGGGTTTTTTGAGGTATAAATTTGTAGAGTTCATGAAGTGGATCTGTGAAATAATAGTGCGCGCATTTGGTATACAAAAGAAGTTTTTTTTTTTTGTGATCGTCATGACTTGCATGATCACTTCTGCCTTTTGGTTTCTAGTGTCACTTCTATTGTTTATGTTTATTATGGATCTTGGTCTTGTTTATTGGCGTTATTTTCCCAGTTCTCAAACAATAGAAAATACAAACCGAGGAAAGGGAAAAGAAAACACATTTGATTGTCAAATGGCTGGAAAATTGTAGCAGTCAATAAACCATTTTGATAGAGCAGCTAAATTACCCAAACAAAAAAAAAACTCATGACTACATGTACATGTACTCCACCCTTCCTCTTCCGCAAAAAACCTAGAAAGAACTAGCTAAATTAGTTATGCATAGTTAATCATCTTTTATTAGTATATAATTAACTATGACATTGTAATTTATTCCACTTGTTTGTCTTATGTACTAACTTATAAATGTTTAACTTTTATTTTTAAAAAAATGATTAAATCAATTTGGAGTACACCTAATTTAAATGCATTTACTTAACCTGTTAACTTTTCAAGGGCGAATAAAGGAACCAAATAACCTACCAATAAAGTTTTGAAATAATTTCAAAGACCTTATTTTAAATTTGACTATATAATACCAAGTTTTCATTGCTCGAGAGGGGACAAGGGTGTATCCGATAGAGAATTTTTGTAGCTTTTTTAAATAATAGGGAATTTTTAGAGATTATGATATTTTAAGTTGTGTATTTATATAATTTTTCCTTGTTTTAAATCACTACTTCATTCTCTTTTTATTACTCACTTTATTGTGGTGAGTTTTATTTGCTAGCTTCTTATAACCTAATTAAGTATTGATGAAACTTGTAATTTGGTATATTCTGTTATTTGTTTGGATGAAAAGAACTATAGCCATTTTCCAATAATTGACAAGCATTTTTTAGGTGTTAGGAACTGATTTTACAATTAATCAGTTCATGTGTTTTTTTCCTTTTCATGAAAATGACTTAAACTTCCTTAAAAATATTGAAAAATATAAATATATAATACTAAAATGAACGATAAAAATAGAATAAAGAGGTAATTTACAAAAGATATTACGGATAAAATAGCAAAAAGCTTAAATCAAATCAAAAGTGTCTAGAAACTATACCATCGTAAGTTGAAGATGACCAACTTATGATTCTTTTTGATTGATTTTACCTCATAAGCCAATACTTTTTGTATTTACCAACAAATACATAGATAAGCCAAAAATGACTTACTATAAGATAATTTGGTAAACTACTAACTAGATTTTCTATGGTGTTATACTAATGCAACAAAATGCTTGGAGAACATCCCATTGCAAGAAGTGTTTCCCAAAAAGTCGATTGTATTTTGGGGCCAAACTGCTTACTACTCTATCTGCAAACATCACCAAAAATATAGCGCAAAATTAGCTATGCTTTAACTGACAAGACATGTTATGAAGTCCAAGCATTATATAACCATTACCTGCAACCCTTAAGATGTAACTATTCTTGAATGTCATCGTTCCTCCCAAAGTGGCCAGCTGAAATAACGAATATTTTATAAGACACTGAGAATGAAGATAAATCATCACGAAGAAAGGAAAAAATGATACCTGTATAATTTATCTGACGTGAACTCCTCCACCACCATGCTAAGATGTACAGGAACATCATGACTTGTTCTTATCACAACCAACTCCACAGATTCTCCAACATTATTCCACATGTTTTCGAATAACTAATGACAAAAAGCACACATATTAGAATCAGTTTGCATCCTGCATTGCAATGATAAGACACAAAGCAAGTACAAAAGATGGACTACAACGATAAAAATGAACATGCTCAGTTGCTCACAGAGCGATACAACCATAAGGAGCCCACAAACTTGTGAAGAAGCAATTGCCATACTCTAAACAATAACAAGAAAGGTAATATACCTCTAAGAAACTCTGAATTCTTTTTCCACCAAACTGAATTATAACATCATTATGTTTTATTCCAGCAGAAGAACCAGGTAGGACCTGTTGAACCCGTTTTATCCAGCAATTAGTAACAAAGATTTAACTAATTTCAACTAACAACATACATGGTTGAACAGAGTAACTTTTAATAACAGAAGTTCATAACAACCTGCGCGAAAAAGTTGCAACTACGTTGTTTACTACTTTGGTATAATTGATGATGTTTGCCATTCTTTTACACTTCTCCTATTTCCTACATCAAATTCGCGTTATTACTTATCTTTTGCTTTTGTAGCATGTTCAAAATTTCAGCATTTAGAAATTAAAATGAAGTATTTTTCTTTATGCGCATGAGTTAACATGGGCAGCGAGGATTCATAGGGCCAACTCCAACTAGTTTGGGATTGATGTGTGTAGTTGTTGTATTTCTTTATGCATATCATATACAAACGGGCACCTGATCACTGCATCCAAATCTTGCCTATTCTACCCTGGTGCTATAATGTGCCTACTTAATTCAGCAACTATAAAGTATAGGGACATCAATACCATCAAAAGAACGATTTCCCACAAAAAAAGCTGTAATAATATATAGAGCATACCTCTTCAACAATGACACCTTTCAAGACATCAGGGAACTTTGAAATAATTAATATTTCCAGAATTCGTAGGTGAGCTGCATAAAGGTTAGTTACTTCCATCCCAAGCCAAGGTCGATGTGATTGTCTATGATACAAATAAAACCTTAAGATTAGTACCAGGTATTTGTGATTAGATTTTCTATAAAAGTCTAAACGCTCTTCACTTTTCTTCATTACATTTGAAACAGAGGTCCATTACGGATATGAGATTCAAGCACATTACTGACAATTGCAAAGAGAAAAATGGACATATCAAGCAAACTATAAAGGCAAAGATCCGGAGCGTACCTATATTTCTTATAATGCTCCCACCATATGGAAGCTATATTGATTGGCAAGAATGCAATAGAGCTTGGATCATAAAAGCAGATATCAATGACTTCTCCATAGCGGTTAATAAGTGGCCCCCCTATACCGCACTACAATAACAAGGAAATAGCCCTGAATTAGCAAAATAAACAAAGTGACTAACTACCAAAGTAAGAGATAAATGTCAGAGGGATTTTCTTTAAAAAATTGTGAAAGTGAGTTACTCTCATAATATTGCAAGTTGCCTTGAGAAGCTCTTTACACTCAAAGTCATCTTCGCAGCGATCAATGCTACAAGGATCAACCATAAAAATAATTGAGATTGAGTCTCAATAACAAACGTGACAATTAAGTATGCAATAAAGTAAAAGTCAAAATGAAAACACCAACCAGAATTCACCAAGAGCAGCCGTGATATCATATGGCTTCGCATAAAAACGTCCAAGTGCAATAACAATATCTCCAGGAATAAGATTAAATGAATTTGAATGTGGACAAAGTTGAAATGACTTATACTCCGGAGTTGGCTCGAATCAATCGTGATAGAATCGCTTAAATGAGCCAGGGATGCAATTGGAAGTGGTGTGTCTTGATTGAATCTTTACGGCAAAAACATTGTAGTGGAGGTCATTTGACTCGATTTGACCCTCAAATGATCTTCCATCAAATAGGTGCACGATAACCTAAATAAATAGATATCAAATAATCTAGCAAGAGTTTGGTAAGAAATGACATAAAGAAGATCGCCAATGATCAAGAGATTAACAAATACTAATTTGATTAAAGAAATTATTAGACAAATTTGACAACGGGATAAAAATAAATCACCAACCTTGATATTATCCACTATAGAATTTCCACTCGTGGAACACCTAAAGGGACTTGCAGAGGTTAATATTACGCTATAACTTTCCACACTTTCTATGATAGTCCCAGAACATTCAAATATCTCCTTTTCCCCTGACAATGAACATAAAAATAACAACAGGTAAAATGCTAACAAAAGTTAGAACTAAAAACTAATAGAAGTGGGAAAAAAATTAAATCTCAAAAGCAATAAAGAAACAAAAATATTGAAGGACAACAAATAAGAGAAAAGAAATAAAACTATCAAGAATAAATACCTGAGTATGATTTAAGACTGACAACAGATGTGGAAACTTTTAAAGCAGCCCTCTTCGTGTAAACATCTAAATGAATATTTTGAGGATTCAAATAAAATTCCTGTTCTGTTCGACTCAACTTTATTGGTTCACTTACAAAGTCAGAACCTACATAATTTCCAACAAACAACATATGAAAATGAATTTTGATACCAATATGTTAGGAATTTTTTTATGAAACTCACTGTACTGAGCCTCCTTTGGCTCCCTCTTCCACGGAGTAAAAGCTTCCACCCACTTCCTTTTGAAACAATCAAAAGTCATAATTTACCTTAAAAAAAATCATTTTACTCTGACAACCATTTCAATGATTAAAATCAAATAAACATTAATATGCAATCAAATTAGCATTTAACGATAATCTGATTTCAACACCTCTAAATATTCAACTTAAATTGTACCAAATCATATCAAGCACTCTCCTGTATCACCACATCAATATAAGGGTTATTAATACATAGTTAAAGACAAAACTACCATTAATACACCACACCAAACAGTGAATATAATTAATCAGCATAACGTTAGGGTTTATACAATGCTATTTTGAAGGTATATATCAATGAAAGTTAACGCTAGGGTTTATACATTGCTATTTTGAAACAAAGGCGACTTGAACCAGATACGAAGTAGGAGTCACTCCACCACAATTCTTGGTAGTTTAATTAGTTATTAACTTAGGTCAAATCAATATTTGTGGCTTTGTGCTCATAAGGAAGAATCCAGACAAAAAATATGGATGAAAATAAAAAAGAATTGGGAAAAAAGAAAAATCACATAAATACCCATCATCAAAGAAGGCTCTCAAATATCAAACATGATCTTATACCAGACTGAAAGTTGGCAGAAAAATGTGCACCACGTACAAGAAAATGTATATTTATTCATTCAAGGTAAATAGGATATTAAGTTTATATGGTAAGCGGATATATTGTGATAAAAAAAAAAAAAAGGTCTTGTAGGCCTAATACCTTAGGGTTGGCGGAGCTACGTAGACACAGGGGACGACCCTCGAATATTTTCATAAAAAAATTATACAGTGTATATAAAAAATAATATACTCTTATGCCAAATTTAATATACCGTACATAAATATGATTTAAAAGTAAAGAAAAATGTAAATCTATAACCTTATTCATCAATAACTCTACTTTAATTTAAAAACTAGAATACTAACAAAATTATGCTAATGAAAAAATAAATATAAAATAATAATACGAAAAATCACATGGAATCACATGAAGCAAAGGTCGAGAATGAGAAGAAAATGAAATATAATTAATATAAAATAAAATATATATTTTTAGAAAATTTTAAAATAATAAAAATAAATTAAAACAAAAAAAAGAAATAAAAAGAAAAAATTAAAAATTAATCAGCTTGTAATTACACCATGTTATTACCAGCAATTCACTACCCCTCCTTGAGAATTGGAAAATGTAATTACCTCATGTTAATTACACTTAATTACCTACAGACCCAGTAATTACATGGTCAACCAAACATGTCAAACAATATAATTACACCGAATTACACTAAATCCAATTACTAGTGCGACTTTCTAAACATGCTCTAAGAAAAAATTGCTTAAATACTTATTGTCATAATCTCTGAAATTCCTTACCATTTTAATTTTCTTACAAAAATCTCTTTTTTCATTCTCTCTCTCCTAATCTCAGAGACATCCCATATCATTACTTATCATTTGATATATAAGTAATAATTATGATATATAACTATGACAAATTTCATTATAGTGTAGTACCCAATACATATATCCACTGTTATTTATCTAAAAAGCTATGTATTTGAAAATTAATATATCTAATAATAGAGTATAGATCAATGTATCTGACAACAGAGGAATGTATTCGACACAATAAAATTTTAAGTATTGCATCGTTTGCAATGTGTTCAACAATAGAGGAATTTATCCGTGAAAACCAATGTATCTAATAACAGAGTAGAGATCCCAATATCCGATAATGGAGGATTGTATATGACGCAACAAAAGCTTAAATAATGTATAGTTTGAAATGCATCCGATAATAGAGAAATGTATTTGCGAGCAAGACCAATGTATCCGACAACAGAGAAATGTAAACGCAAGCGATGGAAAATAAGAGATTTTTGTATTTGAAGAAATTTATGAGATATGATATTATTTGCCCAAAAGGTATGAGATTTCTCTAAATTACACTTAAATTAATGCTTGTCTGGGATCACAATACATATTAAAGAAAATATTTATAAAAATTATTTTTCGAAAGAAAAAATACACATCAATGTCCTATTTGCTCGTCTTCTTACTTCTTTTACTGCCTAAGCCCCTTAAACCCTTCGAACAAATATGGCATAATGTCGAATATTAGTAAAAAATAATGATTTCCTCTTTTGAAATAGCAGAAGCAGTTCAAAGAGAGACCGCTTAACACTATTTTATTTTATTCATATTTAAGAAGTAATTTAGACTTTAACTACTCAATTTTACCTTTCAATATGATATTAATTTTCCTTTTCTTTCAGAATTTTTCTTTTCTTTAGTGTCTTAAACGTACTAATCTAAATTCTTTTAATACTACAGGATTTGAAAGATAGTGTCCAATGGTAGTGTTGATACCACACTAGTTGTGCTTGAGATGCTGAGATTATACAATGGTTGTAAGTTAGTTGTATGGGTTATTACAATTAGATTTTTGGCTAACGGGAACATTTGGAAACATTTAGAACTGCTTTATGTGTGAGTAGTCATGGATTGTTACTAACTACGACTCATCTATCTTACAAATACTTCCTACTAAATTGAAGTCATGAGGTTAGATCTAATTATTTTTCAGCTGGTTAATATAGTTTATGAAAAGTTGACGCAGATCAATCGTTGATATAATCCCTTAGACGAGTCATAGATGCAATTGGAAGTGGTGTGTTAGATTGAATCTTTATGGCAGTAACATTATAGTGAGAGTCACATGACTCGATTTGACCATCAAATGGTCTTCTATCAAATAGGTGCACAATTAGCTAAATAAATAGTTATAATTAATAAATAGTTTGATAAAATTTTAGTAAGAAATGACAAAGACATGATCACCAATAATCAAGAGATTAACAAATATTAATTTGGTTAAATAAATTATTAGACAAGTTTGAAAACATAATAATAATAAAACACTAATTTTGATATTATTCGATATAAATTTTTTACTCGTGAAACATAGTATGTTTGACTATACTATGGTTGGTCAAAAAATATTTTTCTATGGTAAACAAGTTTTTAAAAATACGAAAAATGACTCATCTAATAAAGATAGAGAAAACAAATGCATTGTTCTCCAAAGTCCAAACCATTCCAATCACCCCTCATCCGATGAACCACCCCATTTGACACAATTTTTTTTTTTAAAATTCTATTCCAATCACGCACACCCAATTTTTTTTTTTAAAAATAAATTGGCCTTTTTTGCCCCACCAACCTACCACCCCTACCCTCGACCACCTGCTCCTAACCCAATGTATAGTGATCGAGAGAAAAAAAATTGAATATCTCTGTAGTTTAAAGGTTGAAGAACGATTTTCCTCAAATTTTTTTAACCTCTGTAGATTTTCAGCTTCTCTTTAGCGTAAGGAAAGAGTAACGTATAGGTGTTGGGGTCAGTTCGTGTACGTATACGTATTTTATGTAAAATGTATGTACTATGTATTGTGAATGAGAAAGTTGGGTTAGGCTGAAATTGGTGTTGTGCTGTTTTTTAAGAGGTATTTGGGCTAAAAAAATTGGTTGAAAATGGGGTGTGTGGTTAGAATTGAATTTAAGATTTAGCCAATTAAATTATAGTTATAGCCATTTGGAGTTTAAAACGTAGCCAAAGTAAATTAATTGGTAAATCGGTTAAAAATTAAATAAGACAAATTAATATTTATTTATTAATTAACAAGTTTCTTAATCTTAACAAAATAAAATAATTAATTTAATTATAAGCTAATCAACCAAAAAAGATAATCTATTAATTATATTAAACTAATTAACAAAATATTTAGTCAAAAATAAAATCTTTTGAGATGATTTCTGAATATTTATAAAAAGTATAATTCATATTAATATATTATAAATATAGAAATATATGCATTATTTGAATATGACAAAATTACTTTTAACGGATTAATAATATTTTGAATTTTTTAAAAGCTAATTATTTCAAAAAAAAATTAAATGCAAGGTGAAACCGATTCAGATTGGGAATGCCCCAACTGCAAGGAGAAGGTGAAAGAAATGGGAGATGTCCCACAACATTGGGACATATGTGAGAAGAAAAAAAGGTAAATAATACAAGTCATTTTTTAATAAAATTAAGCATTACAAGTTACATTTAAACCCTAAATCCTAACTAAATATTTTAATTTGACAGAATAACAAAGCAAAGGTAGATGAGGCAGCTGCCCGAGCTAAGAAGAACAAAAGATCATCTAAGAAGTGAGAAACGATCAAGAAAAGGAAAGGGAGAAAGGCTACGTCTATTACAAAAAGCAATGAAACAATATGACATAATATCGAATATTAACCAAAAAAAATATGATTTCCTCTTCTGAAATAGCAAAAACAGTTCATGGCTAGAGGGGAACAGTTGGAACTGCTTTATGTGTGAGTAGTGATAAATTGTTACTAACTACGACTCATATATCTTATAAAGACTTCCTATTAAATTGTTGTCAGAAGGTTAGATCTAACTATTTTTCAATCGATTAACGTAGTTTATGAAAAGTTGGCTCAGATCAATCATTGATAGAATCACTTAAATGAGCCACATATGCGATTAGAAGTGGTTTGTTTGATTGAATCCTTATGACAATTTATAGTGAAAGTCATATAACTCGATTTGACCATCAAATGGTCTTTCATCAAATAGGTGCACAATAACCTAAATAAATAGTTATAATCAAGAAATAATCTAGTAGAATTTTGGAAATAAATGACGTACAGAGAATCACCACCCCGATCTTGACCCCATCCTTCAAATTTATTATTACACATATCGATCCTCTACTCCTTTAAATTTTTTCTTACACAAATCGATCCCCTCTATTTTTTTCTTACCCAAATAGATCTCCAAATTTTTTCTTACCCAGACCGATCCCCCACTACATCCTACGTGACATTTTGTTAATGCAGGTTAAAAGATATGAATGGTTGTGAATAGGTTGAACTTAACAATGGTGATTCACTGTTAGATGTGTGTTGGATGGCTTGTGCAACCTACCAACCAATTTTTTTTCTAATTATAAGTATAAGTATAATTATAATTTAATTGTACTATTGATAATTGTATAGAGAAAATTTAATTTCACCCATATATGATTTTGTGTTTAGATTTTAATAAATAGAAATATTTTTTTAAAAAATAAGGGCATGAAAAAAGAAAATCGAAGAGAATATTTCTATGAAAGCAAATACAATGTTTAGATAGTTAAATAACTAAACTAGTAAAATTCCTCATATAATAAATAATTAAATACTACTCGAACAACATATTTAAATGCTGGTCTTGGATCATACTACATATTAAAATATTTATAAAAATTTCCTTCCTAAAAGTTCACTTCCTAAACATGGCAAAGAAATACACCTCGTCTTCTCCCTTCTTTTTTTTCTTCTTCTTGCCTAAAGCCCTAAACCTTTGAACGCATAATGTCTAACTGAAGTAAGAAAAAACAAACTATCTCCCTCCTCTGAAATAGAAGCCGCAGTTCAAGGAGAAGCCATAAATACTATTTCATTCTCTTCATTCTTAAGGAGAAACCCACATCTTTTAATTATGGTAAACATTTTCTGAGTTACTTTTAATTTCTTCAATTTTTATTCTTTCTTTTTAGTGTCTTAAATGGGTGTATTAATACAAATGTGTTTTGATATTATAGGATACCACACTAAGTGTGATGGAGATGCTGCAGTTGTACGATAGATCTAAGCCAGTGGTATGGGCTGTTAGAGTTAGATACGTGTCTAAAACAAGACATTTGGAAACATTTGGAACCATTTTCTCTGTGATTAGTGAAGGATTGTTACTCACTGCTGCTCATTTATTTCCATAATCTTTCTATGAAATTGATGTTAGGAGGTTAGATGGACCTAATTTTCAGTCAGCTACTCTAGTTATGAAAAGCCGAAATGGGATGTTTTGTTACTACAGGTCATAGATATGAATGATTGCCAATATGTTGGACTGAACAATAGTGATTCATTGTCGGTGGGTCAACCTTTATTGCATATAGGAAATTCTAAAAATTTTGTGGGTTCGTTTTTGACGGGTAAAGTTGCCTTTGAATGTAAAGGCAACATCAAAATACCTACGATCAATTTAACTTGCAAAGATTATACACCTACTGCCTTAAAGACTTGTAATGCCCCAGAAAATTTTGGTAATAAATGACGTACAGAGAATCACCACCCCAATCTTGACCTCCATCCTTCAATTTTTTTATTAGACAGATCGATCCCTTATTCCTTAAAATTTTTTTTTTTACACAAATTGATCCCCTTTATTTTTTCTTACAAAAACCGATCCCCTCTATTTTTTTCTTACCCAAATAGATCCCCAAATTTTTTCTTACCCAGACCGATCCCCCATAACATCCTACATGACATTTTGTTAATGCAGGTTAAAAGATATGATTGGTTGTGAATAGGTTGAACTTAACAATAGTGATTCACTGTTAGTGAGTCTAACTTTATTACATATAAGGAATCCTAAAAATTTTGTGGGATTGTTCTTGGTGGTGGAATTGCCTTTTGAATGTAAATGTAAGGTTGACATATCTACTATCAATATGACTTGTAGAAATTATAGACCTACTGCCTTAGAGACTACACTTGAATATAGAATTATGGGCAATATTTGGAATGTAGAAGTATTTGTTAATTCTTCAACTTTCCTTTATGAAAAGTATCTTCACTATTTTGTTTCTGTGTTATAAATGTATGACGTTATTTTTTAAGGTTGTTCATGTAATCCTATTTTCAATGTTAGAAGAAAAGTTATAGGAATGGTTGCAATGTTTGCATGTGGATATGAGATCGTCATCCACGTTGCAATATTGAGAAAAACATTAAGGTTGTTAAAAAAAAAACAACACCTAGGTGATGAAGATGAGAAAAGAAAAAGCTATACTTGATCCTCAAATTCAGGTTCAATATTGTCATTAATTATTTGTATAAGTAACTTATTTTGTTTACCACATTAATTTAATGTAGGCTGGAGTTTCCAAGAAATTCAAAATACATAAGCCGATTGAAAAGGAAAAGGTGAACTGTGTCTTTCAGGAATGTTCATTTTTTGGCATCTTTCTCGTTAGATTTCTCTTAATTACCATTTTTGTGTATTTTCAACTATGCAATTTATACAATGCAAGACCTTTTTGCCATACTACTTTCTTTGGTTGGGCTATATTGTTTTTACTCTTTGTTTTTGTAATATATGGTTACCGAATTCTATCATTGCCTATTTCCTCTCCGAGTTTTAGTTGTTGGATTGGTTATCAATCGAGACCATCTTAGCAACTGGTTATTGGCTTATATCATGACCAGACATACCTATGTGTTATACTATTAGTTACTTAGGTCTTTTAACTTATGTGCAATGTAGTATTTTTTTAATTGTTGTGAAATGACTATTAGGACTCCAACAAGGCGGAAAAGAGAACAGTGAATACTTCTCTGTCCCCAGCTCAATAAAGAATCTAAGTAACACGATGAAATACACTCTTAATAACAATAACAAGAAAGGTAATATACCTCCAAGAAAATCTGAATACTTTTTCCACCAAACTGAATTATAACATCATTGGGTTTTATCCCAGCATATTCAGCAGAAGAACCAGGTATGACCTATTAACAGTGTATGAAATTATCCAGAGCCATCAATACCATCAAAAAAACGATTTTCCACAAAAAAAACTGTAATAATATAGAGCATACCTCTTCAACAATAACACCTTTCAAGACATCAGGGAACTTTGAAATTATTGTTTCCAGAATTTGTAGGTCAGTTGCATAAAAAGTTAGTTACTTCCATCCTAAGCGAAGGTCGACGTGATTGCCTATGATACAAATAAAACCTAAAGATTAGTACCAGGTATTTGTAATTAGACTTTCTATAAGCCTATACGCTCTCCACTTTTCTTCGTTACATTTGAAACAGAGGTCCATTACGGATATGAGATTCAAGCACATTACTTACAATTGCAAAGAGAAAAATGGACATATCAAGCAAACTATAAAGGCAAAGATCCGGAGCGTACCTATATTTCTTATAATGCTCCCACCATATGGAAGCTATATTGATTGGCAAGAATGCAATAGAGCCTGGATCATAAAAGCAAAGACCAATGGCTTCTCCACAGCGGTTAATAAGCGGCCCCCTAATACCGCACTACAATAACAAGGAAAAAGCCCTTAATTAGCAATGTTAGAAAAACTAACAAACAACAGATATAGATTAAACATTCATATCATTTCTCATTGATTAAGAATATACCTCCTCGATTTCATAATAAGTGGTGCTATTAGCTTGTCACAGCCCCTAAGAAAGTTACTCACTCCTAGAGAGAAGTGTTTTTATTAGGAACCGCTGATTTCTTGGTACATCACATTCATGCATTTATGATTCATGTGACAGTATTGATACTCTTGAATTTGGAACAAAAGGGAGTATTCATTAGCAAAATAAACAAAGCAACTAACTACCAAAGTAAGAGATAAATGTGAGATTTTCTTTAAAAAATTGTGAAAGAAAGTTACTCTCATAATATTGCAAGTCGCCTTGAGAAACTCTTTACACTCTAAGTCATCGTCATAGTGATCAATGCTACAAGGATCAACCATAAAAATAATTGAGAGAGAAGTCCAATAACAAATGTGACAATCAAGTATGCAACAAAGTAAAAGTCTAATGAAAACATCGACCAGAATTCACCAGGAGCAGCCGTGATATCATATGGCTTCGCATAAAAACGTCCAAGTGCAATAACTATATCTCCAGGAATAAGATTAAATGAATTTCAATGTCGACAAAGTTGAAATGACTTATACTCCGGAGCTGGCTCGAATCAATCGTGATAGAATCGCTTAAATGAGCCAGGGATGCAATTGGAAGTGGTGTGTCTGATTGAATCTTTACGACAAAAACATTGTAGTGGAGGTCATTTGACTCGATTTGATCCTCAAATGATCTTCCATCAAATAGGTGCACGATAACCTAAATAAATAGATATCAAATAATCTAGCAAGAGTTTGGTAAGAAATGACATAAAGAAGATCGCCAATGATCAAGAGATTAACAAATACTAATTTGATTAAAGAAATTATTAGACAAATTTGATAACGGGATAAAAATAAATCACCAACCTTGATATTATTCACTATAGAATTTCCACTCGTGGAACACCTAAAGAGACTTGCAGAGGTTAATATTACGCTATAACTTTCCACACATTATATGATAGTCCCAGAACATTCAAATATCTCCTTTTCCCCTGACAATGAACATAAAAATAACAATAGGTAAAATGCTAACAAAAGTTAGAACTAAAAACTAATAGAAGTGGGAAAAAAATTAAATCTCAAAAGCAATAAAGAAACAAAAATATTGAAGGACAACAAATAAGAGAAAAGAAATAAAACTATCAAGAAAAATATGGATGAAAATAAAAAAGAATTGGAAAAAAAGAAAAATCACATAAACACCCATCATCAAAGAAGGCTCTCAAATATCAAACATGATCTTATACCAGACTGAAAGTTGGCAGAAAAATGTGCACCACGTACAAGAAAACGTATATTTATTCATTCAGGGTAAATAGGGTATTAAGTTTATATGGTAAACGGATATATTGTGATAAAAAAAAAAAAAAAAAAAGGTCTTGTAGGCCTAATACCTTAGGGTTGGCGGAGCTACGTGAACACAACGGACGACCCTTGAATATTTTCATAAAAAAATTATAGTGTATATAAAAAATAATATACTCTTATGCCAAATTTCAACATACCATACATAAATATGATTTAAAAGCAAAGAAAAATGTAAATCTATAACCTTATTCAACTCTTATATGGTAATTTCCTTTTCTTTCGAAGTTTTCTTTTCTTTAGTGGCATAAAATGAGTGTACTAATCTTAATTCTTTGATTTGAAAAAAGTGTCCAGTGCTAGTGTTGATACCACACTATGTTTGAGATGCTGATATTATACAATGGTTGTAAGTCAGTTGTATGAGTTGTTAGAATTAAACACATGGCTAAAGGGAACATTTGGAACTGCTTTATGTGTGAGTAGTGATAAATTGTTAATAACTACGATTCATATATCTTATAAAGACTTCCTATTAAATTGTTGTCAGAAGGTTAGATCTAACTATTTTTCAATCGATTAACGTAGTTTATGAAAAGTTGGCTCAGATCAATCGTTGATAGAATCACTTAGATGAGCCATAGATGCGATTGGAAGTGGTTTGTTTGATTGAATCCTTATGACAATTTATAGTGAAAGTCATATGACTCGATTTGACTATCAAATGGTCTTTCATCAAATAGGTGCACAATAACCTAAATAAATAGTTATAATCAACAAATAATCTGACAAAATTTTGGTAAAAAATGACGTACAGAGAATCACCACCCTGATCTTGACTCCTATCCTTCAAGTTTTTTATTACACAGATCGATCCCCTACTCCTTTAAATTTTTTCTTACACAAATTGATCCCCTCTATTTTTTCTTACAAAAACCGATCCCCTCTATTTTTTTCTTACCCAAATAGATCTCCAAATTTTTCTTACCCAAACCGATCCCCCACTACATCCTACGTGACATTTTGTTAATGCAGGTTAAAAGATATGAATGGTTGTGAATAGGTTGAACTTAACAATGGTGATTCACTGTTAGATGTGTATTGGATGGCTTGTGCAACCTACCAACCAATTTTTTTTCTAATTATAAGTATAAATATAATTATAATTTAATTGTACTATTGATAATTGTATAGAGAAAATTTAATTTCACCCATATATGATTTTGTGTTTAGATTTTAATAAATATAAAAGTAAAAATAAGGGCATGAAAAAAGAAAATCGAAGAGGATATTTCTATGAAATCAAATAAAATGTTTAGATAGTTAAATAACTAAACTAGTAAAATTCCTCATATAATAAATGATTAAATACTACTCGAACAACATATTTAAATGCTGGTCTTGGATCATACTAAATATTAAAATATTTATAAAAAATTCCTTTCTAAAAGTTCACTTCCTAAACATGTCAAAGAAAAACACCTTGTCTTCTCCCTTCTTCTTCTTCTTGCCGAAAGCCCTAAATCTTTGAACGCATAATGTCGAACTGAAGTAAGAAAAAACAAACTATCTCCCTCCTTTGATATAGCAGCCGCAGTTCAAGGAGAAGCCATTAACACTATTTCATTCTCTTCATTCTTAAGGAGAAACCCACATCTTTTAATTATGGTAAACATTTTCTGAGTTACTTTTAATTTCTTCAAATTTTTTTCTTACACAAATCGATCCCCTCTATTTTTTCTTACAAAAACCGATCCCCTCTATTTTTTTCTTACCCAAATAGATCCCCAAATTTTTTCTTACCCAGACCGATCCCCCACTATATCCTACGCGACATTTTGTTAATGCAGGTTAAAATATATGAATGGTTGTGAATATGTTGAACTTAACAATGGTAATTCACAGTTAGTGAGTCTAACTTTATTACATATAGGAAATTCTAAAAATTTTGTGGGATTGTTCTTGGTGGTGGAATTACCTTTGAATGTAAATGTAAGGTTGAAATATCTACTATCAATATGACTTGCAGAAATTATAGACCAGTGCCTTAGAGACTACACCTGAATATAGAATTATGGCAATATTTGGAATGTAGACGTATTTGTTAATTCTTCATCTTCCCTTTATGAAAAGTATCTTCACTATTCTGTTTCTGTGTTATAAATGTATGACGTTATTTTTTAAGATTGTTCAGGTAATCCTATTTTCAATGTTAGAAGAAAAGTTATAGGAATGGTTGCAATGTTTGCATGTGGATATGAGATCGTCATCCACGTTGCAATATTGAGAGAAACATTAAGGTTGTTAAAAAAAAACAACACCTAGGTGATGAAGATGGGAAAAGAAAAAACTATACTTGATCCTAAAATTCAGGTTCAATATTGTCATTAATTAAAACACATAAGCCGATTGAAAAGGAAAAGGTGAACCGTGTCTTTCAGGAATGTTCATTTTTTGGCATCTTTCTCATTAGATTTCTCTTACTTACCACTTTTGTGTATTTTCAATGATGCAATTTACACAATGCAAGCCCTTTTTGCCATACTACTTTCTTTGGTTGGGCTATATTGTTTTTACTCTTTGTTTTTGTAATATGTGGTTACCGAATTCTATCTTTGCCTATTTCCTCTCCGAGTTTTAGTTGTTGGATTGGTTATCAATCGAGATCATCTTAGCAACTGGTTATTGGTTTATATTATGACCAGGCATACCTATGTGTTATACTATTAGTTACTTAGGTCTTTTAACTTATGTGCAATGTAGTTTTTTTTTAATTGTTGTGAAATGACTATTTGTTGGTAGACTTGCATGGAATGAAGTTTGAAGAGTTGCTTGTAGATATAACAATTACTAACAAGATTTTCTGGAAGATGATTGGTTACTTATTTCAATAATTGAATTACACTTTTGATTTTACTTGTATTGGCTACTTGTTGAACTATTGATCCTAAAAGACAATAAGATATTTGCTACAATTCCACTTTTGACAAATTGATTGTTGCGCCAAAGCTCAAATGTGTTTGACTTAATGATCTTTTATTAATACTAAGAATAAGATAAATTACTTGCATACTTTGTGGAGTGTTTTAATTATTTGTTAGCTTCTTATATCATAGAAGTGTGATTTCGATGAAAGATTGAATTCCTTCCTTTCATATTTCTCATGGTTATGTGATTTCTTACCTTCCACACCATAAAGGAGCTTTGACAAAGCTCCGATGAATAGTGAACGAGAGAAAAAAATCGAATATCTTTGTAGTTTAAAGGTTTAAGAACGATTTTTCCACATTTTTTTAAACCTCGATAGATTTCCAGCTTCTCTTTCGCGTAAGGAAAGAGTAACATATAGGTGTTGGGGTCGGTTCTTGTACGTATACGTATTGTATGTAAAATGTATGTACTATGTATTGTGAATGAGAAAATTGGGTTGGGCTGAAATTGGTGTTGTGTTGTTCTTTAAGAGGTATTTGGGATGAAAAAGATGGCTGAAAATTGGGTGTGTGGTTAGAATTAAATTTAAAATTTGGCCATTTAAATTTCAGTTATAGCCATTTGGAGTTTAAAATGTAGTCAAAGTAAGTTAATTGATCGGCTAAAAATTAAATAAGACAAATTAATATTTATTTATTAATTAACAAATTTAATCTGAAGAAAATAAAAATAATTAACTTAATTTTAAGCCAATCAACCAAAAAAATAATCTATTAATTATATTAAACTAATTAACAAAATATTAGTCAAAAATGAAATTTTTTGAGATGATTTTTGAATATTTATAAAAAATATAAATCATATTAATATATTACTGTAACACCCCAGAAATTTTTTGAGCTAAGACTTGAACCATCCTTTGTTGTGAGTAGGATTTTACCGAGGAATTAAAATTTCTAAGTGTTAAGTTCACTAGATGTAGCACCTTTAGTTTGAAAAAGAACTAAGTTGGAAATAGCAAAATCTGAAATTTTGCAAGTTATGCTTAAGTATGAGTTTTGGATTGACTTTAAACGACCATAACTCCTAGATCAGGATGAGTTAAGTGTGCTACCAGATACCGTAGGAAAGACCTTTGAATTATCTTTCCAACGCCGTTGAATTTGCTAAGTTTCGAGGTCGGATGAGTGAGCTATGGCCTTTTGAAGTTAGGCTGTCCAGTTAAGGAAAGTCAAAACCGGAAATAGTAAGGGGTATTTTGGTCTTTTCCTTACCAATCAGATTTAATTCGTTTTTAGTAATGTTTTAAGGGTCTAATCCTATTAGGTTCAGTTTTGTAATCCTAGTTTACGCCTAGGGTTTTAGTTGAGAGAAAAGAAGAAGAGAAAAAAAGAGAAAAGAGGAGAGGATCAAGCGTTCGTCGAGATTCTTGCGTCTTGTTGCGGATTTTCGCCATGGGTTTAATCCCTAAGAGGTATGTAAGCTTCCATAGTGTTGGGTTTGTTCACCCACATGCCAAACATGTTATTTTTTGCGCAAATTTCATTCTTGAAGTTGAAAGATTTGAATTCTTGATAGGTGTTCTTGAAGTTCATTCTAAATCTTGTTGTGTTGGGTTTTGGACGATTTCTTGAGGTCAAAGTGAGTGTTTTAAGGGATGTATTGAGTAGATTAGAGTGTACTTATGTTAAGTAATCAATTCTAAGTGATTGGGGAAGAAACCATTCGATTCTAGGAGAAATAGGATGAGAAAACGAGAAAAGAAACTTGCTGAATTTTCGGGGTTGGGGGCCTGGCGTGATGCGCCTGCTAGAGCTCCCCAAACCCACTTCTGAAGTTTAGGGGCTGGTGCCCCGCGCCACCCATAGCGCCACGGTCGCTTGCCCCCTTCAGTTTGTCGTCGGTTGCCCTGTTTGAGTTCGTTTAAAGTGCACCTTCACTCCTTTTTGATAATAACTACTCTAAGCTACTTCTAAACACCTAAAATCATTCCTAACATGATCATAACCTTGAATTCATAAATCAAATTCAAGGTATAGTTGAGAGTCAAGTTTGAGAGTTCTTTCAAACCTTTTGATAAAGCCCCTTAGAGTTTTTGAAGAGTCTTCTACAATTACTAGTAACTTGTTTCAAGACTCGAGCAAGTGAGTATGATGATGATGAGAATGTATTCATGAATCTACTTTGTCATCATCATGAGATCCTTCATATCATGAACCAAAACTCTTGAATTCATAATTCATAATTCACATTCAAGAGAGAGTTAAGAGTAAAGTTCAAGTAAGTCTTTGAGTTCAATTGTGAATCCTTTGAGATTAACTATAGATTTGAACTAAGTTTTGAGAAAGTAAGTAAGAAAATGAGAAGAGTCATATACATGAGTCCATGTTGTTATGTAGACCATCGAGTCGAGTTGTTTCATGCCCATAATTTCGCATGAACTTCGTAAGTTGAGCATCTTTCAGAGAAGTGGTATCTTCAAGTTTTAAGCCTTTAAATGTTGAGTTCCTAAGCCCTTTTGAGAAGTATCTTTGAGTTCTTGAGTTAAGAAGTTCATGCTTATAATTCCGCATCAACCCTTTGAGTTGAACATTCTTTAAATGAGTAGTATCATTGAAGTTCTTAAGTTCTAACTATTGAGTTCTATCTATGGTTATTAAAAACCTTGCAGTGAGTCATTTATGTCCCTAATTCGGCATGAACCATAATTTAAGGAGTCTTTTGCAAATGTTTGAACTTTGTTGTAAGACTTAAGCTTTGAAGTTAAGTAAAGAGTAAGAGTAAAGTCTTTTATAAACGTTTTAACTTTGTTTTAAGACTTAAGTTTTGAGTTAAGCAAAGAGTAAAGAGTAAATAGCAAAGAGTTGAGTTCATTTCTCAAAAGTTATTAGGGAACTAAGTATTCCCAAAGAAGTTTATAAATGTTTTCACATTTGAGCAAGAAAGGAACTATGATTTCCAAAAGAGCCTTTGGGCTAGTTTTCAGAAAAGGGAACATCGATCATAAGAGAGCTTTTAAGCTAAGTTTTTGAGTAATTATCTCAAACTAAAGAAAGAGGTGTTTAAAACACATATGAGCTAAAGTATATTTTGGGAGTAGTATTGAGCACCGAATTGGGGACGTAAGTTCATATTAACTCAAATCTCCATAAGAACCATGTGGCCAACATGGGATTTAACGGGTCATACTTTTTAGATGATCACGTAAGTTAAGCTAGTGGATCCACTAAGTTAAGTAAGGTCCTATACCGATGGCAAGGTATAGGATGGTCCTTGGCAGCGCGAGGTAAAGTGTCGTATCATCACTATAGCTCTTAAGTGATGGTTGTCGGTTAGAGAAACTCCCACTAAAGTTATTGTATTTTTATATACACAGTAATTTGTATTTTTACATACATTTCTGAGTTATGTTGTATCTTTGCGTACACACAAAGTTGACATCATGTTTTTAAACAATTTGTTTCTTTATATTGCACTTGTTTTAAACTGCTTTCTATTGAAATGAGTTCAATCATGTTGAGTTGAGTACCCAGAGTCAAATATCATATCTTTGAGTTGAGTATCTTATCCTTGAGTACTTCTGAGTTGAGTAAGTTGAGTAGTTTTGAATATCCTTGAGTACTCCTTAAGTTATGTAAGTTTGAGAAGAGCTAAATATGTTTCCTATTTTATCAAGTTTCAAGCTTATGTTTATGCTTTAGAATTCATCTTACATGCTCGTACATTCCACGTACTGAGCCATTTGGCCTCCATCTTCTCATAATGTAGACACAAGTATTCAGGATCATTAACAGGAGCTTCGTTGATACATTCGAGAATTCGAGTTAGCTATGGTGAGCCTCCTTGTTTCCGGAGGATTTCATTTACTTTTCAGTTTAGTCAGGACGTCGTGGGTCTTGTCCCGACTTCCATCTTTATCAGTTAGAGGCTTCATAGATAGTCAGTATAGATGAGAAATATGTATTATTTATTTATTTTATTAAATATTTCAAAGACTTAAGTTGCCTATTTTATGGCGAGTTGAATATTATTTTTATATTCAGAGTATTTCATTTGAGTTAAAGTTTTGTATTTCAGTTTCATGAATTTTGTTCAAATTTTAAGCTTTTGCATGCTTGTAGTCAGCCAAGATGAAGGTTCGCTTGGGATCAACAATGGTCTTCGAGTACCGGCCACGTCCAGGGTGTAGGCTCGAGTCGTGACAATTACAAATATAGAAATATATACATTATTTGAAAATGACAAAATTACTTTTAACGGAATGATAATATTTTGAATTTTTTAAAAGCTAATTATTTCAAATTATTTTTTTATTTTTTTATTTTAATGCAAGGTGAAAACCAATTCAGATTGGGAATGCCCTAACTGCAAGGAGAAGGTGAAAGAAATGAGAGATGTCCCACAACATCGCAACATATGTGAGAAGAAAAGGTAAACAATACAAGTCGTTTTTTGATAAAATTAAGTAGTACAAGTTACATTTAAACACTAAACCCTCATCTAAGAAGTGAGAAACGATCAAGAAAAGGCAAGGGAGAAAGATTACGACTATTACAAAAAGCAATGAAACAATATGGTTCCAAGTATGAAGACTTTCCAGACATATCAAATTAATTGAAATTATAAATGCTCAATAATTAATTTATATCGTGAAAAATCATAATCGAGTGTTAACAACCACATCAATAAATCATACTACACAAAAGAGCATAAATTGAAGTCAAATACCAAATATCAGGATAGAAGAAAACACAACAGGTTAAAACACATGAGGAATAATAGAAACAAATAGTTTAACAACATTGAGAAGGAATAGTCAAACGTAAAGAAAACACTAACAACGAAGAAAGAAACCAGTAGAATATCAAAACATGATCCTACAAAATTATCCCTATCGCCCTATATATGTTGCACTTCATCCTACCTTCCAGGTTTCCCAATTGAAACCATGTCTGTTTATTGATATTGTTAATCCTCATTGTCTAGAGCCAGAAGAGATAGTGGGTAGGCACATGATTAAACAAAGGCAATAAGTTTGTGCCTAGAGCATGTCCACCCTTAGGATACTGGGTTCACTTTCAAAGCAAAACATAAATTTGTATGTGGAAAATTATTAAAATTACAACAAATAATATATATGAACTCATAACTTTAAGAACATAATGGATTCAATGCTAAGAACTAGGGGTGTACATGACCGGGTTGGTTCGAGTTTTTCAATTATCAAACCAAACAATTTGTGACGGATTTTTAAATCTATAAACCAAACCAAATCATTTGTGACGGATTTTTAAATCTATAAACCAAACCAAACCAATAAAACTCAGGGTTTCAACCTCGGGTTTTTTCGGGTTTTTCGGATTTTCGGGTTTTTTCCGGTAAAGTATTCATATAAACATATAATTTAGGGATAAAGGTCTGAAAAATACTCCAACTTTGGTCGAATTTGCTGTTGCGATACTAAACTTTCACGAGGACAAATATTTCTTTAGTCCTACCAAAATATAACTATCTAAGGTGTCTCTTAAGAAAATAACACAAAATATGATATGAGTAATGACACTAAAATATCCAACAAAATAATAATAATAATGAAATCGCGTAAAACAAATATTGCAAATTAACAAGTCATAATGAAAATGATCATAATTTAAAAGTACTAAATCATGCTAAAATAAGTTTAATAAGTATCAGTTACATGACTAAATATTAAAGGACATTGAAATTAGATTATGTATTTGAATTGTCTAAACCAATGTAAAACCAAAGAACAAATATTCAATATTATTGTCATTCTTAGTGTTGAATTGATTTTCTTTTTGCATTAGTATTAATTTGATTTTGATTTAAGCTTTATTATAATTATCAATATCTGTGGACTATAATCTTTATTGAACCGTTTAAAATTCTAAGTTTCAAACTTGAAATAATATATTAAAAGATAAAAACTATGAAAAAGTATAAGAAATATTTAAAAATTATATCAAAGTAAATATTTTTATGTATAAAATAAAATTTTAAAATTATATATATAATGTCGGGTTGGTTTGGTCTCGGGTTGGTTTTTTTTAGTTAAAACCAAACCAACCCAAATATAGTCGGGGTTTTTTTTCCTATACCAAACCAAGTCAAACCAACCACTAGTTGGGTTTTTTTTCTCGATTTGACTTGATTTGCGGTTTGATTTGATTTTCGGTTCGATTTTGTACACCCCTACTAAGAACCTTAAAAATTGAACATGTAGAATTTAAATCATAGATTTGCCTCTAATTATACCTCATATTTCGATCATGTGGAAGCAAATGCTTATGGAACTTATACTTGAGAGGGTTATGCAGCTAGAAAGGGAATTTGGATTTGAATAGAAGAGGAAAATAATTTTGTAGCTAAAGGAGGACGTACGTTGAGCTTCAAGAGTGGTACTAAGCCATTAGGTATTAGGAGTTGGTTAAATTAATTGAAGTTGGTTTAGTTACACTTTTTCCCTTTAGGGGTTATTTGGTATGATGCATTATTATTCGCATTATCTTTGTGTGTTACTAATATCTAGTTTGATATACATACTCAATCGATGTATAACTAATACTTGGTATTATATGATATATAACTAATACATGATAAATCATGGTATTAGCAATTCAAGAATTTTTGATACATGCTAATGTATGGTTAAAAACCAATTGCCACTTAAAGTCTTTTTACATTTTTGAATATTTTTGTAAATAAATATTTTATTTTTTTAGAAATTATGCAATGCATGATTTTTTTGATAAACCAAACCAACTAATGTATAAAAATAATCTCAACATAATTAGTATTAGCATTACGAATAAACCCTATTAGTCACTATCTACCAAACAACCTATTATCGTTTTTAGCTCTTTGTTTTGATTATAACAGATTAGCCCAGTTTACTCTCCCAACCAAAATCTTTCATAGTTAAGCATTATCCTCCTGACTGAGGCTTTTGCCATATACTCCCATTTAAGCTTCGTAATAGCTTTTCTGTGATTTACGCCCCCCCTCCCAACCCAATGTGTTTCCCCTGTAATTAATATCACATAATACACGCCCTTTTAATACATGTTCTTTATTTGAACTCATCTAATATATAAATTTTTAAATTTTACGTACGTACAACAAGTAAATATTTAAAGTAATTGAACAAGTAGACATATGTGCCTAACTTGACATCATATGTGATAACACACATTCTTACGTATCTACTTGATTAACTTTATACAAATTTAAATCTCTCTTTTTATACACGTTCATACTAGGAGATTATAGGGTATATTTATGTATTATATATTTGATTTTATTCATTTGAGTTGAGTTCATTTTTCATTTTTTTCTTGAATACCCCAAAGCTGGAGAAAATGAGAAACAAGTCCACCCATATTATGATATGGAAGTAGTTTAGTCTAAAAATTTTGCTGGATTTCCTGCTCGGTCGACGAAATCGTGCTGATGGATGAAACTACGTCGTATCCTCCTATTGAACCATCCAACTTCGACCTTATAGTGGTCGGCACCGGTCTGCCGGAGGCCATACTCGCCGCCGCTGCCTCCGCCGCCGGAAAATCAGTCCTTCACCTTGATCCTAACCCCTCATACGGTAGCCACTATGCCTCGCTTCCACTTCAGGAATTCACTACATACATTGAATCTCATTCATCTCAATCCTCCGCCAATCTCCCAATTCCGCAATCCGACATGGATTCGGGATTTACTCGGGTCCCTCTCACTACCCGACCGCTCTACTCCTCCGTTGAAATCACCTCTTACTCTCTGGAACCCTTGGAGCAATCTCGAAAGTTCAACGTTGATTTGAGTGGGCCTAGGGTTTTGCTGTGTGCAGATGCTATGATTGATCTAATTTTGAAGTCTGAGGTGAATCAGTACATGGAGTTCAAGAGCATAGATGGGAGTTTTATCAGTGACGGAGAGGGCAATTTGGAGAGTGTACCTGACTCGCGCAGCGCAATATTCAAGGATCGGAAACTAAGCTTTACGGAGAAGAATCAGCTGATGAGATTCTTCAAGCTGGTACAAGGGCATCTTGAGGCTGCAGCAGCTGCTGATGGTGGGGAGAGTAGCGAAAGTAAGAGCATCTCAGAGCAGGATTTAGAGAGTCCGTTTGTGGAGTTTTTAAGCAAAATGGGGCTCTCTGCAAAGCTAAAATCGTACAGATCGAATCGCCTTTCTCTCTCTGTTAGTCACAGTTTCCTGTTTTCTGCTATTCCTTTTTGCTTTCGGTGTCGTTTGCTTATGTTGTATGCTTGTTCCATTCTATAGTCAGTAGGAAGATGTAGCATTAGTTGATTGTGTGATTCCTGTATGATTGTGATGTCTCAGCCTAGTAAAGTAGGAAACCTTATAAAAAATTTATTAGGAACTAGGAAGCTTTTCATTAGATTGAATGAAAGCATGCCAAAAGTAGAGCATTTACTTCTGTAATATATTATACTATACTATAAACAATTTGAACTGGGAGGATAATTGTTTGTTCTGTTCCTAGACCAAAGTAATTTAGTGTTTTTTATATGTTACTTCTGATTTCCATGACATCAATGTAGTGAATGTATGATTCCTGCTATTGCAATGTAGTTCTGACACATTACTGCATCTTCTTTTTGATTGTTGAAAAATTGGTAGGACGTCTTTCCCATGGTCTAGACATGGATCTTATAATTGTGGTGTAAGTGATAAAAATAAAATAAAATTGTGGTGTAAGTGATAAGCTTATTAGAATTCTCTGACATACAAAACCATAGATTAGATTGTTTTATTAATGAAACTTGTATTTCCTTAATGTTGTAAGGTCTACGAATCATGCTTTCAACTAATGCGAATGGTTTATGAATTTTAGCTGTTTATGGTTGTGTATCCAGAATTGGGATGGTTTTTGAATATTAACTGTTTACAGTTGTGTGTCCAGAATTTGGTATGTCACTTGGAGTTTTTTTTTTACCATACGTTAGGTAGAGCTAATTCATCTGACTTATTAGTGAACTTATTTTTTATGTTTTCTAGGATTGTTCTATATGCAATAGCTATGGCAGAGTATGATCAAGAGAATGGAGATGTCTGCAAAAGTGTTCTTAAGACAAAAGATGGTATTGATCGACTGGCCCTTTATCACTCTTCCGTTGGCAGGTTACTCTCACCCTTCCTTTGTACTTAAAACATTCATGTAGAAATCATGAAAATACCTCTTCCATCTTTTCTTCAATACATAAAACATTAGTGTAGTAATCCTGAATGTACCTTGTCCATCTGTACATAAATGGTTGTGTACTAATCATGAAAGTACCTCTTCCATTTACTTGCTGTTTAGCTTCCGCTTTGTCCACAACTGAGATTCATGCTCCTAATTATGGAAATCCTGAAATTATATTATTAGGCTAATATATTTTTATTGTCCTTTTGCATCTCTGGTATATCAAAAAATAAGTTCAATAGGATGCATGCTTAGGTTATGCTTGCATGTGTGGATGAAACAGGTCTAACTTTGGAATGCCTATCATTTGTGTTTTCATGTCTGTCAATTCTTCCCTGATCATTTATGCTAAGTCAAAACCTTGATCTTGTTGTGGTAAGATGGTTTACTGAGAGATCAAAAGTCAACCTGGAGAGCTCTGTGTAAAGTTGGGTTTGCCTTTTTGACAAGGCAAATCCTCGAAACTAGTTAATCATTTTTTGGAACTATCAGAAAAAGATAATGAGATTCGATCTTGAGAGTAATTAATCATAATAATTGGTCCACTTAGATGGAAAGTTATCTTTATATGCCTTGACATCTTATGATCTGAAGTTTCCTTCTCATGAATATAGTTTTCCCCATTTTCCCAAACTTTAGGTTTCCTAATGCACCCGGTGCTATGATTTACCCCATCTATGGTCAAGGGGAACTTCCGCAGGCCTTTTGTCGTCGTGCTGCAGTCAAAGGATGCATTTATGTACGTCTTTTAACATCTTTTTGCTTGGATAACTCCACCGTATTATCACTTAGTTTGCATTTTGGTTCCAGTGAGTTTCTTTTCCTTTTTCCCCTCGTGTTGTTAATTCGTGGTAGAGAATATAAGATATTCCATATATGCGTTATGTTTGTGGTCCTTTTTCATTTTGGTTGTATAATTTCTCACAACCCTGCCATCATCCTCAAAATAGAGAAGAGTTTGTGTTTTGTGAAAATCTATCATAAGGAAGTACGAGAGGTGCATAACATAGCTCTGAAGGG
Organism: Solanum stenotomum; assembly: GCF_019186545.1. Classification (NCBI taxonomy): domain Eukaryota; kingdom Viridiplantae; phylum Streptophyta; class Magnoliopsida; order Solanales; family Solanaceae; genus Solanum; species Solanum stenotomum. The sequence goes on from NC_064293.1 coordinate 40,731,555, forward strand.
CGCTACTAAAAGTCTTAAATTTGCAGTTGGATGATGTATCAGGTCTCCCAGCATGTAACTTAGGGAGCTTAGCTCTAGCCACAAAGTCTATTGAAAGTTTTATAGCTAGTTGCTGGCCTTGTTTTATTATTCCTCAGAATGCTAGCTATACGTTTGTGATGATTTGCCCTACTGTTTTACAGCTAGAAATGTTGATGAGCTTACTTGTAGTATTGAAAAAAACTCTTTTCAAACAAACTTGAGTATTCTTTACTTTTGACGACTGCTAAATGAGTTTTACTTTATTTTTTTTTTTGACAACTGAATGGGCTCAGCTTTTTACGTGTCAATTAGAAGATATCACCTTGATTCGGTTTCTCTTCTGTTAGTCTTTTTTCTTTAATAAAAAAGATCTCTTTGTCTTGATTCCGTCATTCATTGTTTAGTTGTATCCGGAAATTTGCAAAAAGTAGTTCTTATTCTGCTAAACATATGAATCATCGTTTATGGTGTCCATTCTTCAATACTCATTAATTGATGTTTAATTTTCTGGAATTCTTTGAATTGCTGTTATCATTAATGTATCTTCCCAGAGGCTAATTGTCTATCTTTACTTCAACTTGTTTCCAGGTTCTTCGGATGCCTGTTAATTCTCTCCTTATGGACAAGGTTCAAAGTGATGCTCTTCTTGTTCATATAAACCTTTAACTACCCTCTCATTTGGTGCAACTGGACTTTTGTAGAGTTCATGAGTTGACATGTCGCTTTGATTATTTCACAGGCTAGTGGGAGTTACAAGGGTGTTTGCTTGGCTTCTGAACAAGAATTGTTCAGCCATAAGCTGATATTAGCTCCATCTTTTGTGGTTCAATTACCACTCCCTCATTCCTCCCCTGATGCTCATGATTTTGGTTCGCGAAATGTAACTGAGAAGCTGGCGAGGAGTATATGCATCTCAAAGCACTCTTTGAAACTGGATGTAGCCAATTGTCTGGCATTTTTTCCTCCTAGATGTAAGATAGAGTCCTAACCCACTTTTTGTTTTTAAGTAATAAATATTTGAATTTCTTACCTTATTAATTCCCCTCTCCCCCCAACCCCCCAGCTCTCTTCCCTGAGCAGGTCACAGCAATCCATGTGCTTCAGTTGAGTAGCAATGTAGCTGTTTGCCCCTCTGGAATGTGAGTTCACCCGCTTAATGTCTATTTTACTCACCACTTTTCTAAAGCTGTATGGTCTTCTAACTCACCCCTATAAACATATCACAATTCAGAATTCATTTTCTTTTTTAGGATGTGCTCTTTAGTCCGCCTTTCACTTTTTAGAATGTTATGCTCACGTTAATTACCTTTGCCTTCCACTTTTAGAATGTTACTGCTCAAGTTAATTACCTTTATTCAAAAGTTAAAATATTACATTGAAAAACACCAAGTTTGTTATGCTTAAGTTAATAAGTTCTGTATATGACTCAATCTTCATCCTCAGACATCTATCAAGTTTGTTCAGCTACCTATATAACAAATATTCCCTGTTATGCTTTTGAAACCGTGTTGGCAACTCTAAGAATGTGGTTTCAGTAGTTTGATTGTGAATATATCTAAATATAGTAGTAATTGATACTATTAAGTTGAATGGAATGGAGTTACGCGTTTTTGGTTAATTCCTTGAGTGTCTTCTTACCCTATCTCAATCGGTCTGTTGTTTTTTCTCTCAGGTTTTTGACTTATCTTTCAGCTATATGTGAGGATGATGTTCAGGGTAAGAAGCTATTACATGCATCCATCAATGTGCTGTTTCATGTTCCTGTTTCTGGAAGTTCTGGGAATAATAATAATTTTGCGGAGGACCAAAGTGAAACAGGGGATGCAAAGCCTGCTTTACTTTGGAGTGTCTTGTATACTCAGGAACTTGCGAAGGTATCTGCTATAACCTTTTAATACCCTGTTTTGTTTTTGGTTTGCTCTACGCTGTTGCTCTTCCATTTTGATTCTCTAAGGATATTCCCCAGTTCTTGTTTCATTTTGCTAAGGTTTTCATCTTGCTTTTTTTTTCTTTGCAAAAGCGGTGAAACAACTGTCATAAGCATTTCATTTTGGGCTGTTGCAGTCCGTCAATTTTGTTTCTTCAGGGTTTTGAAGTATCTTTGTTCAGAATCTTCTGCACATTTTGATATAGGCTGTCAACTTATCATATAAACTGTCTAACATGTATGTTAGTACTTAGCATAGTTCATTGGTCAGTTGACACAGAAATTAATCATTCTTGAAGCTTATCAATCCCGTCTTTTGTGTAAAGCTGGAAGTCAGAGTGGAGTAGTTTGATTACTTTATCAGCCAATTTGCTCATAATTTTATCCCAGAAAAAGGCTTTGGTATTTATATCCAGGGATTAGATCTCATGGTAAGTGTGAGAATTACCCTTCTGATCCTCACTTATAAATTGGCTTAGGGGTAGCGTTGGCTTCATTTCTATTCCTCCTTCCTTGCTCTCCATCTTCCTCCAACACAGAGCCTTTCTAGTCACATCTTGCTACCTCCGGTGACTCCTCTTTCCTGCAGATTGCTTTACCCTGCAGCCGGGCTGATCCCCCCACCCCTAAAAAACAAACAAACCCTGAGAGAGAAAAGAGCCATGTTAAAAGCTGACATATACCTTTTCCTGCCTCCAATCTCCTCTTGTTTCCTCCATTCAGCTGATCCCCGTTTCTTTCCTTCTGTTTGTCTTGTATTTATTTTTCCTTGCATTTTCTATTTTTTTTTCGCTTCATTATTCTTCTCCTGTTCCTCAAATATCATGTTGCTTTTCTTTCTATGTCCTGAAATATATAATTTTCACTAACTATGCACAATCTTGTTTTCTACTTTTAGACCAATTTGTGATTCTTCTTTTGTATATTATATACTTCATGGTTGAAAATTATGGATAATTAGTGTTAGATTGATGGACTGAGATGAATTTGTGATGGAAAATAAAAAATTGTAGAATTGTTAATAAATTTAGTTTCTTATAGATCATAAAATGCCCTTGTTCTGCATGAGGACTACTCTTAGACTGGTAATTTAATCCAAGAGTGTATAACGCAAGATTGAGTTACCGTTAAGGTACAGCATGATTAAGCCAACTGTACCAAGCGGCAAACACAGCATATCAGGTTGTGATGACCTGACAATCCCCAAATAATTAATTATTTATCCAGGAACTAATAATCTCAGTTAGTGTGACATGCCACCAAATGGTCCCTGAGTTTGTGATAGTTGTCCTGATTTTTCCAATTTTTGTCCATCAGTTTCAGGATGTACTAGATAACATCATCCGTACCCCCATGCCAGATGGGAGTCCATATTACCATGATCTTCTGGGTGCTACTGAAAAGGTAAACATGCATTTCTTAAATGGACCTCTTTTATGTTGGTCCCTATCTTCTTTTCCCCCTGTTCCCGCCCTCTTTCTTCTTCTTCTTCTTCCGTCTTTGCCATGGCCCGTTTACATGCATTTCACAAGGGCTTATAGTGATGTAGGAGAAGGGTAGATACTCGGACAGTATCCTGATTTGATGTTCTTGTATTTTGTGCAGATATTTCAAGAACTGTATTCTGGTGAAGAATTCTTTCCCAAATCAACCTCACCCGAGGAGGGTGCTGCCCAAGAGCTCGAGGACTAGACACCAATGATGCTGCTGGATATTTTTTCATTTTAGCTGATGGATGGTGGCAGAATATTACAGCTTGCATTGACAATGACAACAGCATACCCGGTGAGGGTAGGATGTGCCTCATTGACAATGGCGACGATAATATAGTTGTCGGTCCCTACATACCAATATTAGTGATTTATTCGAAATACTTTGTTGTTGTAAAGGTAATATCGATAGTGTTCGAGTTTCTTTGGCTTACAATTAACAGGATTGAATGTAGAGGTTTGGCATGAGACTTGGACTGCTAAAGGTGTTATCTACTTTTGCAATTATTAATTTTTTGATTTGAAATTGAGACTTCCCAATACTTCACCTTTTTTTTATTTTTTTTTAAAAAGAAGGTCTCTAATGTATCTCGCGTGCTTCCCCTCCGTATCCAAAGTATGTCACTTGGTTAATTTCAACAGAGATTATCAAGGAAAATTAGATGTAGATTAAATTATGACTTTAAAAATAATATTCAAAGATTTAAAAGTTTAATCATTTATGGGAATTATTACAATTGAAGCTGCATGTTATAAACTTGAAGAGGCAGTTATGCTCCGTGTTAAAAAAAGAAGAAACTTGAGTGATATAGGTGAAAAATTTACATCATAATTCATACGTATACTTCCAAGTTCTATCCCGACTGAATAAGAGAGTGGACAAAACAAGAGTTAAAAGCCCCGTGGATAAAACAAGAGTTAAAAGTGGGATGAATCCGTAACTTCCATTTTGACAGAAAAAACTTAAAAGGAATATTACACAAACATGCATTTCCATACACCATTAAAGTTCCCTACAAACTGAGCAGATACATCAAATTTGTACAATTTAATGATGGAGTATGTTTAACCTCCTCAAAGTTATTCATTTCATCAAATAAATACTCCCTCTCTTCCAATTCTTCTTTTCCTCTGTTCGGTATACCTACACCGACCTATGCATCACTGTAAACATTCCCCCCAAAAAGAGCACTTGAGCAATTAAAAATTCAGTGCATTTTCATGTTCTTGGGACAATATTTTCCATTATACTAGGTCGAGTCGAAATCATGTAATTTAATTTATGATTTTTCCCCCATATTTGAATGATTTGTTTGGTGTTGTGGAATTGGCCTAATTAGTGGTTTAATGTGGTGTTAGTTACCATGAAGGGACAAAATGGAGATACGGGAACTATTTGTGGAGCAATAAAAGAAGGTGGTGGCGAGAAGTGAAGGTCCAGCATGTCACGCTGGCCGCGAGCTTCCCAGCGTGACAGTGGACCTTCTCTCTTTTTTATTGCTCGAAATAGCTCTCAAGTTCCTACTTTTGCCTCCAAATTGTCCCTTAGCTCTATTTTGAATACCTAACACAAAGCTATGCATATAGGATAGAGAATTACTAACACAAAGTCAAAAGAAGAGAAAATTATCTTGATAGATTATTAGTGGAAGACTACTAAAAAAAAAGTAAAAGAAGCGGAAGACTGCTCTATAATTTAGAACTGAGCTAAAAACAACAGTGCAACAAAAACTTGCTGATTCTGTTTACCAGGATGTGGACTGAAGCAATATCCGCCTTAATTTCATACTGGATGGACTTATTTTCTTGGCTACACATCTGTCTCAGTATCTTATGCTGCAAGGTGAATTGGGGAGAACACAACTTAATAGTGCTTTATATAGAAAATAAATCAATATTCTTTTGCATGTTTGTCGTTGAATGTTCACTATGGTTTTTGTGTTCCTTTTCGTTTCTTTTACCAGGGTAAGAAGCTGCTTGGTATATGTTAATCTTTTATCTTTTAAAGGGAATAGTTAATGTCTGATGTGGCAATGACTAGGAAATCGGTCAATGTTACTAGATGGACCAAACAATAACGCTCTTGTAACATTCAATATCTCTTATTCAGTGCTAGAAGAAACTTTGACTGCTGAGCTGTGTATGAGGTAAGACATTCTCAAATACGGTTCTAAGGAAAGGAATGAACTACCTATTCTGGCCGGGGAGAACAGGCCATTCAACAGGCAGATTCTGAAATTGCAGAGGCTTGGTTCGATCAAGCCGCTGAGTATTGGAAGCAGGCTATAGCGCTTACTCCCGGTAATTATATTGAAGTGCATAATTGGTTGAAGATCACTAGACGTTTCAAATAAAAGAAGACCCTGTTTGTTTATTATCCTTTATTTAGAATCTTATATTATTCTGATATTGGTTCACAAGTTGGATGACTTAAGGATGTTTCTTATATTGGTTTTGTTGCCTGAATGAATGTTTTTGAAGAAAGATATGCAACGAAAACAGGAGAAAAACGAGTTAGCAGCTTTCACAGTGGAAGAGAGAGAGAGCATAGAAAAGAAGCTCTTCAATCTTCATGAACATAGAGAAGGAAACTAATACGAAACAGAACTTATTTTAGTTTGTATAACGCGTGTGAACTGTACTAGGGTTGTGTTCTGGATGAAGATTGAAAGGTGCTTTTCTGGGTTTTCCAAGAAACAAACAACATGCCCATTGTAATCCTAGTAGTGGGGTCCGGAGAGGGTAGGATCGACACAAACTTCACCCCCCTCACTTTTCGTTTCTTGAGAACAATACATACATTTTGATACAGATGAACACCGGAAATTTCCCAGCAGTCAAGCCGCAGCATATCCTACAAGCCACCATGGATTCAGAACCGGATATGGAAGGTGATAGGCAAAATGATGGGGGTAAATATGAGCTGAAGAAATTGCTTTTTAGACATGCGTTTATCAACGAATATGGAGTGAGAATTCATTTCATGGGGAACCTGAAGCTTCTTGACGAGCCGGTTAGAGTTGCAGCTGAGAAGGCGATGCAAGTCACTGCCAAAAACACCAAGAGCAGTCTCCTTATCTGTGTGGCCTACACTTCTACTGATGAGATCGTGCACGCCATTCAAGCATCCTGCCAAGAGAAATGGAACGAAATCCAAGAACTAAATGCGAACCAATCTCAAAATGCAGAAATAACTGACAAAAAAATGCAGCTAGATCATGTCATAAAGCTGGAAGATATAGAGAGGTTTACATACACGGGATTGGCACCTGATCCTGATGTTCTGATCCGAACTTCAGGTGTGTCTCACATTAGCAATTTCCTTAATTGGCAGACTACAAACTGCATGCCCCAAAGGTATAGTTTCCTGATTTTGGTTTACGACACTTGGTATGGGAAGTGTTGGAACTTCCAGCGACTGTATACTAATTTGGAGAAGGAAAAGAAGTTGTAAACTCATTGCTATTATGAGTCGTTTACATGAATTTTACCGTGTTTTTCCTCAGATCAGTAGTTGCAATTATTCAACATTGCTAATGTCCACAATGCTTCAAAGGAAATATCATTGACTCTCTGATATTAAGGATGATCAGTCATTCTTTCAAAATTATAGAGTAAGCTCTGGTTGTTCCTTTAATTACATTTTTTTTTTAAAAAAAATGGCTAAGCCTCATAGGCAAATGTTAGTAAATAGCCCTTGGTTATACCTGTTGGCTCTGTAATTAGAATCTCAGGTTCAGCCTTGACGTTGTTTCATTTCTTTCTTTAAGTCATATAGACAATACTCAACACCAAGAAATTTCTTTTGGATTAAAATGAACAATTATTTGGTCCTTCTGTGCCAAAATTGTCAAGATAATGACTAATAATCCAATCATCACGTTGGTGGAAAAACTCTTCTATTGACTTCATTTTCTTCATGATAATAACGTTTTACCTAGAAGTTACCACTCACGAAAATACTTTCGAGATTCTGTCCATCTCAGTCATCTTGCTTGGAGACTTTGAAACTTCCAAGTAAAGCCATGGCAGGACTCATTAATTCCATGCCCAAAGGCTGTGGTAAGACTTGAAGTCAATGGTGGGTCCTTGTTCATGAAGTAGGTGAAAATGGAAGATCAATATTCAATTTCTAGTAAAAGTTAAGTGATCTCTTCCTATTTGTTTAACCCTCGGTGGACAAAGTTACTTGATAACTGTGTTAATAAAACGTAGCAGGCACCGAATGAAATAGTTGAAATGCATACAAACTGGCACAGACACTGCTATTATAAAAAAAAGGAAAAGGTGGTAACCTCTGTATTATAATTGAACCGTATTGCTTTGTTAGACTACAATGGCTCTCTCTATATGCTACTCTTCTTTTCTTTCTTATCTTCTTCTTTTCGTCCTCTTGTTTCGTGAGGCTAGCTCAGTTTCTCACCACCACCACCATGAACTCAAATCTATCCATTTTACTCTCTTTCAACACGAAACCATAAATAAAACAGCATATCTTATAGTGAATGGTGTTGCAGGACCGTCCATAAGCCAAACCACGACCCCTTTTGGCACCTTATATGTGTTCCAAGATCCCTTAACTCTAAAAGCCAACTCAAACTCAAAGATAGTTGGGACAGCTGAAGGAACATCGATAACATCCTCGTTGAATGGACTGCAGAGCATATCTATTGCTAAGATCACTTTGATGATGAATCATTACAAAGGCTCAATATCAGTTGTGGGAGGCACACACAATACAAAGCCATCTAACCATCCTGTTGTCGGAGGAACTGGTGATTTTCTGTTTGTTCAAGGTTACGTGACATCTTCTCCAGTGGATCTGTCTGGGATCACTGTTACTTATAAGATCCAGTTTCACCTCTATTGGCCTCCCTATGCCATTCCAAGTCATCCCAAGTAATGTATTTAAGGCTACAAAGCTATCTTTTTACAACTATCATATTTCTGCTGTTTATCTCAGTAGTCTAAATAAATTCTGAAGCATTATTAGGAACAGATGAAGCAGGCCAAGTAAGTGTTTACCCTAAAAATACTTCATCTGGATGCCACAATGTTCTGATTTAAATTCTAGTGGATCTAATTTGACTAAATTATTTACCTCGTTTAGTAGAAACAACATTTCCTTGAATACACATCATGTTTGCACACACGAGTATGATCTAATGGTCAATGAAGTGGGCAAAAATCATGAGAGACCAGAATTCAGATCCCAACAAAGACAAAAACATCAGGTGATTTCTTCTTATCTATGTGCTTTGGTGGGTAAAGTTGCAAGATGCCTATTTGGTGGGAGGTAGCAGATACCTAATAGAATAGACCACGTGCGGTCAAACTGGCGCACATGACATAAAAAAAGAAAAAAATATATGTTGTGTAGGATGACTACATGACATAACATTTCTAGAACTAGCTGAAACCACCACCCTTTGCCCTCCTTTGGGACTTTGACATAATGCATCAAGGAGAAAGGATCATAAGACAAACAAAGAGATCATACAACTTAGAGAGTAACAGAAACAGTTACCAAATCATGGCAAAGCCGAGATTCAATTTCTAGAAATATCAACTCATAACCATTTCAATATACAAATAATCATGTAACTAGGACCTTTTAAATGAATGAGCAAAAAGAAAATTATCAAAGACATGAAAAGAACACATAATAACCAAAATTTTTACAAAGCATATGAAAAATCTGGCAATTTTAGCAAACATAGCTCCTACCAAGCATTCTGAACTCAAAATCAACGCCTTGATTGGTGCAGGCTAGGCCTGTTACAGAACATTCGACCATTGGCTTTCACAAATGCAGCTATGCCCAAACTTATGCTTGCCCAAACCACTGCATATATCAGACTCCGGAGATCATGTCGAACTATAGATAGGGAAGTACAAAGCAGGAAACATGGGTAAGATACTTGTTAGGCATTAACAGGATTTGGATTCTTTAAACACCTTCAAAGATAATTGTTGAAGAGCACAATAAGAAACACATTCAAATTATGCCAACTCACCTTTCCTTAGCGACAACATAGCAAAGAACAACCCAGTCAATATTAGTGCCAATGCCAGAGGAAACGACTGTAATCACATAAGATACTTGTTAGGCAAGTGTAGGCCTTGATTACAACGGATGGTAATGAAAGTTAAATCAAATGTACCACATTTAAGACTATACTCATGAAAAAGGGAATGAGATACAAAGAAGTAAAAAAACATTGTATAAGCCCTGATTAAGGGTTGTCACACTAAATAGCTGGAAGAGTAGATACCATGATGTAAAAAAAGTTAAACCAGCCCAGAAACAGAAAATTTCATCATTTAGCTAATTGGATAAAAAATCGAATGAGAATTATGCTGATAAGGAACACATTTAATTTTTGGCTTCAATAAAGACCTAGCATATGCTTTGGGCCAAGTCTATGTGTTGGAAAAATAATAAACTTGTCAATCCTCTAACGTTATAGAAAAGAATAAGACTGATGTCAGTCACTAGTCAATAGATTGAACACTTTGGTCTTGAGTCAAAACAATTTTGCAGATGCAATTAAGAGTGTTGGTGAAGTCAATAATTTAGTATGTCAATATGGTCTAATCACAGGAATCTGATAAATAGGAGCATGTTAAGCATGATCACAGCAGAATAAGTAATGAGACTCACAGCTTTAGTCTCAATGCTTCCTTTTTGGGTTGATGGTTTCATATCTCGAGAGACAGCCGGAATATAGTGTCCTTGCAATAAATCAACTGCATCCTTCATGATATAAAAAATAGCATAAACGAATTCAGTGTCCAAATTGGAAATATAGAAGCTCAAAGTTGTTGCAGCCAATTCCAACCTAGATACTGCGACACATAACAGGTTAAACATTCTTAATGGAAGTATCTCCTAGAAGTCAACAAGAAACTAATCCAATAAAATGGCAGCACACTGCAAATGATGATACTAGGTTCAGTTAGTACTTTGCAGATGGCTTGCATACATGAAGCTTAGTACTATTTAAAGAATGCATTCCAAAATTTCAACTGGCGGATAAGTATGAAACCAAGTTGCAAGTGACAGCACATAATGAACGCTACCAACTTGATATGACGTACAGACTTGAGTAACAACTAATTGGTGGAAAGAAGCATCTTTACCTGTTTAGTACCATCAACAAAGTTGTTCAAGTAGTATCGTGTTAGGGCATTACATCCGTCAGCGAGAACCCCCTGGGCTGTTCTGTGACCACATCTGAATATCAAACAACAATGTTGATTTTATCATGACATTGGTCGACGAAAGAAAAAGCTTGAAGTCGTAAGATCAATTTTTTTACTATAACTTATAAAGTTGTATGCTATATCCATCATGATCTTGAGATAAACTATCGATGGAATTATGCAGTTGGCATTTAAAGATCCAATCCCAGATTCTTACTCTTGATATGAATGTAATTGGCCAAGAACTAGTACCAATGTCAATGATGGTTATATAATGTTCGTTGATTTTGGAACTTTGTCAGGGTTTGAATCCTACTATCTATGCATTTATATTAATGCACTCTCCAAAAATATGTTTTGTACTAATGCTGCCGTCATATGATACCATCTTCTTTAAGCAGAACAAGTAAGTTGTTACCTGACAAAATCTCCCTTTAAAGCTGGAGTACCAGAATACTGGATGCTTATATCATCCCCATGGTTGGCCCACACTGCAAATAATTTTTAAGGTAAAAAAATAAACAGGTCAAGATAAAGAAGCTTAATATCTATCCAACATAGAAGCTTTAACACAGATATCAAAAACTTCTCACAGAGTTTGAAGCTTTCGTCAAGGTTGGGGTGTGAGCTAATAGTTTCTTCAGCATCGAAAGCACCAAGCCTTCTCAGTTGGAATTCGAGCATTTTCCGACCTAGCATGTTCTGCAAACAAACATCATCAATTAGGGCATCCGTAAATTGTGATGAGAAGTTGAAAAAAAGTGGATCCAAATCTATTAGTTGGTACATGCTTCTCTAGTGGTTTAAGTCCCAAGGCACAACCATATCAACCATTCCTGTCCTGATCCCAGTCCCACGACCAACAAATGAATAATTATAGAAAACAGTGTCAAATATTAAGCCAGAGTGAATCTTCCAACTTTCTAGATTTAGGAAGTAACATTCACTCCCAGTCGGGACATTCAATAGAAGCCTGCCTAGAACCAGAAAGGCAGTACAAATAATGAACTTGCAAATCATCTCTAGTTAACATGTCTATGTACAGAAAAAATGTCAACTGAATATTTTGAAGCTAGTGAAGGAGATTCAAATAGGCACCCAAAGGTAAGTAGAGAAAGCTAAGTGACTATTATGTTGTACCCTTCCACAATCGACAATTCTTAAAGAGTTAAATGGAAAATCTGCACAAGCAGTTGTGAGGTCAGTATTTTCCTCTCTGAACTAAGAAATGAAACTCATCTTTTATATGCATCCACATCAAGCACCAATGATAGTAATGTTTCCACAGGAGGGAAGGTACCTGAGTTACATTTGTACGGTCTAAGCAGTCAATGCAGTTGGTCCTCAAAACTCCAAGTTGCAGTTCAACTTTCTCACCTTTCTCATTTAACAGAAAATACCTATACCATGAGAATAAGAAATCCAAATTTAACATCAAGGTCAGGTGAAACAACAGTCAACAATTAGATACTACAAGAAACAGAGTGGTAAAGAAAGCGTATCTGTTCCTGACAAAACACCAAAGAGAAATAATTACTTTATGATGGATGCAAATTTAGAGTCTCTAAACAACACCATGCAATTAATTTTGTTATTTGCCCCTCTCTCACTCTCTCTTTCTCATAATATTCCTGACTCGGTCTGCTATTTGGTTTAGATTTTCAGTTTCTCCCAAATTTTCAAACCAAAAGAGTTCTCTCCTCGCTACTAGTGCTGCTGTCTCTTCATGCATACAGGTGTTTTGGCATAATCTTTTGCTCTAGGGATGTATAACATGAAATGGCACATTCTACTTCACTTATTTGTTTCTAATAGTTCTTTCTATGAAAGTGTAACATGCTGACTTACACTGGATTCCTTTACTAGTTCTTGGTAAGCCAGGTTTAACTGGTTTGTCCTCCCAGAAAGAATAAAGAGTAAAAAGAACAGTTAAAATTCTTTACGGTTAACCCATCAAACCCTCCACGATTTACAGACCAAGCCTGGCCCAATGGCTTCTGGCTAGAATGAGTCCCTGCACATCCCAGCTCCATTATCATCCCTCTCCAGGTAGATGAGATTCAGAATTAAGAGCATATTTTCATGTAATCCCACATGATTTACGACTAGTAAGGGGTTGAGGAAACTGAAACTCTATACAAGATGGTACATATATGTGTGTGTGTGTGTTTATATATAGATCTACACTCGGAAGAGACATACCTATTTTTAATGAAAAAATCCTCAATTTGATCATAGAGGATGGAAAGGAGTTCAAAATGAACATGCCCGCATATATGGTGAAAATCAAAGTGCAAGTATCTGCAAAAGTCATAAGATATTAGAATGAAGTGTGGTACTTAAAAAGATCCATATGATTTACCACAAGAAAAATAATTAGAAACCTACTTCACATCATCAGCAGCAACATGCTGCATTGCATTTGCGAACTTTTCACATAGGCGTCCTTCTCCTCCATGCTGATAAGAGTTTTGGATAAAAAAGTCAAGGACGATAGATAAAATTGTCTAGATATATCGATGTAAAAATACATAGAATGTTTTTCATACATATCACATTAAAAAAATCACAGACCAAACTGCCTCCAAGTTATTATTACACATGCACAAAAAAAGAAGAGAATCAAACTATGTTTTCTAATAGATCAACTAGTTTGAAAACCAAGAATTAGTTGAAATATTATACCTTATTGACGAGATCAATTGATAGAACATTTCCGTACTTTTTTCTCAGATCCAAGTAATGCCGCTCAACAACTCTAGGCTGCAGAATGTTACACAACAGTCATTAAGAGTGAAAAGCACATTAAGTGTGTTACAGAATCAGGAAACTAAAAGAGGCAGAAATGCTACTCAACTGCTTCTATAATTCTCACTATCTCAAACTTGGGCTTATATGTCAAATCAACAATCTGATTCCATAGTAATGGGATTGACCCCCTGACCTACAAAAAGGCAATAATTTTAATGAAATAAATAACTCAACAAAAAGTGAAAAATGAACAAATGAGCTAAATCTAAATTAAGATTGTGAATTTCCCAACCTTCCCTTTTTCTGCTTGCCAAAAGATTCACTTTTCCATATTGTTGAGTCCTATATTGGTTGGGGATGGGGGACTTGATCTTGTTATATGGTCTTGGAAAATTCTCACCTCATGAGCTAGCTCTTGGATTGAGTTACGCCCAAGGTCTATATTCTTATCATGGTATTAATGTGAGATATTATCTACTGCTTCATAGTCCGGGTGCTATTTTTTCGAGGATTCGGTCTTTTCCTTAAAAGGGTGAGCTAAGCAACTAATGAAAGTTCTAGCAAGTGGATGATTTGTTATTGTCAGGCAGAGCTGCAGAGGATTCAGTTTTATTGCCCTTTGCCGTACCAAAATCTACATTGCATCTGAGAGGTTCTGTACTGAGTATTGAACTGTTCTTTCAACAGTAAGCTCACGGGAAAGCTTTGATATGTCAAATAAATAATGCAGGATTTCTATATAGAATGGTCCGAACACCAAAAATCATCTTGATAATTGATTTAGTTATTTCATTATTCTCACGACATCAAGTTCTCCACCCTAGTACTCTCGATTCCCTCTTCTTCTCTTTTTTGATCAACCCCTTCTTCAATCATTAAAAGAGAGGGAACACACACACAACTTGCACACAGAGAAGGTAATACAAGTTATAAGGGTTACTACATTAGTTTAAACATTTTATCACAGCAATATCAATTCAACATCAAACTCTACTGTGACAGAATTTTTAGATATCCCCTCAGTTATCTACATATGTATAAAAGGGTATTTCATGAGCAACAAGATTGTTCGTCTAGAATTGTTCAAAAAAAAAGATTGTTCGTGTAGAAAAAAGTCATAATCAAACTTTGAGCGAGTGTACCTGAACAAATGATGCTGTATACCCTTTCAACTGGATAATTTGCTCGCTTTCCACAAAATTTGCAACAAATCCATCAGAATCAGCCCCTCTTCTCCACATTCGAGTGCCTACATTAACGAGCCAATTGCAGTAACCAAGAGAATAGGTTAAGACTAATAAAATTAAATAAACAGAGGACCTGAATAACATGGAGCTAGTTGCAACATGAATTGTTCTTAATTTGCATTCAGTTCATAGACAAGTTAATGAGAATGGATGACTATACATAAAACACATAACAATATTTACAACCTTGTTCATTACTTGCATTCACCGTGCTTTATCAAATTGCAAAGTTGAGAGAATAAACAAGAAAAAGAAATGAATACCAGCTCTTCTGTTGCACCTCCTAGCAATCAGCGTAACATCAATAATGTCTTTTCCAATTGCAGCTTGGAAATTGTGAAAACCTTATGATAAGTTAAGGTATTGATCAAAATGTAACAATAATAACTCTACTTATGCAGGAGTTAAAGTAGCTACACTACTTGGAAAATTCATGTATTTAACTGAATTACAAGGATACTGCCTTGGACAACAGGAAGCAAGAACGGGTCAAGCTGTAAATGCAAGGCATAACAAATGAGTCAACACTCTAATGAGAGAATAAAATGAACCCAAAGCACATAGATAACTGACCTTGTTATCTATCAGTTGTTCCATCATATAGTTGTTCCAAACAAATCGAGGGTCCGCCTGCATAAAATAAATTAAAGCAATATTTGAATCACAGTTGCTAGTCAACCAACTAAGACATAACGGAAGCAAGAAAGCTACTGCATGTAGTAGATAAATATAAGCAATCAGAGCTACGCCATCACAGCAGTAGGACGTCTAAAATACTTACTTGTCTCCAGAGAGGAAGCATCTTGGATTCATCACCCAAATCATGCAGTCTCTGAGCACTGCAGTGTGAACCATAAGTTTCTTTCTGTTAAACACTGCATCGTGATATCTTAGCAATCAGATGAAAGATAATCAGGAATATGAATGTGTCAAGTAAATTCCATGTGGGCAGCAGAAGGTAACACTTCCAAATTGCAAATAATGATACTTTAATTTTAACAAGTTCTTTTAACTCATAAAATTCACCTCTAAAAATGGTACCCTAAATAAGTCCATACAGAAAGATGATGAAAAAAGAACATAAAAAGAAGAAGAGAAATTGCCTTAATATGTTGTTGAGGAAAGTAACCTAAATCTTCTCAGGGGTTCAATGATATGAGATCAACATAGAGGAGTTCAAACAAGTAGCCTGGTATACACTAACCAACAGCCTCCATAAGAACAAACAACTAAAGTCCTAAGCATCGAATTTTGGAAATATATACTTATGTAGAAAATGGATTGTGTGCCTAGCGGAACATTAAAAAAAAGGCTCTTAGAGTTTATTTTACAAGGACAATTGGTAATGTTACATACTGAAGCTGCATGGAGTTTGTTAGTCACAAGGCTAGTGGAATAATATGTTGATTCCTTCTGAGGTTTGAAATGGAAGTGGTCAAAAGAGACAGGCTTTAGCTCTGAAACTTATTTTACTTTGTTCCCACATGGATGCAGCTCAAGCACATAACAAGATAAAAATTTATATCAAAGGTCGTTGTAGAAGTTCTATAAAATAAAAATACTGTACAGGCCAGTACAGGATCCTTCACTGGATCTGCACTGCAATATCTCTTCATCACTAAACTTCATCATTCATGCATTGATGAAGAGATAACAAATTGGATCCCAAAATAAGACAATCAAGTGACAGTTAGTGTTCTACAACTCATCCAACATTGACAAGCAATATGCCCGACAGCAAATACTCAACTTTAAGTAGAATTGCATCTCAAAGCATAGGATAAACAAATAAGCGTCCGCTAGCAAGAAGAAGACTTTGAGGGCTTAAAATTTATGTAAATGCTACTGATGCTAAGCTTGAGATACCATCTCCTCCACTATACCAAATAAATTTTCCATGAGTACAAAAGGAAAAAAAGATCCTCCAAAATGCTAAAACACAATTTAGTAGTATTATAATAATTACATTTTATTTTAATAAGTAGTTCTTAATTGAAATAAGCAGCTAGGCTGTTAGTTAACTTCTAATGGTACCCCAAGACAATGAAAGAAGAAAAAAGGCAACATACAAGTAGTCAGAAGGTTGTAAAGACAATTCACCTCAATGTTATATTGACATCATAAGAGAAGTACAGACCAGGAGTCCTCTCTATGACATTAAGCAGTGCTGAAAACTGAGCTTCCATGTTTTTCTGCCAAAAGCCAAAGCAAGATTATAGGAACAGAGATAGAAGACACCAGCATGAGATTGCAAAGAAATAGGGTAGGAAATTAATAGGAATTTGGAAACCTACCTTTTCAGCAGTAGAGTTCTTGAGAGACTGATCGCAAGGATAAAATTTCATCGATGAAACTTTGAAGATAGGGTGTCCAAAGTAAGATCCAACACATTCACGGTCCGTTATGACCAGTACATATGAACCTGAACACAAGAGCAGCACACACTAGATCAGAGCAAGCTTTGATATCAACCAATCAAATGCATAATTAATATTTCTCTTCCAACTTCTTTCTACCATGTTATGTCTTTTCAATCTTCTTTTGAGAAAAGGATAATAGTCAAAAACATTTTTTCAATGACATGATGAACTTTTTGTCTTAAATTTCATAGTCCTGCTTTTGCTCAATACCTGAGATGTAAGATACCCGTCAAATGCATAATTGAGCAAAACCAAGACATTGGTATATACTTTGTATATGTGTGAGGTCATTTTATGGAACAAAATCTTCATGAGAATTAGCAACAAAACGTAATTTTTTCTGATAATGTAAAGATTTATTGATTTAATTGATGTATGTCTGAGAGCTGACCTGTTATTGAAATATAAAAAACAAAATCTTTTAGTTCTTCCTAAAAGTTCTTACCAGCCAAAAGCTTTAGTATGCCTATAACACCAAATATTTTTTGAATTTTGGGAACACGAACCGAATTGCATTCTGGAACCTCATCTGACATAGAGAACAAGTACCAGAAATAAAATACCATTAGCTTAATAAATAGTTTAAGTCCGGAAGAAATTCATAAAGAGGAAAAGACGCAACCTATTAGTTTCACAGACCCATCTACGCGACTGATCTCCAAGCACGAACCACAGGATCCATCAGTAGGCTCAACAACATACTGGTCTGGAAATTCCCAAAGTCGCATCCTTGTATATAATTTCTGTGAAGGATCTCCCTTCTCCATCATAATTAAAAGACTACAGACACTGAAACACAAAGTTTTTACCAAACCATCGCCTTTGTGAATCAATTTAAGTGGGATATACAAAATATAAGAACATATCAACACAAGAACTGTCACCTCTGATACTTGCAACACATGTAATAATTAAGCAGCTAGGTTTATACAAGTAATATAGATGGATGTGTCAACTTCAGTACACTCTGTGACATCCTTAGCAAGTAGTAGTGCAAACAGAGCAACTCTATTATAAAATTAACAGAACAAAATAATGCAGAAATTATGTGTGTAAGTTCAAAGTCCTTTCTTTCCTCGGAAAATATTAAAGTGCTTCCTCAATTTCAATTTATTTGTCTTACTTTCCTTTTTAGTCTGTTACAAAAAGAATGTTTCTTTTCTTGACTTAAAAACACAAGATTCAAAACTTTCTTTATTTTCTTGAACCCATATCAATTCAAAAACCATACAAACAAAATGAAACACAAGATTCAAAACTTTCATTATTTTCTTGAACCCATATCAATTCAAAAACCATACAAACAAAATGAAACCAGGGAGTAATCGCCATTAGCAGTTTCTTGATTTCCTTCTTGAAAATCATATAATGAGTTTGTATTGGATAGATATTCAAGAACGTCTATTTTCGTTTTTTTACTTAAAAATTACAAGATCCAAAAGTTTCTTTATTTTCTTGAACTCCGTATCAATTAAAAACAAGAAAGGGAGTAATTGTCTTCAGTAGTTTCTTGATTTTCATCTTGTTAGACTGAAAATCATACGAGAAAGAAAACAGAAAACTTTTGTTCTTCCTGTTGGATATTCAAGAATAACTTTCCTCAAATATTTCCGACATTGAACCTAGTTTTAGGAAACAAGATCGTCATCTCAAGAAACAACATTCTTGACATGGAAAGTACCAAAAAGTTATTGACTCTATGAATTCATCAAGAAACCCATTTTACCTATGATTAAATTCAAGAAAGTGACAAATTTTGATACCTGAGTAAGAAAATTTGCCTGAAAAACGAAAAGGGAAGTAACGAATCTACAG
Source organism: Solanum stenotomum (assembly GCF_019186545.1). Classification (NCBI taxonomy): domain Eukaryota; kingdom Viridiplantae; phylum Streptophyta; class Magnoliopsida; order Solanales; family Solanaceae; genus Solanum; species Solanum stenotomum. Next base: position 40,750,432 of record NC_064293.1, read on the forward strand.
TCTGTGGAGGGCTTGGCTTAGATCAAGAAAATTGTAAGAAAGGGAAGAAGAGAAGATGGAAAATTAGCTTCAGTTACTCACTATTTTTTGGGCGGAAAAACACAGATGGCACTAAAGGAGTGATTCGCGTAGAGTTAACGGAATACCGAACTATGCCCTTAGATGTCGCTACAATGCCCTATAATACTGCATGTCACCTTCTTATTAACCAGGCGCCTTTTGGATTTAGAAATTTAAAAGAATTCTCGATTTTATTTTTTTTTAAAAATAATTTAGTTTTCAATAATTGTGATTTATACTATTTTAGTACTAATTTTTAAATCTGTAATATATTATTTAAAAATGTTTGCAATAACTTATTTAGTTTTAGGTTGTGGTCTATTGTTTAATCATAAGGGGTCGTTTGGTTGGGAATTAGTTATTCCAGGATTAACTATCTTGAGATTAGTTATACTGGGATAACTTATTCCACCATGTATATGGATAACTTAGCCCATCACTATGCTATAAATGGTGGGATAACTTATCCCACCATGTATATGACATGTATATGGGATAACTTATTCCATCACTATGCTATAAATGGTGAGATAACTTATCTCAAACATGTCAACCAAACAAAACATCTAAATTTTATCCCAACACTATTTTTTTATCCCAGTACTATTTATTCTTATCTCTCACTCCAAACTAGCCCTAAGATTTTTCAATTTACTCAAAAAGAATCATTCGTGCTCTGCATGTAGGGCTTACATACGCTCAAGCAAAGATGATTTATAGAGAAGCTCTTAATCTCTCCTAAGTCTTCCGTCTCTTGAAAAATATTGTATTCTTATGTTTGAGATCGCCTCTACTTGATCAAAACATTGGTGCGCTACCAGACCCTTTTCTTATTAGCACGGGGAGTTGTGATGAATACCAAGATTAAAACTACCCAGCGCCAATTAGGGGTTCAAGAGATAGTTGGATCGTATGACTTTATGCCAGAGAAGCTAAATCTATTTTAATTGATGTTTCTCACCTTCAGCTAGAACTAGTGATGCAGATAATGCAGTATCTATTTGAAATTTGAGAGAATGCAGATGTCAAATACTTCACTCACTCAAGAAGACGCATAAAACGAACCTATAGCTATGTCACAGTAAAATTCATTTTTGACCAGTCACTCAACTATTAACTACATAATTAAACATTTTCTTCTCGATACAGCAAATGCATGTTTACAATATCCATACAAATCAATTCTTAACGTGGAATTGTTTAAAGTAAAAAAAAAAAACGCATGGTTAAACTAATATACGCTCCTAGTTTCCAACGGTATGCTATATGTTGGGACCAAAGACATTCATAACAAAATTGATAAATAAGTACTACTTATAGCACAAGAAAAGAAAAATTATTTATCTGTAAGTTCCATTGGCCATTGCTTCCTTCATTCATTCATATTACAACAGCAACACCATAACAAATGCAAATTGATTTATTGCTTCCTTCATTCATTCATATTACAACAGCAACACCATAACAAATGCAAATTAATTTATTAGGAATGCTGCGCTCTCCTTATTTTATCTTAATATGATTGTCCACCGCATTATACATCTTGCTATATGACTGGAGTGAGTTATTGAAACTCTCCCGTTCAGATCATCACCTCCTCGGAAACCATTTAAAAGCTTAGACTTTATATGCTTGGTCTTCACATTAAGCCTTGAAGCAAGCTTTTGACCCAGAGATTTCTCAGCCTGCAGTAATCCATCTAACATTGTCAGCATATTTACAGAATGCTATATGACATGATTGAGATTATTTTCCGACTTTAAGTAAAATTAACAGGAGTCAAGGTTGATCTATTGCCAAGATAGATAGGTTAGAGGTTATATAGGGTATGATGGAGTACTGACCTGAGACCAGTATGAGATCCAAATGCTTTTGCGTATTTCATAAGTGATACAAGGATCAGACAAGGGTCTCCACCCATTGACGAACAAAGCGTTCTTGTCTGTGAATGAAAAAAACAAGTATATCAAACAGAATGAAGGAGATGGGATTTACCACTTCTGAATGTTATTTACAACACCACATGTGGGCTTCCAGTGGAACTTCACATAAGTTGATAAGTTGATTTCCCAGTCCTGTTGATCAATGTGAATGTGTGGACACCAGACCCGTCCATATGCAGAATTTCAGGAGGGGTTGAGGAAACTGAAACTCTATACAAGATAGTAAATACATGTACATGTGTGTGTGTTTATAAATAGATCTACACTTGGATGAGACGTACCTATTTTTAATGAAAAGATCCTCAATTTGATCATAGAGGATGGAAGGAGTTCAAAGTGAACATGCCCGCATATGTGGTGAAAATCAAAGTGCAAGTATCTGTAGAAGTCCTAAGATATTAGAAAGAAGTGTGGTACTTAAAAATATCCATATAGTTTACCACAAGAAAGATAATTGGAAATCTACTTCACATCATCAGCAGCAACATGCTGCATTGCATTCACAAACTTTTCACTTGGGCACAAAAGAAAGAGAATCAAGCCATGTTTCCTAAATAGTCTGGGAATCCAAGAATTAATTGAAATATTTTATCTTATTGACAGGATCAATTGATAGAACATTTCCGTACTTTTTTCTCAGATCCAAGTAATGTCGCTCAACAACTCTAGGCTGGAGAATGTTACTCAACAGAGTCATTAAGAGTGAAGCCATTAAGTGAATCAAGAAACTAAAGAGGCAGATAGTGCTACTCAACTGCTTCTATATATAATTCTCACTATCTCAAACTTGGACTTATATGTCAAATCAACAATCTGATTCCATAGTAATGGGATTGACCCTCTGACCAACAAAAAAGACACAATTTTTAACGAAATAACAGAATATCTCAACAAAAAGTGAAAAAAATGAACAGATGCTCTTAAATCTATCACATAAGCTATGAAGCATTCTAATTGTGATGTTCCAGCAAAGCTCAAGCATTTCATTCAAGATTGTGAATTTCCCAACCTTCCCTTCCTCTGCTAGCCAAAAGATTCATTTTTCCATATTGTTGAGTCCTATATTGGTGGTGGGATGGGGGACTTGATCTCATTATACGGTCTTGGGAAATTCTCACCTCCGAGCTATATTTTGAGTTGAGTTAGGCCCAAGGTCCATTTTCTTATCACAATATTATCTACTGCTTCATAGTTCGAGTGCTACTTCATTCGTGGATTCAATCTTTTCCTTTTGACAGAGTGAGCTATAAACCTGTAGGAAGTAACTAATGAGTGTTGTAGCAAATGGAAGATGTGTTATTGTCAGGCAGATGATTCAGTTTTATTGCCCTCTGCCATACCAAAATGTACATTGCATCTGAGAGATTGAACTGTTCTTTTATCAACACTTTGATAAGTCAAATAAATAATGCAGTACATTCGAAGTGGGATTTCTATATAAAATGGTCCGAACACCAAAACCGTATTTATTCGGACGACATCATGTTCTCCACCCTAGTACTCTCGATTCCTTCTTCTTCTTTTGTTTTATCAACCCCTCTTCTATAATTAAAAGAGAGGGAACACACAGAGAAAGTAATACAAGTTACAAGAGTTATTAGTTTAAAACATTTTATCACAGGAATACAATATATTAGAATGAAGTGTGCCATATGATTTACCACAAGAAAGATAATTAGAAACCTACTTCACATCACCACCACCAGCAGCAACATGCTGCATTGCATTTCACATAGGCCTTTTGTTCATTCAAGAATCAAGAACAACTCAAACATAGGTTTCCCCTTCAAATATTTTCAACATTAAACTAGTTTTAGGAAACAAGATCATTATCTCAAGAAACGTATCTAACAACATTCTTGACATCAAAACTGGTTATTGTCTTAATTGACCAACACTTTCAGGGATATTCTTCAAGAAACCCCATATTAAGATGATTAAATTAGGTACCTGAGAAACTTGAACCGAAAAATGAAAAGGGAAATAAGAAATCTATAGTGCAGAGGGCTTGCATCAAGAAAATGGAAAAAATGAAAAGGGAAGTAAAAAATCATTAATTATAACTTGATAACTAATTTTTTTTCCCAATGAATAGTATACTCTTTCTTATAATATTTCATAAGATATAAATAGACATATATAAATTATTGTACATTATGTAACACCACAAATGTTTAGATTTTATCTAACTTCTTATTGATTATATTTTGAAAACTACTTCAATTAACTCAGTTGTTATACAAACTTATCAAAATTATTTTAGAACTATTTAAAAATAGAATTAAGATTCGCTTAATTTAGTTTGCTAAATAAACTATTATTTTTTAATTAGCATAAAATTTCATATCATTTTTAATTACAAAAATAGGTCTAAATCAACAATATTGTAGTGATGGTTACGCTTTAGAAAATATCCAAATATAATGTCTTTTTAAAGTTTATTATTTGATAATCTAATTAATTTAAGCCTTGAAATATATGAGAAGACATCCAATTGAAGTGAATTAGACAAATTATTAAGTAGAAAGTAAGTGGAAATTTATTTACTTACGACTTTTAATTATAATTACATCAATTGTATTTTTAAAAAATTGTAAAATTTTGAAAAGATATGCATAATAATTGATAAAAGATGAACAATAAATTATTAAGAAAATTTCAATTTATACCAACAATAAATACATAATTCTTGTTAATATATTTTTGTTGTTAAACTAAAGTAGTTTTTTTTTTTTGCTTAATAAAAATAAATAAATATATTACCTCTACAATTGTACTCTTTCGCCTCCGTGTTTTGCTCTTCCCGTAAAGGAATCAAACTTGTTCATACTTCATCCATAATTAACTAATTAATGCAACCGTAGCAATAATGTCTGTGACTTATTTAAAACCACAAATTTTAAAAGTGTTTCCTCCTTTCTTAAACTCCACGTCAAGTCAAAGTAACTCATATAAATTGAAACACAAAGAATATTAGGTTTTAGATCATGATTTAATACTTCCTCATACGAGTTTCAATTTATTCAAAAAGAGGGTTGGTGCTCCACTTCCATATTAAAGCACTTCACTCTCTTCTTCTTAATTAAACATTTCCTTCTCGATGCAGCAAATGCATATTTACAATATCCATACGAATCAACTGTATGCTATATGCTGGGACCCAAAAACATTCATGACAATACTGATAAATAAGTGTACAACTTAGTACAGAAATATTATTTGTAATTACCATTGCTTCACTCATTCATTCATTCATTCATATTACAACAGCAACACAATAACAAATGCATATGTATTGGGAATGCTCCTTATTTCATCTAAATATGATCATCCGTCACATTATACATCTTGCTATATAACTGGAATGAGTTATTAAAACTCTCGCATTGAGATCATCACCTCTGAAACCATTTAAAAGCTTCGTCTTCATATGCTTGGTCTCACATTAAGCCTAGATGCAAGCTTTTGACCCAGAGACTTGTCAGCCTGCAGTAATCCATTTAACATTGTCAGGAAATTTACAGAATCAATCATCACTCTATGAAATTTACTGCCAAGATAAAGTCTAGCTTGAGAAAAATAGACCTAATAGTCTAGAAGCGAGTTCTAAGTTTGTCGTTAGTAGGTTTAGAATGAGTATGATCTTATAATATGTATGCCTTCTAAAGTTTTTTTGCATATTTGAACAAAAGCACGAGTTCAGTTTGACCAGAAAAATTTACCCTAAATCCACCTCTGCCCAACACAGATAAATATAGGGTATGATAGAGTACTGACCTGAGACCAGTATGTGATCCAAATGCTGCGTATTTCATAAGTGATACGAGGATCAGACAAGGCCTCCACCCATCGACGAATAAAGCGTTCTTGTCTGTGAATGAAAAAGTAAGTATATCAAACAGAATGAAGGAGATGGGGTTTAGAACTTCTGAAAATGTAAACTTAACAACAACACAGTTTAAGATATGTCAATCATGTTTACCTGTCGGGTGTGAATGTGCGGTACCTTTCTCCTGGTTGCTTGAAATTGTTCTCTTTTTGAATGATGCACTGTAAGAAATTTTCAGATGCACAAAAGTTAAAATAAGTTGTGTTGAATATCTAGTTACACTGCTTCACAAGTTTTAGTCTTAATTCAGCTTCAAGCGAACAAACCTTCTCACGTTTGCCACTGCAAACTGTTGAAGGAATAGGATACACCTCAGCATGGCGAACTTGATCATACCTTGAAGGGAAGTAATCGATCTGTAATTAACCACGCATTAACTATTATAAAGTAGCATCATAATTAAAACAGTAAATAAACTAAAAGTTATGACACTACAGTCAACATATCAGACGAACTATTTCAATGTGTATGAACTTCCAAGCTAAGCTAAAGACACACCATTTGCTGCAATAACGTATTGGTATTATGTGGTATTAGTGTAGGATTTAAGTTACATACACCGACATGTAAAGAACTTTTACAATATCAGTGCAACATAACTTTCAATGTGTATGAACTTCCAAGCTAAACTAAAGACACACCATTTGCTGCAATAACGTATTGGTATTATGTGGTATTAGCGTAGGAATTAAGTTACATACACAGACATGTAAAGAACTTTTACAATATCAGTGCAACATAACTGGCTATTTCCCCAGCGTTTAAGTTAATATATCACCTTTGCTATGAAAATTAACTTATTGTTACACATGGTAAAAATTTAAAAAATGTTAAACCTGATTGTGTAAAAAATCTTAAAAGATTAAGATCATAAAATTTAGGGATAGATATGTCCCGTTATGGAAGGAGAAAGAACGTACCTCCTCATCCCTGTGCATAAAATTCATAGAGCCATCATAGTGATTGTTGTGATGAGCACACTTTGGAGCATTAGCAGGAAGTTGCAAATAATTTGGTCCAAGTCGATACCTCTGGGTATCAGAGTAGGAGAAAATACGAGTTTGAAGCATCTTATCATCTGAGTAATAAACCCCTGGAACCACAATAGAAGGGCAGAAAGCTAGCTGCTCATTCTCATTAAAAAAGTTATCAATGTTCTTGTTCAGAACTAATCTTCCCACCGGCTGCAAAGGCAAGATATCCTCTGGCCAAGTTTTTGTCACATCAAGTGGATCAAAGTCAAATTTGTCTTCATGATCTGGATCCATAATCTGAATGAAGAGCTTCCATTCAGGATAATTTCCAGCTGCAATAGAGTCATAGAGGTCCTGAGTAGCATGGCTGTGATTTGCTCCTCCGACTCGGATTGCCTCTTCTTCCAACAAGGACTTGACACCACATGTGGGCTTCCAGTGGAACTTCACATAAGTTGATTTCCCAGCCCTGTTGATCAATGTGAATGTGTGGACACCAGACCCGTCCATATGCCTGTAATCTTGTGGAATACCAATATCGTCGAAGAGGAAAGTGAACATGTGCAGGCTTTCGGGATGATGAGAGAAAAAATCAAGGACCCTCCAATTCTCCTGGATATGGGACTTGGGATTTGGCTTCAGAGCATGGACCATGTCAGGGAACTTCATTCCATCACGGATGAAGAAGACGGGGAAGTTGTTCCCTACCAGATCAAAATTTCCCTGATGGTATATTGCAAATTGAGCAGGAATTAAGGATTAAAATCAAATGCAACCAACAAATCACAAACGCAGGCATCTTTGAAAAGCAATGAGATCATTTCTCAAAAAGACTACAAAAAGACAGGTGTTAATCATGAAAATTAGCAGCATAAAATGCACTGAAAGGAATTGAATATCACAGGTTCTTATAGTCTCTAGTATGATGTTAAACAACATGAACAATCGCTTCATATTTCAAAACCTCTAGAATGTAAACAAACACGTGAACCCATATGCAGGGTACTTAAAGATAGAACCCTATGGGATGCAGATACACTGCCGCAAAAAATTAAATGAACTCCATATAGTATTTTTGAATTGCAACATAACATCGATGAAGAACTCCAGGCAACATTTAAATGAGGTACATATTATTAAGCCGTGTGCCAACAAGGGAATCATCAAAACATGCATACTCCAGTCTGTATATGGAAATTGAAGTATGAAGGTACAGAACTATAGTAGCTGTAACTCGTCAAATTGATGTTTGGCATACCTCTCTGGTGTAGAACTTGACAGCAAAACCACGAGGATCCCTCAGAGTTTCAGGACTACCCCTCTCATGAATAACAGTAGAGAATCTCACAATGACTGGAGTCTGGACACCGGGAGCTCGAAGGAAATCAGCACAGGTAAGGTGAGCAATGTCATGAGTAACTTCAAAAAACCCTTTGGCACTAGCACCTCGGGCATGAACAACACGTTCCGCAATACGTTCCCTGTCAAAGTTGGCAAGTTTCTCCACCAAATGGTAATCCTCAAGCAACACGGGACCTGGAAAGAAAATTGTGAGCAGCCACAAACACAAATATGTAAGAGAATCTATCATACGACAACATCACTCTCCATATCAGGTTTGATATAGGAATGTAAAAGTAGGGTAGTAACCTTTGATCTATAACTGGTTAAATTGCACTGGTAATCCAAAAATTCTTTACACGGTAAGTGTGTATAACTTAAGTTCAATGTAAAATTAACAGTGGTCCTACAGAGTGCTAGTTATGTTAGCAAACATCTCGGAGAATAACTTAACAATACCTATTTTCGAACTGATATTGAAATATCATCAAGAAACAAAGCTCTATTTGTGTTGATACACCACTATATTCAAGGGTAAGTTTTTTTTTTTCAGAGTTAAACTGTTAAAGTAACGAGCATAATAGGTTCACGACATAATCTTCAAGCCAGTAGATAGATGGATAAGCATATATGATGAAGAAGCAATTCTACAGTGAAATAGGAGTCATCCATTTAGTATATACAGAGTGGTATAAAAACCTCTGGAAAACCAAAACAAATGGTGATTGCCTTCAAATCTGAGACCAAAATGGCGACAATAGAATCTAATAGTAATAATTTTAACTGTCATAGACATAAATAAATAAAAGCAACTTCTAATTAACCAACCATCGGCCAAATAATATGTTTGACAATAAGTTTAAGAGAAAAGAAAAAAGAAAAAGAAAATGGTCTTTTCAGATGTCAAATTAAGATCTCTGTTATAAAAGAGCTAAAACATTCAAAAAAGGCTAGAAAACCATTTCTTCCGAGTTAAACTCCTAAAAAGTAAATCGCAAAGCACATTTCATGCCCTAACCAGAAGTAGTCATGAAGAGACATGAGTCAATCGAAGAAAATTAAAACATACCTCTTGCTCCAACAGTAAGAGATGAATTGTTGTTCCAAACAGGAGCACCAGAATTAGTGGTACAGAAAGGTGAATTGAAAGCACTTGACGGACGGTACTGCATTATAACATGAGCAAAACCATACATATATAAGTTTCACAGGAAAATTAGAAATAGGGTAAAAGAGAGATAACAAAAACAGTACCATTATTATCTATCAAAAGCTAAGTTTGAGGGAAGAAGAAGAAGTATACCTTGTAAGGATCCATTGGAGAGCTAAAGAGAGAGAGAGAGGTGTAGAGTATTAACTAAAGCAAAAAGAGGGAGAAGAGAAGGGGACTTGTGGTCTTAACCAATAGAGTTCGTCACTGCAAAATGAATATAATAAAAGCTATGGCCGGCACGTCTTATTTATATCGAATACTTTCTTCTTCTCTTTTGGGTTTTTTAAGTGGTGTCCTGTACCGTTTTAGGACAGATTAATCTAAATTAATATCAGAAAGTCTTAAAGAGTTTGATTTAATTAATTGTGAGAAGTACTTATTATTTCATCGCGGTCTTTAGATGTATTGAATAATTTGATCATCCTTAATTCTCCTCCTCATACGCACGGATTTACAGACCCTTTGGCAGAAAATCAGGGAAAGGAAAGAAAAATATATCACAGAGTTTACTCAAATTAAGTATTAGGCGTACAAGTAAAGGTCAATTAAGAAATTTTTAGGTGGTAATTGAGATTAAACAAGTTACGTAAGGAGCCATAAGCGTGAGATCTATCTAATATAAATGGCTTATTTTAATTTGCTTGTTTAGTACATTTGTCCATTCCAACTAATTAGGTAAGTTTAATACTTTCTCTGTCAATTTTTAATTGTCTTAATTTTCTTTTTTTAGAGTTAAATAATACTAATTTCATTTACTTTTAATTGTCATGGTTTCCTTTTTTAGAGTCAAACTATAAGAATTTCGACTAATGGTGTATTTTTTCATTATATTGATATGCAAAAAAATGCATTTTATAGTATTGTTCGTATAGTTTTTGAATATCTTTTTTTTTTTTTTCAAAATATTGAATTAATGTAATCTAATTTAACTTGAAAAATTAGTCAAATTGACTTTAGCGCAATATGACAGACGGAGGGAGCAATAACTTTGACTAACATTTTACGATGTATTTTTTCATCATATTGATATGCAAAAAAATGAAATTTATAATACTTTTCGTATAGTTTTTTAATATTTAAATTTTTTGTTTAAAATATCAAATTAATGCATCTAATTTAACTTTAAAAATTAGTCAAATTGACTTTCGAAAAACGTAACATGACAATTAAAATTGGATAAAGGAAGTAATTGATTGTAATAAAAATTATGCTCGCGAGAGAAAAAAACATACTTCTTATTAAGAAAACAATTATTGATATAAAAATTTTAATATTAAAAAAAAATAGGAATACTTATCTGATTCATATATAATCGAACATGCCGAATTTTACGGGGAAAAAATGGTAAAACATATTAAATGGCCAAGAATTAGTGGCGTCACTGCTGGCTAGGAATCACTAGTAGAAAAATGTGGGTCCAAATATAATTAATTTATATTTATTGTGAAGATGATAAATAGTGGACTTTGGATAATACTTGAAAAATAATATGAGAACATAATGTATTGAAGGGGAGGTTTCCTTATCTTGTTTTATTTTATTTTGTTACTTACAAATAAATACATCTAAGTTTTAGGTAGCAACAAAGCCACAATAAATATGTAAGCTTCTCGATACCACTAAAAGGCAGAAAAAAAGGGTAAGGAGTCATTTAGAACCACACAAAATGTAACATGGAACATTTGCCAACGAATAGAAAATAGCAGAAACACAATTGTCAGTATAAAAATGTACGTCAAGATCCTTTTCACATTGCTATTATATTTATTCTTTGGATTTTGGTGGGATTGGAGAGAAGAAGAAGAAGAAAAAAAAGAGGAAGATAAAGAGTACACGTCATGTAGTTGGAAAGTACTCACTGACCTACAACTTTAGATTTAAAATAACTATAAAAACGTGAAATTTCCAAGAAAAAAATATTGTGGTTCATGAATTTGCAAGAATGGCAAAGAGTACTTGAGTGATTGTCAACTTTCTTTCAGTGAATTACGTAACAGAAAAGGAGAACATATGTAACGGGTTCTTAAAATAATTAATTTTGAGACTAATTTTAGGATGATTTTATTTCATATTTAGTTAGGATAAAATTAAATCTCATGATTAATTATCTTGGAATTGCATTGTTATAATTATCTCATATTAAAAGTGAATAACAATTTTAGAACAACTAATTTCAAAATAATTTGTTTCTCACCAAATGACCACTAATACTACTAGTGGTGATGGGTGAATTAAGGACCTAACTTGTATAATCAGTGCTAGACCCCACGCTGTTTCAGCAAAATGGCTTTTAGGACTTTCTTCCTAAATTTAACTTCAACAGTCATCTCAGAGGCCGGGTCAGAAATATTGAGATTGATCTTCGTCAATTCGATTTGATTTTCGATTTTTAAATATTCTACTTATAGTAACTAAGAAGACCAATACATTCTGGGGCAGATTTAGAAAGGTTTAAGTGTGTCACGTGACACTGATTTGTTGAAATTTTTTAATAAATTATATATATTGAAAAGAGAAAATAGTGATAAATATAACTAAAAAATGATATACGTTTGACTAAAGTTAACCGTAGTTCAAATGGTTTGGTGCTGCAATTTCAAAGGTTAGTTTATGTGTTTAAACCCTGCTAGCTTCGTTTTATAGCTTTTTTTTAATGTTTTTTTTCCATTGACCTTCTTTGATTAAGAATAATTTATAAAATCCAATGAATAAAATTCTTTAGTGATTATTTGGTGTTTTGTATATTTAGCACTCTTGTTTTTAATTTATACTTTTTTGAATACATTAAAAAAAAAACTCATTCAGAAAAGCTGTACATATACTAATATAGTGTTATACTAGTGAATTAACTCGCGTTTCGCGCGATCATAAAAATACTGTATTGTTTAAACTTAAAAAACAAAAAATAAAAATCAGAGACTCATGCCTATTCAATCATAAATTACTAAGGAGGTATTTGATTATGATTTTTTATTTTTTTTAGAGTTTAACTTCAAAAAATACATTTGACCAACAAAAATATGTTTTCCCTATAGATTATTGATAGAAAGTCAAAAGGAGTAAAATTTGTATTATATATAACTCCAATTTTCATAAATTATTTTTCATTTTAAAAATAACAGTAATTTTATTCAAATTTTACGATGAAATGTGGCGAAATGCCCATTCAATTTTCTCATTATGATAATATCCATTGTGCCCTATGAAATTATACATTAAAAAAATATTGAATCAAACTTTATGTAATGTCTTATTCTCTTTTTACTTCCTTTTTTCTCTATCATTTACAAAAGATAAAAGATAAATGTAAAATTAAAAGAATTAACACTTCATAAATAATTAACAAACAACCTCTTTTTCTATGTGAATTTTTTATCAATCTTTTCTTATTGGTTTCTAAAACGTTTCCTTCAAACTTCGAACCTCAATTTACATTTGTTCTTACAAAAATATAAAATCATAGTTTATAGTTCACATACTCCTTTTAATAAATGTATATAGAAAGAAAATAGATGTTATCACTTCTTTTGGCTTTCAAAATGAGTCTTTTAGGTTCAGACTTCAAGTAACACTTCTTCCTGCAAAATATAAAATCATAATTCAGGGTTCACATGTCGTAATTACTCATGTCTTTTATAATTTCCTTTTGAAAAATGCATATAAAAAAGAAGTTAGATATTCTTATCATAAATTGATATGAAAGAAAATAGATAATCTCACCTTTAAAAATAGCATGCATAATATCACCATCACCCTCAGACCTCAAGTAACACTTCCTCCTGCAAAATATAAAATTATAATTCAACGTTCACATGTCGTAAACACTCATGTCTTTTGTAACTTCCTTTTTGAAAAATGCATATAGAAAGAAGTTAAATATTCTTATCATCAATTGATATAAAAGTAATAGATAATCTCACCTTTAAAAATAGCCTAATATAATATCACCATCACCCTACGTTGTACTGATCTTCTTGATCATTTGAAATGTTTCTTATATTTATATGCCCATATATGATGTAACTACAAAGCATAATGATTTGGATGGTAAATGTCATTAAATATAATGACCTTTCACATTTTAGTATTTATTAATTAGCAATGAACTTAACTTTTAAATCCCATAATTACTATACATTTCCTTATAACAGAAACAACATAAGCAATACAAAAAAGGTACTAAAAGAACGTTAGTAGAAAAGATAAATAGTGAGGAATAATATAAATAGATCACCATAATTTTCTATAATTACTACATTAATTGCTACATTTTCTAACAAAAACGTTAATATTTTTTTTAAAACTATAACAAAAACGTAAATATGATCATATGTTCACTTTTCAGTAGTAATAATGATCATATGTTCACTTTTCAGAATTTTAGCTTTCTGTTTCATGTTAAGAATTAAATCGTGTACAACTCCCTCATTAATGAGGAATAATATGAATAAATCACCATTAATTTAATGTAATATTTAAATCCTATTATAAGAGATTTTTTTCAAAAATCCAAGAAAAAAAAATAATTAGAGCTCCTGGCCAAAGAGGTATGCCACATCAACTTTTCAATTTCTATATATATATATATATATATATATATATATATGCGCGCGTGCGTGTGCGCATTTTTCAGCAACCTTTTTAGGTTGAGACTCCAAGTAACACTTTCTCCTGCAAAATATAAAATCATCATTCATGGTTCACATTTCATAAAAAGTCATGTTTTTTAGTAAATTCCTTTTGAAAAATGCATAAATAAAAGAAGATAGATATTCTTACCATCAATTCATAGATATAAAAGAAAATAGATTTGAGACTCCAAGTAACACTTCCTCCTACAAAATGTAAAATCATAATTTAGGGTTACATTTCATAAACACTCATGTCTTTTAATAAATTCCTTTTGAAAAATGCATAAATAAAAGAAGATAGTTTCTTACCATCGATTCATATAAAAGTAAATAGATAATCTCACCTTTAAAAATAGTCACTGAAATATCACCATCACCCAATGTTAACTGAGCTTCTCCATCATTTGCAATGTTTCTTAGAATTATATGTCCAAATATAATGTAAATAATAATGACTTTTCACATTTTTGCATTTATTAATTTGCAATGAAACTTACCTTTTAAATTCCATAACTACTGCATAATCCTAAATATGAGTATATTAAAAAGGTGAAAAAAACTGAATAATAAAGTTGATTATCAATAACTTAAATGATGATCACATAATGAGGTCTAAATAAAGAAAGAAAAATAACGGTTATGGATCAATGAAGAAGAAACCAATCAATTTTCAATAATTACTACAATTAATTGAAGGAATAATATAAATAGATCATCATTAATTTAATGTAATATTTTAAATCCTAAAATAAAGAGAAAAATCTCAAAAGTTAGAGAAAAAAAGATAATTAGAAATTCTGATCAAAGAAGTATGCCACTTTAATTTTTCCTTATCCTCCTTTATATATATATAGAGAGAGATATTGTTTATTTATTATTTATTATTTTAAAAGATGACATTGCTGACAGAAATTTTTTTATGTACGCCATTGAATACACTGCATGTATGATTGAAAGAGTTTAATTTGTTAGAGTGAATTCTTATGCTTCAAAAGTTTTTATTATATTTGAGTCTCATTTTAGTAAACTTCCAGAAAAACTGAAAATTTTAACCTCTTAGACTTGAATAAATTTGAAGTTTGAACTTGGCTTTCCTTTTAAGAAAATGGGGGAAACAACACAGGTTGCCTGGAATAACTCTATAATAGGAGGAACCCCACAAAATAATTTAACTATTACATCTGTTAATTTATTTATTTTCTAGTTTGATCTATCGAAATTCTTTTTGCGGTTATGAAAGATAAATATCAAAATGAATCTCAATAATTTTCTTGAATTTTGAACTAACTCATTTACTTTGGACTATACACCAATAAAAATAATTTTTAACGATAATAAGTATGCTCATTAATAAATTCAATCGAATTGGTACACTTATTAAGAAAACAATTATTGACATAGCGAGTTTACTATTTATCCCTATTAATTATGAAGTAGATGAATTAAAAACTTAAGATTTTCAAGAAGTTTATTTTTTTCAAAATAATTAATTGAGGCTATAATAGGTAAAAAAAATTGTCACTTTTTAATTAGTTAAAATGGATAAATAATTAAGAACATAGAGTAGTAAAATAAGAAAAGACAACTTAAAACAATTCAAAACATCTGGCACATTTCCTTCTTTCAACCTTCCAAATGCATCCTTTCACCTTCCATCGATGATGGATTTGTTATCACCTTTACTATTAGTCATAAGTATGGAGAGATATTAATATGATGCAAAAGAAAAAAAATAAATTGATAGGAATAATAAATAATTAAGGATATTATCAAATTAACTCTAGTCTCTATTTGATATTTTTTTAAGGGGTGTGCAAAAAAAAAATCATGACAAATATTTAGGAACAGATAGTATTAAATAATTATATAAAATATAATAGTCAAAGTTAGAGTAAAATACATTTAATTAAAAAAAAATTAAGGAATGTGTCAGTCAAATAGTATAATACGTAGTAATTGAGTGTATTCCTTCCATTTTGACCTTAGTAATAAGTATCCGAAAGTAACAAGCATTGACTAGTAAGCATGAAAAATTAAGGGATGGGCATATATTTATACTGCAATGTTGTGATAGCTTAGATTAAATTTCTTTTTATTTATTAAAGAATGATTAATATTTTAATGATTAAAAATAATAAATAAGGATATGATAGTCAAAACGCATACCTTCTCAAGAGGCATGTAAACAAGGAGACTTACATAAATCCCACTAGTTTAGAAGTTAATTACTTAGATACATTCTAGTTTGCAATTACGTATCTTACTAGATTTTGGTGTGTCTAGATACATTTAGATACGTCCAGATACGTTAAACTCGAAATACATGGGTCAAAAATTAGGTGTAATTTATTCTAGATACATTGTATCCAAGTGGATTCACATGTATCTGGATATACTCACCTCTCTCTCATCTCGCTCACCACTCTCCTATGTATTTGATATCCCAGATACATGTGAGTCACATTGAATACATAGATATACATGTATCTAGTGTGATTCACATGTATCAGGAATACATAACGAATTTTGCTCACCTCTCCCCCCTTTTTAGTGTATATGGTAGGAAAAATACATGCGTCTAAGTGTATCTTCATCAATATATGGTAGGAAACTCTTAATTAGTGGTAAGATATGTAATATTTTGATAGTATAAGTAAAAATGATATATTATGTTTAATTATATAATCTTCCCAACAAAACATATGATAAGTAATGTGGCCCAAAAAGAATAACATAATACTACAATTTATATTTGCAAGTTACCTTGTCAATATAAAGAAAATTGAAATGATTTTCACCAGCTTTCATCACATATATTTGAGATTACAAATAAGAGAAAATTAAACTCAGAATAGGTTAAAATAAATTTGCATCAATAATGAAAGAAGTGATAAATTAGTTTCTGTAACACTCAAATTTGTATGAATTATAACTATAGTCATGATACATATGATATAATTATGTATATGATGCTATAATACATGGCATGTAGTATTTAGTTTGTACACAACTTCTTTATAGCGTACTCATTCTTGAAGCCCATTTCAAATACACCAATCACTTCCTGCATAGTGAGCATTGCCTTGCGAACTAGTAATTATATAATAGGGATTGTAATGGGGCAGGGTGGAGCAGGTTTAGAGCTATGCTGGGCGGGATGAATTTAGAGTTATGTGAGGCGGGTTAAAAGTTATGTGGGGCGGATAGAAGTAATTATTTTTAAAATTAATGTGGGGTGGAATGGATTGCGGGTTTAAGGTACCAAATAGGAACCTAAAGAAAATTAAATCTTTGTAATTGATAAAAAAACAAAGATATACACTTCTTATATTAAGCTTTGACTTTAATTTTGACTTCTTCTTTTTTGTTAAATTTAAACTAGACTTGTTCAATCAATTGTTAGTTGTTGAAATATTAATTAGAAAAAATTAATTAGCAATTAAGAAATAATTGTTAAAATGTTAACTAGAAACAATTAATTGGTGAAAAATGAAAAAAAAATACCAATTTGTTTTTTTTCATATTAAATTCAATTAAAAAGGAAAAAAAACTTCGAAATTTATGCGGAGTGGGTTCATATAAGGCGGAGCAGTTCAAAAAATTTGCAGTTGAGCTCAACCCGCGCCACCCCCACTCCATTTTCAATACCTATATATAAATTACAAGAAATATATTATATTGAAACAAAAAGAGAAAAATGAAATTACATATTGTAACAAAAAGAACACAACAAAATATCCATAAATCAAAATATAACAAAAATTTGAAAGTACGACAATGATCTATAGTTGAACACATAAAAAAATTTAAATTACGTTGTTCGAGTTTTGATTAATAATACTCTTTATCATCTTTCCCTGGTGGAAGAATGTTGAGATTTGTACAATGGTTCTTCACCATAGGAACCAAATCGTTGTGTATAGTTTAACATAATTCTGCAGAAGCATTAAGAGCCTCTAGTGCTTGTTGTTCTTCTGCAACATTGTCCCCAACACCTTCCTCTGGTATTACAGCAGCATCAACAACAATCTCTCTTTCTTGTGTTGTTGTAGCCATAGGAGAAGATATGGGCAGATCAACGGTCAATCGTATTGGGGGAATTCCTGTATTTATATTTTAAAAGTTCAGTTATAAAATAAGTATTTGGAATCCAATAAATAAAAGGAGTTATGATTTCAAATTTTCTTTCTTACTAGAGTAATATGAATTTTGATAGGAGCACAACTTATTTCCACACAATGGTTGACGTGGATGAGTGTCTTTTTCTGTAGGCACATGATGTTTTTTGTTGTAAGCATCATTGACCGTTCTAATTGGACGCGATGTGTCTGATCCATCACCAAACACATCGCACAATCGCTTACGTGGAGTGTATGTGCGTGGTATATCACCAAACACATGATGCAACCGCTTAGCCATGACCTGGATGCTCTCATTTACTTGTGCTTCCTTTTGTTGTTTTGTAGCAACAACGACCTCTTTTGTTGATTTTTCCTCCAAAACCTTCTCTAGCTTGGCCTTTGGTGTTTGATCTTCTGTAGATTCATCGTTGTTAGATATTAGAAGAGGATGTAATTGAGCTCTATGTATGGGTAGATCAACGATCAATCGTATTGGAAAAAATTCTTTATTTATATTTTAAAAAATCATTATAAATAAGTTTTTTCAATCAATAAATACTTATATATATATATATATATATATATATATATATATATATATGCATTCGGGTCAAGTGTAAGCGGCCAACTAGAACGGCCAATACTACTTACAATAAGAAATATCAAGTGGATGAGTGTCTTTTCTGTAGGCACTTGATCTTTCTTGTTGTAAGCAATATTGGCTGTTTTAGTTGGTCATTTATACGTGACCCAAATGTGTGTATATATATATATATATATATATATGTGCGCGCGCACACACACATTTTTCAGTGAGATTTAAAAAGAAAAATCCAATATCAATGTTACCTGTGATAACGGTTTCACTTGCAGGAGGAGTGAGATTACTTAGAAAGGCAGAAGAAGCAAAATCATTCAAAACGCGATTGAGCTTGGATGAACAAGTGTTTTCTTCATCACTACCGATCTTGTTCTTCATATATCCAAATAAAGAAAATTAGTCATATCAACATCATAGAAGAAAATATAAATAATTGATTTGCACATATTTGAATTAATTGAAAACACAAAATGAAAACAAAGAGAACTTTCTACATAAATAGATTCTATGTAGATATGTAGTATCATTAGATAATTAAATTAAGAAAACTTACATTGTTTTTATCCTTGGAGGACCTTTTCTCAATTGAAGCATTATTGCCAGATCTTGTTGAAGAAACCATACCTTCTTAATTAATTTGAAAGAAGAAGCTAAACAAGATTAATGTTACTAAATGAGTAATGTGATGGGATGGAAAAAATGAGTAATGTAGGACTACTATTTATAGCTCTCACTTGCAATCTAAGGTGTCATGTGTAGTAATTATAAAGTTGACTCTCTTGTCAAATATTAATAATGTTTTTTTGCCATTAGTTTTATTTAATATATACATTTATTAAAATTTATAATATGTTAAAAACTGCTTTTCAAAAGCAATGAATTAAGAACTATGACATTAATGAAATGAATTACATGCAAATAAGAATAGTTGACCATAAAAATTATCATAATATTTTCTTATTATCATATATAGGTACAGATTAATGGTAATATATGTTTTGGTTACTTATGATCAAGGAAAAAATAATGAACAACACAATGAATTGAGAATGATTATTCAATTTTCTTATTTAACACAATAACAATTAGTATATCATAATTCAAAAATATTATCAATTGAGATTTACTGTATGAATTATTTGTATCAACTTCGATCTTACATTTGAGCTTGTTTTATTTCTCTAGTACTTGATATATATATATATATATATATTATAATAATAAGATAAACAATCATTAAGTAGAAAAATGAAACTTTGTATAGACATGTATATATATATGCATAAAAAGCTTATGAATAATAGGGGTCCCAAGTTCGATTCACCATTAGCTCATTTTTTAATGCAGTTTCTGTTTCTTTTGGAAAATAAAAATGTTAGGGCTTGGACTCGAACCCGCAATCCACACATGAAAAAACAATGTTTATACCATTAGGCCATGGGCAACATTTGACTTTGACAGACACTATTATAATACGTATGTGATGAAAAATTACAAACGGTTGAGATTTAACGACTAATAATTTGATCGATTCAATCAACTTAACGATATGACACTCACAACCTTTACATTCTAGATCCGCCTCTGCCCTAAAATGTTGTTTTGAGGTGAAATTTCTACAAAATATATGTTTTATTAAGTTTTTATTTACTTCAAGAAAATTTTCCACATATTTTCAATTTAATACGCTACTTATGACTCTTATATATAAGAATGAACTGTAGCAATTTTGAAAAACCATAAATAAAATTGAAAAATAATTTAGATAATAAATAAATAAAAAAACACTAATTTAACTTCTCTGTATATACCAAGTAAAAAGGAAAAAAATACACAACTTTGTATATTACTAATTTAACTTTGTATAATTTCAAATAACTGGACCCACTACTTTTGACATAATTTTTTTTTTCTTAAAAGAACACAAATTAATCCTAAATATCTCCAATTTCCTCTATTAATTTTTAGTGATTTCTCTGTTTTAATTTATTTGTCTTACTTTCCTTAATAGTATGTTATGTATTTAATAATTATAAAAAAATAGTATTGCAAATCACAATAATCAACAACTTAAATATTTAGAATAACATACAAAAAATTTGGTTAACTCTAAAAATTTCACCTATGCCATAAATGGGACTGTGGGAGTGAAATATATTATTTGAAAATTAAGTTAAAAGTTTATAAATCACAATAATTAACAACTTAAAATATTTAAGAATATATTAAAATTTTGATTAACTTTTAAAATTTCACATATGCCACATAAATTGAGACATAATGGGTAACATATATTATTTAAAAATTACGTTAATCGAGAGTATCATAAATCACAATAATTAACAACTTAAAATATTTAAACAAATATATTAAAAAAAATTATTAACTCTCAAAATATCACATGTGCCACAAATATTATTTGAAAACTACCTTAAAATTTTTATAAAAGTAATTAACAACAATAAATATTTAAAAATGTAAATGACTCTCCTAATTCTATTTGTGTCACATAAATTGTACAAAGTACAAAAATCTCATACCTTAGGGGGCTAATTACATCCTTTCCTTGAAGTTTGTCCAATTACAATTTTTTTTTTATTTTTCATTTCTCTCTAATACATTCCCTTGGTTGTTCGATACATTGTAATTTGTAAATGATACATTACTCAATGGGAGAGATTTATCCGAGAGGTAATAGATGTATTCAAGAGGGGATAGGGATGTACCCGAGAGACGATAAAGATGTATCCAAAAGGGGGTAAGGATGAATCCGAGAGAGAATTTTTGTAATTTCTTTAAATGGTAGGGAATTTAGAAATTATAATATCTTAAATTGTATATCTATGTATTTTTTCCTAAATTAAAACAAATAAAGTAATATATTGGGCTTGGGCTTTTGTATCTAGTATACATGTATAAAGCAAAAAAAATTGACAAAGTAAATAGGTTGGGTGCTTTGTATGCATATATTTATATTTGTGTAACTTTGGAATTATAAAGAAAAAAATGCGTGACTTTGGAAGGAATAATTCATAATTGAGTACCATATGAGATATTATCTCAGTTTTGGTCTCATAATTATTTTAAAACTTTTCATTCACTTAGAAAGACGGGATCCACCTAAATTTTAGGATAAACTACCTTATTAGACATACATCACTACTATATATACTAATATTATCTTTACTTTTAAACAATTACATATATTACCACTTTTAGTATTTTATACCATATATTAATATATTATTTGAAAATATTATTAGATACCCACATCCCTTAAACTATTATTGATTAATTATCTGCTTAAATAACTCTTTCACTCCAAATCAACCACTATCTCTAAATTCTCCCCTCCCATGTTTATCACTCAATTATGTCTCCTCCTTTCTGATTCAAGAATTTCACCTTATAATTTCATTTCAACAATAGTTAATCTACTCTCTTCTTCTCAAGATATCATCACCACAAATTCTCCTAAACCAAAATATCATTTTGTATTGTTCATTTATCACGAGTTTCAATCACAGTAACTGCCACAGAGAAAACTTTCAATTCATAGTGGGTCTTAATTGTTTGTCTCCGAAAGAAATGGATCTTAGTTTTGATTATGTTATGCCACAGTGCGAAAGGATCAAAGGGAATATTGTAGAGAGTTTTTGTTTGCTGGTGTTCTTCTAAGACTTTCTTTGGTTACTGTGATATGGATGTGGTAGTACCAATATTACTTTGATATAGCCCTTGAAACATGTGTATCCAATAAGTAGTAATCTTAATTAAGATTCGAGTTGTATTTTTAGTAATGGGGTATCTGAACATGTATATGTATCCACTATATATTAAATTTCGGATACATGATTTTTAACAACACAATGATATTAATGATACGACAGATACTCTACAACGTGATTTGTTCATAGATTCATGTGTTTCAACTACATTTCATATTTAGATACACATAATTAAATGTATATGCTTATTATGTATTCGAGATACATGGTTTTGGATATAACGTATGAAATTTAGATACACATAATTAGATGTATATGCTTCTTCTTTTTGTGTATTGCATATTTAGATACACATAATTAGATGTATATGTTTACTGTGTATTCGAGATACATGTTTTTGGATATAACATATGTAATTGATACTTGATACATCAAATTCATACTAGATACATATAAAAGATACATGAAATTAATATATATATATATATATATATATATATATATACACATACATACATACATACATAAAATTAATACTAGATACGTATAACAAATACATGAAATTAATGCTAGATACAATTCTATGATACATATGAATGTACTTGTATGACACTCATGTATCTAAATGTTTAGTTTGTTGGATACATCATATATTGATAATAGATACATCAAATTAATGAATTTATTATTTTAAGAGTAATAATTTGAAATTAATCAAATTACATTACCAAGATATACATGTTTTTATCTTATATTAATAATATTAATGAATTTACTATTTCAAAGAATAATAAAATGAAATTAATTATCTATGTATTTTGAAAATCCTCAATTACTCCTCTAATTAAGGAAATAAGTTACAACCAATTAATTTAAATAAATAAATTTTGTATCTCAATTTTAAAATTCGACAGATACATGTATCTCATGGATTCAGACTCATGTATCCTAATCATAAAATATGGTAGAGGAAGTAATATTTGAAACTATTGGGAATCTTAATAATTAAGACCTAAACTAGTGAGATTTATGTGATTTGCCCTAAATTTTATCACATAAAATCCACTAATACGCTTCCACTTCAAACATCAATTTTTAACTTGGTTATGTCCATAATTTTAGGACAACTAATCTCAAGATAACTTGTTCCCGATCAAACAAACCTAATTAGTACTACTAGTGAATTAAGGATCTAAATTGTATAGTCAGTGTTAGACCCCACATTAACTGGAATTTCAACAGGAAAAACTACATAATTAGACATACTTTACTATCATATATATACTGTTATTACTTATACTTTCAAAATATTACGTATTTTACCACTATTATAGAGTTTCCTAGTTATTTTACACTTAGATACATGTATTTTTCCTTTCAAGTACACGAGGGAGGCGAACGAGATTCGTATATATCTCAGGTACATGCGAATCATACTAGATGCATGTATCTGGAGTGATGCATAAACAAAATGGATGAATTGGGTGGGAACAGTTGCACAAATACCAGCAGCAAAAACTACCAGTTTCATCAACCAAACAAGTAAATTACAAAGGTCAGCTGCAACAATTAAATATAATTGCCAAAGCTTTCATTGTCAATATCAAGGAGAAACTTTTTCCCCTTTGCCATCAACATGCACCTTATATGGCTGTCCCCTGAAACTTGACCAGCAAGAACTTATGGGGAATTGACCAATATATTGTATATTATAAGCTTACAGAAGCTGAAAATGGAATGAAATGGGACATAATGCTTACCGTAGAAGGAAAGAATTCAATGGTGAACATATGAGATTACACATTGAATTTCTAGTCGTAGATCCATGATAAAAAAAAGTGTTTGTGATTGTTTCTGAAGAAATGAAACAAAAGATAGATTAAGTAGATGTAACTGTTGAGTTCAAATTCCCGTTCACGTTCTTTCTTTTTCTTATCAATGAATAAATCTCTTTACTTGTAGCCTTTCTTTATTTTCAGACCAAGAACAGGGAAGAGAGAATTCAGAAAAAAAGAACGAAATTTATTATATGTCAATCTTGAATTTTCAAGCAAAGAGAAAGCTCAACTCATCATTGAATCAAGCCAAAGTGTATGCTAATTCAAAGCAACTTTACCTCTTCATCAAAATCATAACTTTAACTCATCATTTGACTTCAAAATTGTACTAATAAAAGAGTAAGAGTCCCATCATGATTACCGTTTTGTGCTTATATTTGGTCATTCCTATTTTCCAAAAATAGTAAATTCCATGCCTTGGGTGTTTTTGTGTTGCATTCTAGTCCCTTCGGACCATTTTATTTAGGGAAAATTAGCAATTAAGTCATAATACCTAACATAATAAGTCAAAATAACAACACTTTAAAATATTTATTTAAAATGGCAGAATGATAATATTTTTATAAAATAATATGTATTCAGATTTTAGTATTTTAAATTAATTTTATTTATGGAAAGAGTCCTATATTAGACCAAATTATATATCAATAACCGTTTAAAGTGAAAAAAATAAATTAAACCAATACCATTAACCTTTTTCCATCATCATTCACGTTTCTTCCCCAACTTTCACGTTTCTTCCCCACCTTTCACGTTTCAAGTTTATCTTTCTTCAAAGTGCTAAATTGTTGTTCATCAAGAAATTTTCTTTATTGTTAAACGAAATCTCTTTATTAATTCAAGCAGATTTCTCGATTGGCAAGGTAATTTCCATTATCAATTTTGATTTTTTTTTATTTGATGTTTAAATCACCGATTCTATACATTACGGATTTTCAGTCAAATTTTCCAATTTTTATGTGATTTTGTTTAAATATTCATCATATATTTATTAATTTCAATTTTTTTTTGTGATTTTCTTTTAATTTTTCAGATTTTGTAGATTCTAGAAATTCGTATATATGTTTGTTTTGTTTGATATTTAATACATTTTAAAATTTAATAATATCGAAATTTCCTTTTAGGGTTTTAGATTATGGGGAAAGCATCTGATTATCTACAATGACTGATTCAATCAGAATTACTAGAGGTATACCAAATAATATTCAAAATTTTGGGGAATTTCCCTCATTTGATTTGTGTATTACCCAAGGGTTGCATTGTATTTCAATCTCAATTAGTATACCAACATGTTTGTATTTCCTTCTTAATTTGTATTCATCCTAATTGTATGCTAACAATTTTGTATTTTATTGGGTATTCATTCTGTATTTCAATCTCAATTTATATGTGAACAAGTTTGTATTTCTCTTTTGTTTTGTATTCAACCTAATTGTATACCAACAAGTTTTGTATTTTATGTGCCTACTTTACCTTTCAAAGTCATTTTGTATTTCAAATGAAGAGAGTCTTTAATTTCTTTTGTATTCACAACTTTATATTCAATCTCACTTTGTATTTATAACTTTGTATTTTCGTCTCATTTTTGTATTCATATATTGTTGTATTCAACATATAATTCATGATCCATTAGTTACATTAACTTAATGAGATACAAATTATTGTATGCATTCAAACAG
Source organism: Solanum stenotomum (assembly GCF_019186545.1). Lineage (NCBI taxonomy): Eukaryota > Viridiplantae > Streptophyta > Magnoliopsida > Solanales > Solanaceae > Solanum > Solanum stenotomum. The sequence goes on from NC_064293.1 coordinate 40,776,450, forward strand.
AAAAAAAACAGCTACTAAACTAAAAAAAAAAACAATTTCATTCGTTATACATCATAATTTGGATACAAAACATCCGAAAAAGCTATAAATCCCAATGCATACAAAGATTTCACTGATTCAATCAGGAAAAAAAATAACACTCTTGTACTCGACATATACGAATATCTCATCCAAACAAATAAAAAAATCGAAAAAAATACCTGATTATTTTTCGATTGTTCACTGGATGCGACAAATTTATAGTTGTCAATTTTGAAAAATTCTGTTTAAAAATTATGTCGTATTCAACTTGAAGAGGTTTTGAAAGTTATCAGATGAATGATTCGGAAGACAAACTAAATTATTTTAATTTTATTTTTTGATGTTCTTAAGAAGAAAGAAAAAAAGCGCTCGACGGAAAGATGACTATTTATGCTCTTTTCAAAACGTAACTGATTTGTATTTAAAATGTTTTTTACCTTTTTTGATTTTTTTTTGTACCATGATTTTCTCTGTTCTGTTATTAATTATTTGTATTCTTTCAAATTAATCAAAATAAAATAAATACATAACTAATCCCTTAACAAATTAAAATAATGACATTTTTAATAAATAATGAAACTGTTGCTAAGAAGTCCCACTTAAAGCTAAAATATTGCTCTTTTGAAAAATTTCCCATTTATTTATTGTGCCGGTGAAAAATAGATGGTCTGAAATAATTGTCATGATTTTAGAAAGCAAATGTATGCTCCTTCCGTTTCATTTTACTTGGTCCTTCACTATATCAAAAATAATCTTTAGTGATAATTAATTAACAACAATAGCTTAATTGTCACTAAATATATTTTTAGAGTTACTTCTAGTGACAATTACATTTTAGCACTCTTTGTAAATATTGTTAAAAGCCTATAACTATATTGGATCTAATGACAATTAAAAAATGTTGATAGACACTTTAACACTCTTTGTTAATGTACATATTTGTTGCAATTAAAAATTATTTTTGTTATAGTGCCTACAGTAACGTACACAAGAATTTTCATCAGCGGTATCACCTTTTAAAATGTGAAATAATAAATATAATAATATAATATTATATTTTAAAAAAGATAAAATATAAACAAAATACAATTCACGTATTATACAATACTTTTTGTTAAAAAAAGTTAAATATATTATAACTTCTGCTCAATGAGTACTCTTTTTTGAAATATATCTAAAATAACTACATAAAAAAAAATACTATTTTTTTAAAATAAAAAATTACACAAAGTGTCAAACCTATCCTACAAAATTACAACAACAAGCCAATTGAGCTACGGACACGATTGGTTTAAAAAGTGTCACTCACCTTAATTATATATTATATTTGCTTTTCCCTTTTCATTATGTAATTGCATTTATTTGATGAAGCAGTGTCACGTGACACCTCTTGATATTTTCTAAATCCGCCCTCAGGGCCTATATCAAGAATAAATATTTCAATTTATTTCTCCAATTTAGTAAATCAAGAGAGTTTGTTTTTCTTCTTACTACCCTTAGTACTCTCTCCGTTCCAAAATACTTGTTATATATTCTTCCTAAAACAAATGGTCCACAATATTTGTCATTTTCAAAAAAACTATTCCCTCTAGTTTATATTAAGTGAGTTGTTGGGGGTATGCCATACCTCTTAAGAAAAATATTTAAGAGAATAAATAAAATGTTACTTTTCATGTAACACCTCGAAAGTTGGATAGTTGGAAAAGAAAGAAAAATGCAGAATTTGGCTAAAACGGTGAACTACGAGTCCAATCTACGGATCGTAGGGAGTCCTATGGGCCGTAGAAAGGCAATCATAGGAAGTTGGGTTGAGTTTTGAAGTTTCAAGTTTCTGAAGTTTGACATGCAATTTGACATGACGAATCGTAGGATGTTTGACGGGTCATAGGACTGACCCGTAAAATTGATTCAGATATTTGATTAGGACCTTAGGTCTACGAAAGGTTCCGACGGGTCGTAGTTGGTTCTACGGACCATAGGAAGGTCCCGTAGAAGTGTTTCATGTTTTATTGCATTCCCCTCATACTTAGTACATTTCATGCACTAATATATACTTGTGCCTACATTGTTTCACTAATGTAGAGCTTGACGTTTTCTCTCCCTCCGACGTGGCTAGTTGGTGATCCATAGACTTCGTAGAGTTAGTGAGTTCTCATGTTCCAAGGACAAAGACATTTTTATTTGATTTTCTTTATGTTCTAATTTTCAGACTTTGTATGTGGTGTACGGGTTACTTCCCGACCACTTCTTTTGATGTAATAGATGGCTTGTCAAGACTTTGATATACTTCCGCTTATATGTCAAACTCTATACTTCTTATGAGATTTCTTGTTTTTTTCTATAATGTTGTTTATATGTATGCCAAGTGGCTTGTGTAGGGCCTCTCGGGGTCTTATACGAGATGTCACGTCTAGAGTGTACTTTGGGTCGTGACATTCCATTACCCTTTTGATTCTTTTCAAATTAAACTATTCTCCTAGAAAATGTAAAGTAGTTAACAACCTTACTAAATGAAGGATAAATATGGAAATGAGTACCAATAATTCACTTGAAAACAATTCATTTATTTTGAACTATGAAAAAGTCTAACAATTCATTTAATATGTACTAGAGGAAGTAAGTTATAATTAATGATTTGTTACCACTTTTATATTTATTTAAAAATATGGAGAGGTAGATATAATTAATTGTTTGGTTAGCACATTTAACTTCGGTCATAAAAGAATTTTTTTATTAAATCAGGAGTAATAAGTAACTAAGGATATTATCAAATTAAGTTCTACTTAATATTTTCCTTTAGACATGAGGAAAAAAAATCATGATAAATATTTAGGTACGTGTAATATTAAATAATTATATAAAATAGGAGTAGTCAAATTTAGAGTTTCAAACGTATTATTAAGGTTAGTTTAGTAAAATACACATTTAATGAAATTTTCTTAAGTGATGTGTTAGGTCAACAAGAGGCAAATAATATGATACAAATTGAGTAAATGAGTACACTCTTCCTATTTTGACCTTAGTAATAATAATCCTTGAAAGTAACAAACATTGACTAATAATTAGCAGTAAAAAATTAGGGGAAGAACATGTACAAATACTCCAAAATTGTAATTGCTTAGTTAAACTTTCTTTTTATCTATTCACTTTATTCCATATTAACTGAATTTTTGAGGATTTTTTTATTGTTCAAAATAATTAAATTGGTCAAAGTTCAAGATGGATGTTTGAAACTTTTTTCATACTTCTCTTTTCATTTATTAGAGTTTTATATTTTGTAGGAGATAAATTACACTACTTACAAAGTTATATTTATGATTTCACAAAAGGCAAAAGTAGAAATTTTGGTTTAAATTATGTCCTTGAATGTTTTTCTTAATATGTGTGCACTGTCTCACAAATATAGTTAATATGAAGTAGAGGAAATATTAAAGAGTGATTAATATTTTAATGATTAAAAATACAAAATAAGAATATGATAGTCAAAACATATATTTTCTCAAAGACAGGTAAACAAAAACATGACAAGTAAAGTGATCCAAAAAGAGTAACATTAAACAACAATTTATCTAAAGAAAATTAAAGGTTTTTCACCTTCAAAAGCTTTCATCACATGTATTTGAGATTACAAATCAAAGATAATTGATTAAAATAAATTTACATCAATATTAGTAAAAGTGATTAATTAGTTTACGTAACACTCAAATTTGTATATATAGTTATAACTATAGTCATGATACATAAGTTCTCTTTAGTTTGCCCATATATTCTTTGAAGCCATTTAATCACTTCCTTCATAATGCGCATTGCCTTGCGCATTAGTAATTACTCCTTTCATTTTTTTTTAAAATGACCTAATTTGTTTTGGCACGGAATTTTAAAAAGATAAAGAAGATTTTTCAATTTTATGGTCCTAAATTAAAGTTATGTCAAATTTACTAAAATATTTTGTAATTTTGGAGTTTTAAACATACCACGTGAAAAGCTAAAGCTAAAATGTTGTTAAAAAAAAAGGTCATTTTTTAAACAGACTAAAAATTAAAAAAAGTCATTACTTTAGAAACGGGAGAATATATAAACTAACAAGGAAACCAAAAGAGAAAAACAAGACAAAATTCCATAAATAAAAAATATAACAAAAACTTGAAAATACACAATTGTCGATTGTTCAACATCAACACAAAAAAAATAACACTAAATTACATGGTTCAAGTTTTGATTAAGAATAAAAATCTATATTATTTTCCTCTTGTGGTGGAAGAAAGTTGAGATCCGGACAATGGTACTTCACCACAGGAACCACATTGTCTCCTACTTATGTAAAATTGTCCCCAACACCCTCCTCTAGTCTTACAGCAGCAGCAACAACAACCTCTCTTCCTTGTGTAGTTGTATCCATTGGAGAAGATACGGGCAGATCAACTGTCATTCGTATTGGGGGAATCCCTGTATATTTTAAAAGTTCAGATATAAAATCAGTATTTTGAATCCAATAAATAAAAGGAGTTATAATTTCAATTTTTCTTTCTTACTAGAGTAATATGAATTTTGATAGGAGCGCATCCTATTTCCACACAATGGTTGACGTGGATGAGTATTTTTTCCTTCAGACACCTGATTTTTTTCATTGTTAGTAACACTGACCGTTTTAATTGGCCGCGATGTGTTTGATGGATCACCAAACACATCACACAACCGCTTACGTGGTGTGTATGTGTGTGGTCTATCACCTAACACATAATGCAACTGTTGAGCCAAGATTCGGATGTTCTCTTGTATCTCTGCTTCCTTTTGTTGTTTTGCAGCAGCAACAACAACAACATCCTCTCTTTCTTTTGCTGCCTCTTTTTTTGTTTTTTCCTTCAAAGCCTCATTTGGTGCTTGATCATTGGTAGATCCATCATTGTTAGACACTATAAGAGGATTCGATTGAGCTCCATGTATGGGTAGATCAATGGCCTGTTGTATTGGGGGAATTACTGTATTTATATTTTAGAAGCTCATCAGTTATAAAACAAGTATTTTGAATCCAATAAATTAAAAGGAGTTATGATTTCAAATTTTCTTTCTTACTAGAGTAATATGAATTTGGATGGGAGTGCATCCTATTCCCAATGAAGAGTTGATGTGTTGCCGGCACCTGATACTTGTTGTAAGCCGTATTAATTATTCTAGCTGGCCACTTAGTTGGAATGAATCCTCTAATTGATGATGTGTGTGATCCATCACCAAACACATTATGTGACTGCTTAGCCATGACATCCATTCCTACTTGTGCTTTCTTTTTTTGGTTTTGCACATATTTGAATTAATTGAAACAAAGAGCACTTTAATTTCTACATAGATTATGTAGCATTATTATATAATCAAATCAGGAAAACTTACCTTGTTTTTGTTATTAGCAGACCTTTTCCTAATTGAAGCACTATTGCTAGATCCTCTTGATGAAGTCATAACTTCTTAATTAATTTGAAAGAAGAAGCTAAGCAAGATTAGTGTTGCTAATGAGTGATGAACGGATGAGAAAAATCAATAATGTAGGAGTCTTATTTATAGCTCTCACTATTGTTTTGCCATTAATTTGATAGGATATATACATTTATTAAAATTTATAGTTTGTTGAAACTAATTTCAAAGCAATTAATTACAGATTATTACATTATTTAATTAAGTTACATCCAAACCATAAGAATATTTTAATGTAAAATTATTACTCCCTTTCTTCCATATTAATTAAATTTTTGGACCTTTTTTCAATGTTCAAAATAATTGAATTGTTCAAAGTTTAAGATATATGTTTGAAAATTTTGCTTATTTATCCTTTCCTTTAATGAAGTTTGATATTTAACAAAGGACATAGTGAAAAGTATAACTTAAATTATGTCTTTGTTTTTCTTAATAAGTGTGAATTGTCTCACAAATTCAATGATAATATATGTTTTGGTTCACTATGGTCAAGGAAAAAAAAAACACTGAATTGAGAATGATATATTGTTTGATTTTTTCTTTAACACAATACACATGATGTAAGTTTTTCTGATTTTCACCTTCAAAAGTTGTCATCACAACTCACGTGTATTTGAGATTACAAACAAGAGATAACGAATAATTTGTTTATATAATTATAACTATATAGCTAGTCGTGATATATACATAGAATATAATTTTGTACATGATGCTATATAATACATGACATGTAGTATTTGTACACAACTTTACTTTACTAAAATACACTAGATAATCAAGTTGTTGGGCTGCTTGTCTTTTAATCCATTCATGTAATTGTAACATATAAAAAGGGGATGGGGGCAATGACCGAACCTTCAAACAACACAATGACTGTAAAAAAATAGTCTACAAAACGCTTTGAGGATAAAATTCGAATTTGCATCAGGAAATCATACATTTGGGGTAATGCGCTTCCTTACTAAGACACTCCATAAACTAGGAGACTCAAATACGAGATTACTCTGGTCAAACTAAAAAATACTTTGAGTTAAACTAAAAAATCATATTGTTGAGTCCGTGCATCACATTGCAGGCTGCTTGTGATCTTTACATTTGGTTCATCTAATTGTAACATAAAAAAGACAAATAATATGTGTACAAAATAATCTACACAACGCTATGAGGATAATACACAAGGTGATAAAAAGTCCCATATAACAATGTAGTCTGAATCTGCATTCTTCAGATTGTTTGTAATATCTCCGATGATGTTTTTCAGCTTGAAGTTACGTTGTTTTTCGTGTGCCCATCTTGATCATATATATCCTTGTAAGGTAATCTTGAGGTTGTCCCGTGTGCCCATTCTTGAACTAATCACTTCATGCATATAGTGCGCATTGCCTTGTGCGCTAGTAATTATAACAAGGAATTTTTATATATATATATATATATATATATATATGTTATATTGAAACAAAAACAAAAGCAACTACGGCTATAATAAAATAAACACTAAAAAATATCCATAAAAACATAATATAACTAAAACTTTCAAAGTACTGTAATTGTTCGATCCATAGTCCAACACATAAAAACACACAAAATATCAAATTAAAATTGTTCTAGTTTTGATGAATAAATGAACTTCATCATCCTTCCTCGGTACTTTATCACCGTTACTACTCCAGCATCAACTTCTCTTCATGGCTGGTCCTTCGAGGGACGAGTCTCTTTTTCAGGCACCTCTTTACTAATGCTTTCAGCCGTTGAAATGAGTCCTCTAATGCATGATCCTTCACCAGCCACGTCGCGTATAGCTGGACGTGGTTCTGCAGCAGCGGCCCCTCCTACTTGTGCTTCCTCGTTCTCCAAAACCTCACCTTCTGGCTTGCCCTTAGGTGATATTGCCAGATCAACAGTCAAGTGTATTCCAGGAAAATCTATAATTATATTTAATAGACTCAGTTATAAAAATAAAGTATATCGAACTTAGTAATTAATATGTATATTTAAATATATGGATTTTCTTTCTTACCAATAAATGGTGGAGCTACATAGGGATACGTTATATCCCCCAAAAAGTATAGATCAGGATGAGTGTCATTTCGCACCGGCATCTGATCATTCCCCTTGTAAGTAGAAGTGACGACCATTCCATCATCATTGGTATCACCGCTCTTTGTTTTTCATATATCAAAGAAAAATAAACAATCACATTAATTAGGAAAATTCATACATATTTGAATTGAGAATAAAATAAAAACAAAAAGGACTTTCTACATAAATAGATCCTATTAGAAAAAACTTACATCATATGTATCCTCCGAGTAATTTTTCTCAATGGAAGAACCATTGTTGGATGAAGCCATAATTATTTAATTAATTTGCTAAATGAGTGATGGATGAGAAAAATCAGTGATGCAAGAGTCCTATTTATAGCTCTCACTTGCAATCAAAAGTATTGTTATTAAATGTAGTAATTAATAAAAAGTTGACTCTCTTGCCATATATTCATAAGATTTATTACTATAATTAATGTAGAGAATTTATTTGGTAAGACTGCTTTGCAAAAGCAATTAATTAAAGATATTACAACATTAATGAATCGAATTACATGGCAAAGTGATACTCCATCCATCCTCTTTCAGTTGTTATATTGTGCTTTTTGAAAGTCAATTTGACTAATTTTTAAAGTTAAATTAGATTACATTAATTTAAAATTTAAGCAAAAAATTTAGATATTCAAAAACTATACGAAACGTATGATAATTTGTTAATTTTTTTTACATATCAATATGATGAAAAAATACATTGTAAAATGTTTAGTCAAACTTCTTATATTTTTACTCTAAAAAGAAAAACCATGACAATCAAAAGTTGACCGAAGGAGAATTAGCCTTAAAAATATACATTTGACCAACATAAAAAAATGAAGTAAATAATTAATGTCCATTGGTCAAATTAATTAATCAAAATAAATTAATTCATGTTCATTGATTGAAAACTTGACTTCAAGAAAATATTAAATAAGGATAGAATAGTACTCTTGCATTATGATTCATGAATACAACCCTCATGCATGCACGAGTTTGATATTAGATACCTTTAAGTTATTATATCAGTTCAATAAAATGATATAATGATATATATCAACTAGGAAGCATTGTATAGGAATAAAACAAAGTGTCTGTTATAGTCACCTATTTAAATAGCGTGTTCACGAATAAAAAACTAATAAATTGAATTGATAATATGTAAAATTGAATCAAATTAGAGTTTTAAGGCGTGCAGCATCATTAATAAGGAATTAGTACGTTTAGTAAAAGATACATCTATATACATTTTTTAAGGATATATAAGGTCAATACGAGTCAAATAAAATAAAAAGGAGAAAATAATTGAGTATCTTATTTACATTTTACTTTTAATAAAAAAGTAATAATTAACATTGACTAATTATTAACATAGAAAACACACATACTCAAATATTATGATTACCTAGATTAATTCTATTTTTATTTATTAAAGAGAGATTAATATTAAATTAATAAAAATAATAAATAAAAATATGATAGTCAAAACACATAATTTCTCAAGTGGTATGTAAATAAAAAAATATTAAAAGTAAAGTGGCTCAAAGAGAATAATTCAGTACTACAATTTATAATTGGTTGGTTACTCTTTTGATATAGAGAGAATTGTAGAAGGATTTTCACCTTCAAAAGTTTTTATCACGAGATTATTTTTTTTAGTAAAGAAGATGATATATTATAATTTAATATGCATCAGTACAAGTAAATAGTCGAGTATGGCTAGAAACGTTCGGGAAAGGGATTGGGATTACATTATACACATTAATACCTTCTATAGTAGAAGACGACTTTTTTAGCCTAACATAAAGAGTTCCTACTTTGTTTGCTTCTATTCTACTAGAAACAATCAACGGAGGAGTTGTCCAAAGCACGAGGGAGTTAGCTTCCTTCAATCTAGACCCCTCCTTAGCCAAAGTATCTGCCACTTGATTTTCTTCCATGTATATATTTATGTTGTATTGGAGGGTTTCCAAGTTTAAGTAGAAGTTCCCTGCAATCAGTCAAAATATAAGAGTACGTAGGATGGATGATCATTTGCTAGACAGTGAAGGCAGTGAAGGATATCCTAACAGTCTACATTAATTTCAAGTGACGTTAAGCTGTAGGTTAATGCAATAGTTAAATCCTTTTGCAGCGCTAATAGTTCAGAAACAATATTTGTTGCTTCAAATATGTTTCCCATGAAGCCTACCACCCAATTACCATGTTTATCTCGTGTAATATGTTTCACGAGATTACAAAAGAGAGCTAATGAATAAAACAAATTTGCGTCAAAGAAGTTAGTACTTAGTTTCATAACACTCAAATTTGTATATATAATTATAACTATAGTCATATTATATCTTTATCGTAATATTAGCTCTATGTTTATCATGTGCTACTTTTTCATTTTTCTTTTAATTTAATTCCTACCTTGCACCTCCAAATGATGATGCATGTAAAGATCCACCATTAATATTATAAATGCTAGCACGGGCCATGGCCCTCTAGTACTTAAATATTATGATTACCTAGATTGATTCTCTTTTTTATTTATTGAAGAGAGATTAATATTTAATTATTAAAAATAACAAATAAAAATATGATAGTCAAAACACATGATTTCTCAAGTGACGGGTAAATAAAAAAATATTAAAAATAAAGTGGACCAAAAAGAATAAGTAAGTACTACAATTTATAATTGGTTGATTACTCTTTTGATGTAGAGAGAAGTTGAAGGATTTTCACCTTCAAAAGTTTTCACCACGAGATTACAAAAGAGAGATAATGAATAAAACAAATTTACGTCGAAGAAGAGAGTACTTAATTTCGTAACACTCAAATTTGTATATATAATTATAACTACAGTCATAACTCATAATACATAGAATATAATTTTGTACATGCATGATGCTATAGTACATGACATGTATTTGTACACAACTTCTTTATTGAAAAATACTTTAGTTAAACTATAAGATCATATTGTTGAATCCTCGTGTTTTTATTCATTCAACTAATTGTAACATAGAAAAAGAGGATGGGGACAATGGCCAAACCTCCAAACAACACAATGACTCTAATGATAATACACAAGGTGTGAAGAAGTCAGTACTACAAATCTCCTCCCAATAGTAGTAGTCGCATTTTGTCAAGTTGAAAACAGTAGAAGAACATGTTATATCTCCATTAATTTGTAGATGCAAGTTTAGCCATGAAATCCACTACTTGATTAGCATCATTATAGAAATATAGGGTGTGTTTGGTATGAAGGAAAACATTTTCGGGAAAATATTTTCCAATTTTCTCATGTTTGGTTGGGTTAAATGTTTTGGAAAATGTTTTCCAAATCAACTCATTTTCCTCAAATTTAAGGAAAATGACTTCTCTTCAAAACTTAAGGAAAACATTTTCCAAAACTCTCTTTCAATTTCAAAATTTCATTTTTTTCACCCTACCCTTGAACCCCCCCCTCCCCTCCACCCACCTCCTACCCAGCCCCTTAACCCCCCTCCAAAAAAAATTTTAAGTTTGTTTTTAAAAATATTTTTAATTTCAAAATTTCATTTTTTCACCCCTACCCTCGACTCCCCACCTACCCACCCCGTACCCAGCCCCCCCCCACCCAAAAAAAATAATTTAAGTTTGTTTTTAAAAAATATTTTAAATTTCAAAATTTCATTTTTTCACCCATACCCTCGACCCTCAACCCACCCCCCTACCAGCCCCCCACCACCACCACCCCAAAAAATAATTTTAAGTTTGTTTTTCAAAAATATTTTCAATTTCAAAATTTCATTTTTTTCACCCCTACCCACCCCCTACCAGCACCCCTCCACCACCCCCAAAAAATAATTTTAAGTTTGTTTTTCAAAAATATTTTCAATTTCAAAATTTCATTTTT